>NC_051184.2:141864487-142198695 GCF_013339695.2 Rhipicephalus sanguineus
GCATCAACGACAAGTTGTTCAGGAAGCCGAGGTATTCCCTTTGGTGACTGCCGTCGGAAAGAAAAGTATCTTTTTTAATTACAAAGTCACTGAATTAGAGATATATTCAATTGTGCTCTATAAAAACTTGGAGGATGCTTGAGGTTCGCCTTCAAGAGCAAGACTCGATAGCGTGATCGGACCCTCTGCGCATCGCCTTCTCAATCGCTAGCCTGCTTCGCTTCTTGGTTGACGCCTAAACCGTGCCGCAAGAAAAGCAACGTCTTTGCGCGTGTAAATCGGCCATTTGAAGCTATCCTAGAATGCCTACTGCAAGTACAGATGCGAAGTGCCCACAGCGACATAATTCTTCCTTTCGCGAGTTGGCGATGTATCCACTAAGGGTGCGCAAGGCAACACGCACACCTGCGCGGCTGCACACATTGTTGATGCTGTTATTGATACTGATAAATAATTATTATCGTTATTTTTATCATTATTTTATTATTTATCATTGATACTGATAAATAATAATAACAGATACCGATAAATATTTATGTATGTGTTCTTTGTAATTGACGGGCACTTGATCCACCCACTCTTTGCGCAATCCACATGTTTCGACGCCTGGTGTGATTCTACGCTCTTGCCATGCAATATTACGTGTAATAATAACTCTCCTCGCACTACATACCTTCCATATAGTGTTTTTTCCGCGGGAATTACGAGCACACCCGTGTATTGTTTATAAAACACCTGCTTGCCACGCGTAAGTCGTGGGCTCGATTGTCACTTAAACCGAAGATTTGTTATTTCTTTATTTGTGTCTATCTCAAATTTTTGATCACGGACATTGCTGATTTTTTGCACAACCAACGACGCCAACGGGGACACCAACACCGACATCGGAATTTCTGGGATACGAGCTCTTCAACGCTATCGCGTCAAACAAAACCGAGATATCATAATCGAAAAGTGCCTTGCAAAGGTGTACACACAGATATCAGGCATTTCGGCTACGACACGCTGAGCTTGTGCGAAGCGACAGCCATGTGTCAAAATTTTACTACGCTCGCTTGTCAATTACGTTAATAACGCATTAAAGTAAGCCGGGACAAATATGAAAATCAATTCGCTCTTTTCACCTATTTTCGCAAGTTTCTTTCTCTACATCATAAAAAAACCATTTTGTCTTAGCCTTTTGAATATCCAGACAATTGGAGCTTGAAAATAATATCTCTGTGAGAAGAGTCATGTTTCTGCTTATTTTTTTTACAAGCGCATCGCACCTCCAAAGTTTTCTGGTAAACACCATAAAATTCACGCTGTTTTCACTCGGAAGCCTAGTGCTCGGCGTTCCTCAGAGACCAGCCTCCTCGAGCGACGGCCCGCACCTCGACTTTTTGCTTTTTGTACAACTGCCGCCGACGGTTGGGCCTGACGAACCGCACCGCCTTGCCGACAAAGCCGCAGTACTGACAACGCACGAAAAAAAAAAAAAATAAGTGGAACACATATCCCTTATTGTCAGCAGACAAGTTCACTCTCCCCTGTCGGTGAACTTTTCAGTTTTGCATCTTCTTTCGGTTAGTTCCAATTGCCTTTGGGCTGCAGTCGGGTCCTTTGCGCCTGGATATCGTTGCCGGCTTTGGAAGTGGAAAGCACTGCAGTCGAGAGAGCATTGACGGTGTGCCGCCGTTGACTGGCTTTCGTTAAGCCGTCTTTTCTGTACCAGATACATCTTACGGGTTTTTACTCGCGTGTTCGTCTTCTTCTTCTCAGTATTGTGCAGACTTCTTGCTTTGATTTCGCAAAAATTATTGGTGTTCTTATTTTTGGGTCTCTATTTGATCAACTTAAAAGAAGCGTTTGTAGTTACGTAACACACCTGTTCAGCATGATGAAATTTGGAGAAAAAAGCATATGGCGATGACGACTATGCCAATCCTGTCGTCCGAAGCCATCAGTAATTTATCATTGGCTGTTGAAAAAAAAAAAAAACATTGGCTACACAGTAAAGCTGTTTCTTTAATGAAATCGAATGCACATAAAACGCTCATTTGCCATGTCAACTTCATTGCATTTTACCAATGTTCCACCCAAAGTAATATAATCACATTTTTGTTTCATGCATTCCGGTCCGTTAGTTGACTAGTATAATACTTTCGCGCAGATTTTGACCGACATAAAAATTTCTATAGAACACTTCAATAAACATGATGGAATGCGCGTACGTGAGCCGATTTTATCATATTCGTGCCAATTTTAAATAGCATCGCCGTCTGTGCGCGTTTTTATTTACGTATCTATTGACATGGACACAGATGAATGCTTGGCGATGATAGACTTTGATAACCCAGTAATGTGTATAGCTGAAGCGGGTCACCGAAGCACGGACCGATATACTCCATAGTCCACTTCTGCCCTTCACAGCAGGCATTGCTTTTTCAACCAACCATTTCTTGGTTTTAGCAATGATGCGCCTGATTGATGGCGTCCTATATTTCTCGTTCTACAGATCCCAAATTACTGCATCGTGGCTTCGTGCTCTACGCTCTTTTAGATAGTATAAACGTTGATTTCACTTTAACAGGCGTACGCAGTATTGTCCATTGAGGGGAGGGGTGGGAGCGAAGATTCAACACAATGCGCCCCCCCCCCCCCTGTAACCTCAGTCCTAGAGGAAGCTTCACAATGGATGCAAAAATGAAAATGAAGCGATGACTTGCTTCTGACAATGGCCTGTCCCTAGTCCCCGGCTTTGGTCCTCGGCCGCCAATATAGTCAGAAACCTGCGTCGCTATAACTAAGCATTGACACATTAAGCAATGACGCGAGGGGTCCAAATGGGCAAAGCTATGACGCAGACTAGAAGCACCCCTGCGATGATCAGGGGAAGCGGCGCCCGTAGGGGAAGCGGCATTTGTTGGGCAAGGCTGGAAACAGCAGCGGAGCTAGTGTTCGGAGTCCCGAGCGAGAAGCTGCCCTCCCGAGCCACTTGCCTCGCTTAAACGACATGGTTTTGGCGGGAACATGCCACGTGACTAGTGTTACGTGACTTTGGCGGGAACTGGTCCCTCGACTAGTGTTACGTAACTCTGGCGGCATATCACGCACCTAGTCTTGCGCGATATTATGCCACGGGACTACTGTTACGTGAATTTAGCGAGAAAATGTCACGTGACTAATGTTACGTACTTTTACGTAACATTACTGTTTTTTTCCTCTCTCTATTCGTGTCTTTGCCTTTATTTTTATCTCTAACTCTCTTCCGATCCCCATCTCTTTCTTTCTCTGTCTTCTTATCTTTACTTTCCTTCTATTCCTTTCTCTCTAGCACTGTCTCTCATTATTTTTCTATCTCTTTATTTTTCTCTCTCTATTTCTTTCTCTCTGTGCTCGTTCTTTCAGCCACCCGAGTTATTGCATCCCACGCCGGATGAATCAGTGCAGCAGCAGCGCGCACGTGTTCGGGGAGTGAGGCAGAAGATGAAGGAGGGAACGAAGAGAGCGCGCACTGGCATGAAGATGATAGTTTTCGCGAACGCTATACGGCGTTTGCCGAGCAACAACAGCCCTGCCGTTAAGAAGTGTTGTGCAAAATAAAAGTGGTGCAAAATCGATGGTTCTGTTTGTATTTAAGAGTAACATAAATGCATATCGTATCGGAGCATTAGTGTACTTGAGATAAGGGCAAATTAGCTCTCAAAATGAGGAATGAATATTAGTTGAATGATTTCTTTGAAAAAACAGACGGTTTTTTTGTGGGCTGCTGGGATCATGGCGGCACCTGGTGGAGCAGATATCAACCACGCGCTTCTTTCTACGTGGCCTCTGGGATCAGCTTCGGCACTGCGAAGAAACACAAAGGTAACCCGAGGAATACACCAAGACACACGAACGCCGACGTGCGAGTGCCATTACCAGACACCGAATCAGGGATTAGGGTCACCTCCAATTTTTCGCTTCTGCCTGACCGCAAATAAACAAACAAAGAAATAAACAAACAAAAACTTAACACGTGTGAGTGTAGTCATGGCAGCTAATTTCGTCGCGTCTAGGGCTTCCGCGATTTATGTGCTGAAGATCGAATCACGAAAGAGGAATGAAATATAAGTTACGTAGGAATGTATACCGACGCCACGAGAAGAGGCCAAGTTCTTTTATCTGTCGAGCACTGGAAAGCATCAATGTCGTGCATTGTCCTCACACTGCTGACTCACCTAAACCACTTTGTGGTAGATGCGATGGTTGCATTACTGGCTGGGAAGGATGGCGAGCACGTTCAGCTTAGTCGATCTACGAGAAAATTACTTGCACTGATACTTCAGAAAGAGAGCACGCAATTGGTGTCGCATTATGCTGTGTTGTTACTTTGAGCGGTTGGTGGGTGCAAGGACTTTGAGTGCCTCGTAAGCATTTAAAAGCCACTCGCATTGATGCCTCAACATTCAGGCATTTATATTTTCGTTGCATTTACATCGTTTGTTTTGAAAGCCGCATTCTTGACCTGTCCGCTATTTTTTGCCTCCCGAAAAAAAAATTCCTTGTGCGGCGTATGTGCAATTCTACTATCGTGTTTTTTTACTCGTATGCATGTAGGAGGCCGATAAAAAAGAAATGGTATGTCAAATCGATGCATGCGCATCATAGATGACTACCGGGCTTCGAATCAACACGAAAGAAACGATCTACCCTTAAAGTATCAAAGCTACTAATCGAACGTTTTGCTGTAGCTGAAACTAGTTTTACGACAGCGAAGGGTCAAGAAAACGCCAAAAAGGGGTTGTTATACTGCTAGGTGGTAGGCACTTAGATAGGGACTTCGAATTAACATCGACCACCTGCGTTTCGTTAATGTGCGCCTGAATGTAAGTATACGCATTTCGCCACCATCTAAATGTGCCTTACGTGGCCTGCAGTAGAGCGCGTGCCAGGGGTATTCTTTATACGCCAGCTATCGCAAGTGGGCGCAGTGCTTCAGATTTTCGCTTTTTCTTTTAATATTTTATTTTTCTTGTTTTTTGTAAGTTTCGTCATTATCCCTATTGCCACGCACGTTGATTGCTTATTTTGATGTATTCAGGATTCATCCACAAAAATCTTAGCAACCCTCGGCCCCGACGACACCACAATGTTTGATAAGAAGCTTTTCGCGGACTTAGCGAGAAGCTTCGACGATACTTCGGTCCTTACTAGGTATTTCGACTTCTCGGCGCGCTGACTACGAGGTCGTTCCGGACGGCATTGCAAGCTTTCAGCGGGGCAGCGCATGACCTGAACTCGTACATGTAGTGCGTCTCAAGCCCTTCTATACGTGTTAAGGAACCTGAGGACTCTAGTTTCACTGGCTTTATTTTTGTTCTTTCGCATTGCAAACATTCTTTTTCCGCTTACATGTTTTAAGCATTGGGGCGATGCTTTTTCAGAGGGAGGCATTACAACGCGCGTTTATTGCTTTATTTTGATGTATTCGGGTTTTACCATCACAAACTGTTTGCAACGCTCGGCGCCTACCGCACCGCAGTGTATGGCATGCTTCGCAATTGTTTGAGATCATTCTGTCAAGATTACGCTCCGGACGCGAAGAGTCAAGTTTATTCAATAAATAACGCGAAACACTGGTGATAACGCTGGAATGTTCGATGAGTGATGTATAAAAGACGACGCATTCCACCGACGATTAGATTACTCGACGGCCGACGACAGTTCTCGCCGCTACCAGTGTACAACGTGAATTGCTTGCACCTTGACTTTTCATTTTCCGGGCACGAGTTCGCGCAAATAGAGTTACGTATTTCCCAGACCTTCTGCAGCCGTCATCGCTGTCAGAACCAAGCGACCCTGGTCACTAGGCTGAAGCAGCAGTTGGGCTGGCGAACTGGGCGAACTATTTGATATGAATGCGACCCTTAGAGTGAGTGAGTTAGTGAAACAACTTTATTCGGTCCACAATAGACTCGAGTAAACTCAACGTCACCTGGCCATGCCAACTCGGGGACCATAAGGTTAAACCTGACGGCGCTCGCGCGGGCCCTCTGGACGGCCAGGATTTTAGGGGTAATAAGAAATTTGTTGTGTAGCGAGGCCTTGGAACTCTGCAGTGGGTCGTCCTCTCCAACACCTTCTAGAGGGTCGCCCTCTCCAGCACCTTCTAAAGAGCCACCCTCTTCGGCTTCTTTCGGAGAGAACGCAGCTCGTGCTGAGAGTCGGCCCCGCCTTGACTGTGGATATCGTGCATCGTCGCCGAGTGCCCGCCAATAAACGTCTTTACAATTTGGTGGCGGTGTTCTGCCCTCAAAACAACTTCGGCCTCCATTCGATACCGCTGGAGCTTCGATCCCGTACCGTGTCATCTACCATGCCGCAAGACGCTGCCCAGCAAACGCCGCCTCCCGCTCCGACCGCATGTCCCGGTGTCCCATCTATCCGCGACACTCAAGTCTTCACCGGCGTGGATGGCACCGACGTCGAGGATTGGCTCGCTATTTACGCGTGAGTGTCCCCAACAAATGGGGCGAAGCAGGCAAACTGAGCAACTTGGTTTTCTACCTCGCGGGTGTGGCAGGCATGTGGTACAACAACGATGCATGCGATTTCCCGATGTGGTTCGATTTGAAGGCCGTCATTGTCGACGTGTTTGGACGCCCTGCTGTTCGTAAGCTGCTAGCCGAATAGCGTTTACGTGAACGAGCTCAGCAAGCCGATGAATCTTTCACGAGCTACATTGAAGACATCCTTGACTTGTGCAAGAAAGCCGAGGCGAGCATGTCCGAGTCTGACAGAATCATTAATGTTATGAAAGGCATCGACGACGATGCCTTCACCATGCTGCTGGACAAAAACCCTCAAAAAGTGGCAGAGGTCCTCCCACTGTGCCAAAACTACGAAGAGCTCCGCCGGCAGCGCTTGATGACCCGTCGCCCGCCATCACGCGTCGCTGATCTCGCGGGATTGTCGGCCATTCCTGACCACTCCACCTTGCTCGCCGAAATCAAGTCGTCCGTGCGTGAGGAAATTGCCCGCCAGGTCTCTCTGCTGGCTTTCGCTGCACCGCAACACCTTGAACAGCCGTTCACTACACTACTGCCTGCCCTCCGCCGAGCGATTCAGCAAGAAATCGCGGAGGTCATTCCTGAATACCACCAGCCGCCTCCAGTGCCGGCGCCACTAAGCTACGCGCAAGCTGTAACCAGGCCACCCCCAGCGATTCCTGTGGCTGGCCCGCTCAGCTACGCCGAAGCCGTCGCCAGACCTCAGGCCTTCGACGCGGCTGTGCCGCCTACATACGTCGACGTCATCCACAGGCCCCGATTGCAGCCCACCATGCAGTCATATCAGCAGCCGCCTCGTCCATCGCGTTCCGCGACATGGATGGGGCCCGCGAAACGATGGCGCATTCTGACAACCGCCCCATCTGCGTTGCGTGCGGTTGCGCCGGTCACGTCGCACGCTATTGCAATCGCGTACAGCCACCTCGGGTTGCATCAACCCTCACCAGCCAATCAAGCCGCCCTTATTACGACCAACCGCCACCTATGTCCCCGACGTCCCGCCCCGCACCATCTGCCCGCTGTTCACCGTATCCACGGCGTCGCTCACTGTCTCCTACCATCTATGCGGTCACGTCCCGTCCCACGCGACCAGCAAAACTAGTCGTCGCAGTCCACGAGGCAAGGGCTGCGAAGCTATACATAATTTGCAAGTGACGTCAGTTCCTGTCTTGTGTCCGCCATCACCGAGCTCATACGTCTCAGTGAACACGCTGTGTTTACGTTCGTGCGCGGATCGTTCGGCGTAGTGCGCGTGTTTTGATCATTTGCCTTGCGCTTATGACGAACGAGAATCGTTCAGGCCATTATGCAGCCTGCTGTGTCGCCAATGGTATCGCACGTAATGGTTGAAACAACTTCGCACGAGTCAGGGGCGTAGCCAAGGGGGGGGGGGTTGGGGGGTTCAACCCCCCCCCCGAAATTTTTCAGTTTTGCTTGCGTATATATGCACGCACGAACATAAATAAAGTATGGATGAACCCCCCCCCCCCCCCCGAAAAAATTTCTGGCTACGCTCCTGGCACGAGTCACCTATAGCGGCGCTCTTCGCCGCCTGCATTTTGCGGCGATCAAACTGCACAGATTTCGTCGCTGATTGCTGCATGAAACAATGGCCCAATAACATGTTTGGCGCCCAGTCGAGGTTCGTTTAAACGAAGAGCTAGGACGGCCTCACGAAAACCTAGGCGGGATCACTGTGTTCCATTCGGTGCTTCACGTTTCTACAAAAATTGACATTGCGGATAACCCCGTGGTGATACACTCGGCGAAAAGGTGAGGAGATTCGCAGGCATAACGTGCCTGTTATGAAGCGACACCCGCACGTACAAATGTCGTGCAACGTCTGAGGTCCTTGCTGTTTACGCGCGCATAAGCCATGTGCTCCGCTTCTCGGACAGCTCTTTCGTGCGGTCGCACGGGTTTGTGATCACGTTTGGCAAACAGTACGTCCCCGCGTCTGGTCTTTCTTTTTATTATTGATATACACCTCTCGTGCAGCAGCCAAATATCGCACAAATCGCCGTTGCAATATGCAGCGTGGACGGGAAATACGAGAGCCGCACAGCTTGAGTCGGTGTCGTCTGCTGCCATGTCCTCGGTAATGGCGGCGCATGCCGCGAAATCCTATCCCAGAATTCCGTGGTGTGACGTAGTTGCAAGTTATGTATAGAACTGCGAAAGCCCTCAGCGAAGCCCATCCAACGTAGTAAACGTGTTTGTGGATGATGTTCGCACATCAATCCTTGTAGACACTGGAGCTGCCGTATCTGTTATGGACGCTAAACTTAGCCGAATACTACGAGAAGTGAGGTCGCCACTTTCCGGGCTCTCCCTTCGTACAGCCAGCGCCAAAGTATTCACCCTACAGCGGTGTGCCCAGCCCGTGTCATCATTCAGGACGCTCTGCACGCCGTCGAATTCATAATTTCTTTATGTTCTCACGACGTCATCCTGACAATTACTGACAGTTGAGCGACAATTGTTCTCACAGTTTGCGAGTTGCTATTGATTCATGACTGATTTTTGCACAACGCACACACAGTTATTAAGAAATATTGACATACCGTAACCACGGCAAAGGTTACGTGGTGAACCATTGCCTACTCAAAAGAAAAACCCTAGCCGTTATGTGCCACACAAATTGTGCAAACCCAACTACTCACATCTGGTCCAATAAAAATAAAAAAACGAAGTAACTAGTCAAATAAATAAATAACTGAAAGTAATAAATAATTATTTACAAATAAAGTGCATAAATGATGGTCATTCACCTTCAACGTTCGGAAAAGATTGTGATTTTCTTTTCAGTGTTGTAGTAAGAATTATATATGTGTGAAGAGCATTTTCCCTGCCATTTTTTTGTTCGACTTGTTAACTTCGCCAATGAGTCCTTAGTTTTTATTATTTGATTTATTGGCGTCTTGGCATTCTCATCTTTTTCGCATAACAGCGCACACGTCATGTTGCATTTTATGAGCTCTTTAGCCACATCACCTGAGGTCCTTGAGGTTGCGCTAGCTATTTTGTGCCGGCTACAATCTCTCCTAAGCTATTTTTATTTTTTGGAGACATCCTTAGACTAGATTTTTTTTTCCATTGCAAGAGCCCACGAGAGTTTCAAGTAGTCTACGGCTAGCAAACGGGAACGTAAAGCGTATCAAATACCGAAACCTAAATCGTGCCACTATTACGCTTATTCTCGCATCAAATCAATGTTGTCCGACAAAAAAAGAGAAGAAAAAATGCCGCTGTTATCAGCGAAAAACACCCTCTAGATGATATTTGCGGTGATAATCTTGCCCTTCGTACGTCGAAGGTTGGAGCCAGAAGAACGCTGGGATTCGCCTCAGCATGAGGATAGCTGATAGCCTTAATCAGGGGGGCGATCGGAGATCTGTTCGTTCCGCTTGTTCGTTCTCCTGGGGAAGAACAAGCGCGCTGATTGGCTGAAGCGGGAGATGCTACTCAAGGCCGGGGGGCGTCGTCATTTCTTTTTTCTTGGTTGATCTTTTCTTTTTTGGTGACGTCATATCGCGTCATAACGAGTAGGGTGATCGGAGATCTCCGTTCTGCGCCGTTCGTTCTGTACCCATTCTGGCGGCCTACGCGATTGGCCGAAGCCTGAAAAAGCCACGTCACTGAGGGGCGTAGCCATTTTTCTTTATGCTTGATCTTTTATTTGTTGGTGACGTCATACCGCGTCATAACGAGCATGTCATCTGCTACAAACGAACGGAGCGCGAGACCGTTCGCACGCGTTCTCTCGAGCGAACAAACGGCTTCGCACGGCATGATGCGGCGGTTGCGGCTGCCACAACAGCTGATTTTGAGAAAATGGCGCTTGGGACGTGTGCTTCTCTTGCGGTTGGAGGTGCGAGTTGCGTTTGAAGACATAAGCGACTGCGGCGTCGCTTTCTGTACTCGAAACGAACAGTGCGCACAAAGTGAACGGGCCTGCCACTGTGCTGTGGTCTTACGCGCAGGGACTTCTTAGTTCAAAAGCTCTACCAGCTACTGCCACGTGTCGTCCCTGTCCTCACTCGTGAACGAGGGCCCCAGTGGGCACGACGGCGTAGGTATCTGTGGGTGCTCTTTTATAAAAGCCAGCAGAAGCTCCTTTTGACGATTCGACACCCGGGAGCCAAGCCAGACATTCCGGTGAGACGACATCTTGAAAAACTGCGCCAACCACTACTTTTCTTTTTTTTTTCGCGTGCGCGACTTCACATAGCGGGCACGTTAGAAAAAACTAACACCAATAAATATGAGCGCTCAAACCTATTGCTGTTTCAGAAACTGTTAGAGCTTGAAAATAAAAACAATATCTTTTCGTATAACAACTGTTTTTATTAGAAGGCGAGAAACACTTCGTTTTGAAATATACGGCCCCCTTGCCGAGGACAAACGATGCGCGTCTACTTCCGGAAAGCTCGCCGCTCACTGTTTGACGGTTGGCTGTCCTCTTCCTCTCGGCGGAAGAGAGCTGCGGACCGCCTACTTTTGTGACGTAACACCGCCAGAACGAACGCGGAACGAACAGAGATCTCCGATCCCCCCCCAGCCGTCGATCCAAAGCACTCTCGGGAAGTCATTACGGCAAAAATTTCCCGCTTCTTCCGCATGGTTTGCGCTTAGCGATAAGGCTTCTTTTATGGTTTTCCTTTTATTGGGCACTACGCATGCACTAAATATTTCCATAGCTTTGTTGCTACGCTTTTCACAGACTCATCAGTTGCTTTGGAACTGTTGGTCCACACGGCATGCTAGCTAGCAGGCTGAGATGTGTCGCTGCTGAACTCGTGGTTGCGGGTTCGGTCCCTGGACACGGCGGCCCCATTTAGATGGGGGCGAAATGCGATAACATCCGTGTAATTCAATTTAGCCGCACGTTCAAGAAGCCCAGGTGATCAAGTCGCACTACTAAGGTGTGCCTCGCGATAATATCACGGTTTCGGCACGTGAAACATGAGAAATAATGATTATTCATTATCCCTCACAAGCAAATGGTAGAAGGCTTTAAGGGACGGCCAGTCAAATGTGTTCCTCGCAGAATGTTTCCTAAACGTAACGGATGTTTTCAGTGGTAAATGCACGCTAGCTTGCCAGCGTGGCCAATGCAAAGCAGACGGCCGTGCTCTATAGTGTCTCTAGCTCCGTAGACGGTAGCGCCGCGAAGTGCATAGAGAGACAAATGCCACGAGGAGGCTGAAAAGGCGACGCCGCGCTTTCGCATGGTTAGGGGGAGGGGGGCTGCCAACACCTGCCGTGCAGGCAGAGGAGCTTTTTTTTGCGTTCTTCGCGCTCAGGATTGTAAAGAGTGGCAATATCCAATGTACGGGCGCCATACTCCAGTGCGCAAATCACGTTCTCAGCAAAAAGACGTCACTTTCTTCTAGCGAAATATGTCGGCGAAAAGCGCAATGGTGACCGGATGCGTGCTAACGTCTAAACAAGAGTGCCCCGCGTCGATACGGCTCATTGTATGCCATTCTATGAAGCGGAGGCGGGGCATACTTTCTAGGAAGAGTAATTAAGCTGGACACAGACAAAAAACACATACTCACACACACTCTCAAACACGCGTGCGCTATGTTTAAAGTTTCTTAGTGCAACTTTCCTGTTCTCTGAGGAACATTCAGTTGTAAGAATTTCGGAAGGCACGTTAGTCGATCGAGTCAAGTTTTGTGGTATTGTTGTTAAGATAAGCTTATATATGATAGTATGTGCTAACAGCTTCATAATTTCTATCACCCGCCCCACCCCTCAGCGAATGAAAATGTAAATGTCCTAACAAAACTGCAAGCAATTGAAGCAAATAAGAAAGCGCTCTCATACCCTGCACGCAGTTTTTTGTTACATATTCCATGTAACACGATCACTGCAATAAAGCCCCTCTAGGAGCGTAACTCTGCACAAGCGATATACACTTGTTTTTGCGTCACAAGCTTAATGCTCATTACAAACCAAATAAGTCCTCACATGATATTCACGTGCTCGAAGAAGCCATTAAAGCTGACAAACTAACATAATTCCTTCACCGCATTACAGCTTGAAGCAATATGTTTTTGCGAGTGACAAAGCGTCGTGTATAGACGGTGCGTTTATGCCCAGGCCTTTCCTTTTTTTTTAGAACTGTCTGTGACACCTTTCAAGACACCATGTGCGTGAGCTAGATCACACTACACGAAATAATGGAGCCGCTGTTTAATTGTTAAGGAATGGCGTGACAGCAGCCGACCGTGTGCGTCGTCGCCACATTGATTTATGGGAAAACCGAAGCGGCATCTGCGGACACGAGCGGGTCGATGCAGCGGAGAGCGCAGAGGCGATCGGTGCTGGGCCAACTTACTCGTCTACAAATCTGTCGACAGGGATTGTTGCTGAGCTAGTTGGTTCATTACTTGAGCAGGAACTGTAATGACGCAAAGAAGACGGGGAGGAAGCGAGGACACGAACAGACAGACACGGGCGCCAACTTCCTACTGTTTATTATCAGAAGCTGCGCAGATTTATATGGGCTGATGAACAAGGCAATTCCATAACAGAAACAGAAACATGGCAGAACTAACAATTCATCATGAGCCACTAAAACAGTGGCTCATAATACAAATATGTACTCTTTTCCCCCTGGTGTACGTAATCGTCATCCATTTCAATGTGCTTCACGGTGTCTTGTAATCAAAGCGGCATGGTGAAGCACATTTCACAAAATGTGCTCTACAACACGTGCCCTCCTACTCGCTCGCTATCCTCCACCGGACCGCCATGTTGGTTTACTTCGTGCGCCAGCTATAGGCGGCGGGCACTGCGAATAGGACTGCAATCGGTAGTGACGTGTAGCTCGCTGCTCTTCACTTCGTAATATTAACTGATCAGGATACTGTCACTACCAATTTTGCAGAAAGAAACACAGCACCTGGTGAACAGGATGTTGTAAAGCACTTACTTCGCGTGAAATAAGCAAAAAAAAAAACGATGTTGTTGGGGCTTGCACTGGAAGAAAGACCGATGCTCCGCAGAAAAGCAACACTGCGACGCTAGCACAACGGAAAGTATTTGTCTCGGTTGCCGGTGAGAAGGCATTCATTCCACAGCATGCCAAAGAAGCATAATGCACTTTTTGCAGTACTTCGTTACAAGAATCACTGCATTTGCGAGTGTGATTTGTTTTTCGATGTTAGAGGAAGGCGTTTGGCCTCGGTAAGTATTTTTCGAAAACTTGTAGTACAGAAGAGGTAATTTCCTGTGTGGGTTCAGTTTCGGCTATGTGCGCACAAAGGGTTAGTGCCAAAACCCAAGTACATAAAAAAAAACAATATCATAGGTGTTCAGTTCCGTAATTTATCACTAGCATTATTTCCATGTCATAGTTTCCTGCTTAGTGATTAGTGAATCAGTGCCATCCAATTTCCAAAGTGTTTGATTCAGACAAAAGCACTCGCTGATCGTTCGGTCTCACCATCTTCTGACGGGGAAAACTAAAGCCGCATTATGCAGGGTTTTTCAATTGCAATATCAACAAATGACTTCCGGCTCTCTCCTTCGATAAATACGCACTGCGGACCCAGATTGAAACTGTAGATTGAAGTTTCTCGATACTAATTCTCTCTCTAATTGTCTCCTTTTCAAGTTATAATAACCGACTAGCGAGCGCCAAGAACAGAGCGCCGTCTGTAATGTTATTAGAGCGTAAATGGGGGAACAGTCGGAGAGGAAGTCAGGAGTAAAAAAAGCAGTCCGGTTCACTATCAACTCTGAGAAAATTACCGTGATTAGAGAACAATAGGGCAAAAAAATGTATTAGGGATATCTTAGACTTTTAGGTTTTATGTTCCTCCCAAACGGCTCTCCACCACGTTGTTATTAAGCGCCATCATCGAATAATGAATGTGAGTAAAAATAACAAAAGAAAAAACGCTGTCGTTTGGAACTTTTGTTGCGGTTAGGCTGTGTTGCATTCACGCCCAATGCTTGTCCCGAATATTACGTTGTTTTTAAGACTAAGGGAGTCAAAGTCAATACATCGAAAATTAGCTCGGCAGCTCGCAATTTTTGGTAATGAAACAGTTCGCGATAGTGTAACATAAACGCGGCCTGCGTCAAAGATAGCTGCGCTGTAATTGCAGCTCTCGTTTAGCACTTTAAGCAAAAAATATAGCAAAGCTTGGGAAACACATCCTAGAAAACAGTACCGGGACACAGGGTTGCCAGGTTTGGCTACTTTGCGCCAATTTGGCTGCTTTTTTAAGCTGGTGGTGCAACAAAAAAAAAAAAACAGAAGTCTTATCCACTTGGCTACGCTCTGGGCGCTCTCTTGTTCCTTTGATTTCAGCCAAATGATCAACATATGGTAAGGTTGCAGCCACTGGCGTTCAAGAATGCGGTGTGAAAACATAGCGGCAAAGGCGTGTTTGCAGCTCCTAAGATGGGAATTGGCACTTGCATTATACAAAAGTCAAGGCTGCTGTGCAGTGTACGGGCTGGGACTCGGGGAAAGTTGCTGCATGGGACCTCATTTTGCACACCTCCTATGCCATTGGCGTAGCCAAGGGGGGGGGGGGGTCAACCCACCCTACGTCACAAAATTTTAAAATTTTGCATGTGGAGATATACACGGAACGCATACAAGCGTACAATTAGTCTGGTTGAGCGTACACATAGTATACATATATACAGTGTGATTGCTAAGGTAATCAATTTATGCTTAAATGTGAGAAAATTTTGATTTTAGAGTGCTCATTCTGTACTTATTTGCATGTCAGACGAAAATATTTTGTCGTATAAATAAAAACGGCGCAGTTTTCACAGACGTGTGGCTATATCTGGCTACTTTTAGGGCCTTTGGCTCAAGTTGGCTACTTTTTGTTTTCCATTTTTTTGGCTTTTTTCTTTCTTTTTGAACTAGCAACCCTGCCGGGACGTACCGTAGTACGTATACTCTAAACTGAGTTTTCACTGCAAGGCATTCCTACAGACCTGTGTTGAGAGCTCTCCAGAATTGATGGCAGCTACTTTTAAGCGAAGCTTCTTTTTTGCGGATTCCGGTGCCCGTGTGGTACGCGAAAGAACCTGCGCAGGCGTGTCACAAAAATGCGGTTCTCGAAGGTACGCCGCTCACATGCGTATTTTTATGCGCCGTTTTCTAATAATTGACGCTCTCTCAATCGCGGGCTCGTCGACGACCAGCTTTGGCTTCGCGGACCCTCATTTGAGAGCCACCGTAATATGGGTTTAAATATTTGCTTTATTTGACACATACACTCTAAGAAAAAAGGAACAAAAAAAGGGTAGGGAGGTTGACAAGAGTATGAAGTTGGGCATGTTGGTAATGCATAACTGATCACGTAGCGCAAAATTTGACACAGGACAAGAGAGGGGGACGAAGACGAGCGCTTACTTCCAACAAGGTTTATTTCGAGGAGCGTACACATATATCCTCTCGAAATGCGAAAAACAAACAAATCAAGAAGCTCACAATTGCCATGCGCGAAAATCTTACATTCTCAGGAAAGACAACTCTTTTTGACAAAGCCCGAGAGAGGGAGTGCTGATGCAGTTCAGCCCTAATCTACAAATCCTCTCTGCCTCGATAATTTCCCTTGTCGTTTTATTTCTGGTTTTCCCTACGATAATGGTGTCATGAAAAAGCGGTTTGCAGCCACACGTGCTGCAGTGCAATGCCAGGAAACCATCGCGACCATTCTTGACATTACAAGCATGTTCCCGGAGCCGGTCATTAATACAGCGGCCAGTTTGTCCTATATACTTCTTGCCGCATGAAAGAGGTATCTGATAGATTGCATTTGCTGTGCATGTGACGAACGGGATTTTGTGCTTTTTTGAGCAACCACGTTTTGCATTTGAAACATCCTTGGTGCACAAGTTAAAAGAGGTATTGTAAACATGTGCTTTCGCAATGCATTAGAAAAGTCTTGCCCCCATCTAATGGCAGCCAGTTTTAAAGAGCAAGCAGAGCCACTTTCGAATGCCGGTTACCCTTCTCACATACAGGTTTCAGTTGCGGAAACTTTGGTGAAGAAGCTTCAGCTCTCGGAACAAGCGCTCCCACATGTTGAGCCAGTAAGGCCTCAGAGGCTTGCTGTAGTCCCGTACCTACAAGGAGTCTCCCACAACTTGAAAAAGGTTGGGGAGCGGGACAATGTGAAGGTGGTTTTTTCTGCCCCGAAAAAGCTGTCGTACTTGTGCACCAAGGATGTTTCAAATGCAAAACGTGGTTACTCAAAAAAGCACAAAATCCCTTTCGTCACATGCACAGCAAATGCAATCTTCTTGCCGCATGAAAGAGGTATCTGATAGATTGCATTTGCTGTGCATGTGACGAACGGGATTTTGTGCTTTTTTGAGCAACCACGTTTTGCATTTGAAACATCCTTGGTGCACAAGTTAAAAGAGGTATTGTAAACATGTGCTTTCGCAATGCATTAGAAAAGTCTTGCCCCCATCTAATGGCAGCCAGTTTTAAAGAGCAAGCAGAGCCACTTTCGAATGCCGGTTACCCTTCTCACATACAGGTTTCAGTTGCGGAAACTTTGGTGAAGAAGCTTCAGCTCTCGGAACAAGCGCTCCCACATGTTGAGCCAGTAAGGCCTCAGAGGCTTGCTGTAGTCCCGTACCTACAAGGAGTCTCCCACAACTTGAAAAAGGTTGGGGAGCGGGACAATGTGAAGGTGGTTTTTTCTGCCCCGAAAAAGCTGTCGTACTTGTGCACCAAGGATGTTTCAAATGAAAAACGTGGTTGCTCAAAAAAGCACAAAATCCCGTTCGTCACATGCACAGCAAATGCAATCTTCTTGCCGCATGAAAGAGGTATCTGATAGATTGCATTTGCTGTGCATGTGACGAACGGGATTTTGTGCTTTTTTTGAGCAACCACGTTTTGCATTTGAAACATCCTTGGTGCACAAGTTAAAAGAGGTATTGTAAACATGTGCTTTCGCAATGCATTAGAAAAGTCTTGCCCCCATCTAATGGCAGCCAGTCTTAAAGAGCAAGCAGAGCGACTTTCGAATGCCGGTTACCCTTCTCACATACAGGTTTCAGTTGCGGAAAGGTTGGTGAAGAAGCTTCAGCTCTCGGAACAAGCCCTCCCACATGTTGAGCCAGTAAGGCCTCAGAGGCTTGCTGTAGTCCCGTACCTACATGGAGTCTCCCACAACTTGAAAAAGGTTGGGGAGCGGGCCAATGTGAAGGTGGTTTTTTCTGCCCCGAAAAAGCTGTCGTACTTGTGCACCAAGGATGTTTCAAATGCAAAACGTGGTTACTCAAAAAAGCACAAAATCCCTTTCGTCACATGCACAGCAAATGCAATCTATCAGATACCTCTTTCATGCGGCAAGAAGTATATAGGACAAACTGGCCGCTGCATTAATGACCGGCTCCGGGAACATGCTTGTAATGTCAAGAATGGTCGCGATGGTTTCCTGGCATTGCACTGCAGCACGTGTGGCTGCAAACCGCTTTTTCATGACACCATTATCGTAGGGAAAAACAGAAATAAAACGACAAGGGAAATTATCGAGGCAGAGAGGATTTGTAGATTAGGGCTGAACTGCATCAGCACTCCGTCTCTCAGGCTTTGTCAAAAAGAATTATCTTTCCTGAAAATGTAAGATTTTCGCGCATGGCAATTGTGAGCTTCTTGATTTGTTTGTTTTTCGCATTTCGAGAGTATATATGTGTACGCTCCTCGAAATGAATCTTGTTGGAAGTAAGCGCTCGTCTTCGTCCCCCTCTCTTGTCCTGTGTCAAATTTTGCGCTACGTGATCAGGTAGGGAGGTTATTCCTTTTGGGTATTAACTGATTTGCCACAACCAATTGACCTTTTGGGGAAGAACTGCGAGCAGATATACAGTTAGTCTTTCAAGGATTAACTGCAAGAAGACCAACGATCGCTCCTGTAAGGACTAGCAGTTGACTTTTGGAAATGGTCCCTGGCAGAGCAAATGTTACTCCTGTAAGGACTAACGGTTGATTCGCAGAAATGCTCCTTGGGAGAGCATATGTTGCTCTCTCAGTATATTAACAGTTGATCCTGAGAAATCAGCCTCTGGAGAGCGAATGTTACTCCTTCGGGATTAGCTGTTGAACCATTTGAACAATTTTTGAAGGCACTAACCATTAATCCGCTAATAATTCTCCTGTGGGTGACCTGGTCATCCTGAACAGACTGACATGCTAGCTCAGGTGAGCTGTGTTTTACTCAGCACTGCATGCACGAATCTGCGTACAACCGATAGAGATTTCAATTGAGAGTTGAAAACATTTATTTGGCGCAAACAGCGCGCTATGCGCACAACGGGTGTTGGCCGTAGGCCGCTGTCCACCTTGATGAGGTGGCACAGCAGCTCAAAAGACCGGCGAGCCGTGCTCGTAAATACAGCATTGAAGGCCCAGTAGAGGGCCTCATGATCACAAGGGTACCAGTATATATTAGGAAAACTCACATCATCTTCAGTGATACGAACACAAATGTCAAGAAAAAAGTACGGGCGGGTCTTAGGCCCGTATTTACAAACCAACCTTATCTTAACGCTATAAGACGGCCTTTTGTAATGAAGGGAAAAGTGTAAGGACAAGAAAAGGTCACACTGCGTTTCATAAACTCGCCGTATTCGGTTTTAAGGCAGCCTTACGGAAGGCGGCCTTGTCGTCATAAGGAACAAGCATGGGAGCGAGGCTATGAGCTATTACTGGCTCATTGTTGGTTTATTATCAAGAAAAAAGGCTGTATGCTTCTCAAAACAATAAGAAATATGCAGGAACGCATAGCCGTGCAAGTTTCGGTAAGAACGCGCCTCGTCTGGCCGCGCCGTTTGCTCCTTTCCTTTGTTAACGTTTTACCGTTGTCATAGCAACCCGCGGCTCGCGTAGACGCGGCGGTCCATGAAGCGCTGGGATCTACGAGGGAATGGTGCGTAAAGTTGCCAGCGCTTTTTGTCCGTCTGTCTGCGTGTGTACGTTTGTGGCTGTTTTCGTGGATCATACATACGCTTGTTACAGAGTGCGACAGAAAGGCAAAAATTGAATTTCAGTGAAGACCCAGCGCTGGTCATCGACTTGAAAGCGTCGCATTGTGGTAGCGAAAGATTGTAATAGCACGCGGTGTTAGTGAAAGACAACACGAGAAAGTGGGAGCAGCTCAAAGCAGCAAGAGCGACGTGCGGGTGCTAAAGGTTTAAACCTCCTTGGCGGCTGCGCACCGAGCAGCGGCTACGTGAGTGCAAAAATGAGTAAAAAATATCCCATCCTGCAGTGAAACACGTCGGCTTCCGCGCCGTACCCCGACTCATTTTTTCACACATTTAATAATGCGGGGCAGTGCGGAAGTCACCATTCACAATTTGAAAAGTACCTGCGCCGTAGAAACAGAGCGCCACCAGCAGCTGAAGGAGCGGTGGCACGGGAAAACCAACGTAGTGGGGGCCGTTTCGAACGGCAAGCTCTGGCACATGAAGTGCTGGCTTCGAGAAGCGGAACCTGCTCCGCAACACACCGTCGTTGAACTCTTCCATGGAATTTTGATGGTTGCCGAACACTCGCAGCGTTAATTGCACATATGGAAGCCGTTCGCGTACGTCACCTTTCCTTTAATGACTTTGTAAAGCTTCTTGCGTAATCAGCCATAGCGCGCCGCATAAGTGGCGCCTTAAGGTACTTGCCGGGCTACCTTATGAAACGCCACCTCATCACGGAGCTAAGGTTGAGGAAAGGTTGAACTGAGGCATAAGGTTTGTTTATGAAACGCGTTAAGGTGCCCAAAAGGAAAGGAAGGCAAAAGATAAGGATAAAGTTGGTTTGTGAATACGGGCCTTACTCTCAATTGTTTACTAGGTATTTACCAGGTGTATGCATTCGCTTAAGTTCACCGGCGTACAGCAAGGAGCCGCCGACTGTTTTTATGATTTTATCAGCCCCATCAGGGCATCTTCGGAAACAACGGTTTCGCCGAGGATCGTCGCCTATCTCTGCGATCTCAAAGCGAGATCGGCATCACGTACACGCTTGGAACCAACTACAAAAATATAGAATGGAATGGAAAAAAGAAGCTTTCTTCAGGAACGTCGGGGCGTGAACTAGCACGTAGCGGGCCGCTCTCACGTCGGGACTGATATACAAAAAGAAGTTAAAGTAAAATCCCCTTGAACTCGCGAGTCAAAGCCGCACTAGGGAGAGAGAAAATCGCGCTGCAGAACTATCGGCTATTTCACTAGTACACTATACTTACCAGGCGAAATTACCAGCCCTTACAAAATGCCTATAGAGATTAATTAGAGCTTTATTGAATATTCTCCGTAGAATGTACTGTCATTAAATTAAGTGCCTTTTCAATTTTCTTTTGAGTTGCACAAGGATACTGGCCGCCGTGTTTTTTGTTGAAAATCTCTTTTTTGCGTGTCAATTAAACGTGTTTTGAGCCAATAAAATGAATTATTGACTAGCTATTGACCGTGCTTAATGACGTTCATTTGAAACAGTTTAAGGGAATGGATTGTCAACCATTATTTTGTTCAGTCAAAATCATCTAGTATGCAAGTGCACTTCGCAATTCTCAAAAATGGTGGCTAGGTTCCTGCGCTCTTACGAATGGAGACTATTCGCGAGATTTCAAGAAAACATGCCCCTTAGGCAGTGCTTCAGAAGCGGTACCCAAATATATCTATTAACTGCTATCAATGCATTCTTTTAAGAACTTGCAAGCCATAATGCTGATCATTCGAAATTATTTTGCCGAACTTGAATAGAATTATGTATGCTGGCTTCAAGACTTTCCCTAGCGCGAATCTTTATTTGCGTGCCGTGATCTTTCAATTCCTCACAACACTTTAAATCCTTTGAACAACCTAAAACACTGTGGGAGAAGTGGCAAATTAGGACACGGGAACACAAGTCCCATGAATGACACCACAAACACACACATGCACAGTGATGCAGATTGCGAACGGTTTTGATTTCTTTATTGTGGAAGTTACAGATGACCTACGGTGTTCTATCAAGTGTTCAAGAAAAAAAGGAAAACACGATTCTATTAACATCTACCTTTATTATTATGAAAACGCCAAGAGAGACAAATCTCGTCATTTAGTTGGTGTAGGGCCTGTTTCTTAATAAGTAGGGTGAGTCCTACCTGGACGAAATACAAAAGAAAATTTGCTATAAAATAAAATAGCTAGAAGAGGGCGGCTTAATTACGTAAGCCCCAATAATTGCACAGTCACACGCTCAAAAAACATGCGACGCATAATGGTTTTAGGAGCTGGCTCGCCAGGTGCTAAAGCTGGGGCAAAGTCCCGCGCCGTAAGCGTAACCTTAGTTCCAGAGGCGGCCGCTGCAGGCGCAGCTCGCGCGAAAGAGAAGTCTTCTTTTTGTTCTTCGAGCGCCTTGATGGTGATATTAACGCAGGCAAAACCACATATAGCATAGCCAGCTGTAGCATGCGGCGCTCGCTCCACTCCGGCAGTGCGCTTCAATACTGATAACATAAACGAAGAAGACAAGGCGGCGGAGCGGAGGGCGCAAGGCAGCAGCAGCGCGGGCTCGCCGTCAAGACCTCGCGAGGCCGCCGAGAGACGTCAGCGTCGTGCGGACCCCGAGATACAAGCCCGCGAAGCCGAAGCAGCGCGGAAACGGCGGCAAGAGAACCTCGAAGAGGTACGGGCGCGGGATGCAGCGGCCAAGCGCCGAAAGCGGCCGCTACATGAAGTTAGTGGCGCCGACGCGTGCTTCAAGCGCGATTTCCTAGACCACACTTTGGCCAGAGCTGCAAGGTCTGCGACCGCTTGTGGTTCGACAACAACCTGACCACAATCACTACTATAAAAACGTGTGACGTCTTTATATGACAGTAGACGAACTGTACGGAGAATTCACGGTTTACCCAATAACTCTGAGCCAGCTCCGCAATCATCATTTACTTCGTACATATGGCGTGTTTTTTAGTCTCCATATTCTTTATAATACAATGTGCCAACGCAATTAAAATGCTAAACTTAACCTCAACATTAGCAGAGGCTCGTGGTTTGCGGCGTCAGTAAATCCAGAAAATGTTGATCACACCTCGAGGTGACGGCGTCCATCTCTGAAGCTTAGCAGAAAGGAAGCTGCGATGGAGTCTTGTGTGTAAGCTGAGGTGTCCATTTTTCCGCAGGAAAGTTACGATGCTGGGCCCAATAAACAGCTTGTACGCAGAAACAAACGTGCATGCGCGTCAGCAATTACAGCACATGCAGCGAGGTATGTTCTTCACAGCTGCGTTGATATTCTATGTAAATAGCGGTACTCGCTGACCACGAAATAAGAGCGAGAGAGATCATAAGTGACGAACACGACCCACACTCGACACTCCGGTGAGCGATGCTGAAGAAGAAAGGACGGCGCGGAAGGATACCCACTGAAAGCGCTGAAACGTCCGTCAGATTTACATGATTGTCAGCGCCGGTAAATATTGGGAAGATCATCGGTGAACTAAGTTTCAAGTCCTCATCATTGGTGACACAATATTAACACCGTAGAAAATATTCTTTTCACGCGTTATTTCCTTGATCACAGCAGTAAGCGGGCTGACGCCTTCCTGTCATCTGTGCCGTGGACATTTCCAAATGCGTTCGGCGAATACCACCCCACTCGGGTCCCCACCGCGTGCAACCGGCACCGCGACAGAATAGAAAGGAGAGTGTCGGAACAATAGGGCGCACCTGACCGAGAGCTAAGGTCAGGCCTTTGACAGAGGATTCGTGGGAGGCACGATCACTGCTTGGCGTACGCAGATGAGCCGTGCTCCAAAGGGCCGCAGCAAAAACGTCTTTTCGTCCCTTAAACCTCTACCCGAGGGAGTAAATGAGACGTTCGTCCTCCCGTGAGCTTTTTCTGAGGTATGTCCAGTCCTCCAAATTTGCGCATGACACGCACTTCGCCGCAGTTGGTCCTCTCGCGGACTAACGACACTATTTGAGGACTAAGGCTGACGCTACTCTCCCCTTGAGACGGTTTTTTTCTTAGAGTGATACACTTATCTCCGATGGATTATGCTGGTTGAGTTCAACATTTTTTTCACGCGAAAGTGTTTCATGCCGAGTTCCACCAAGACTTCACTGAGGAATTTCTGTCACGGATATGATATTGTAAAATATACACTAACAGGTAAAAAAGAGAGAGCTAGATGAAAAAGAGCCGTCGCCATGAATCGAACCAGCAACCGCACGCTCCGCAGCGCGCGACGCGAAACGACTCGACCACAAAGACCACGTTCTGCAGCATACTAACGTTCTGCAGCATATACACAATTTACCGCTACCGGTACGCAGAGCTCGGAGGCATTATTTGAGGATTCTCGGAGGCACTTGTTTTCGTTATCATTTGCGAGAAAGCGCAAAGGGTGCGCTTTAGAGGTCGTTACCCTAAAGTCCCTGGATATTTTTGGGAAAGTACCGTCTTTCTTTTAACCGAGCCGCCACGCCGAGCACCCTCCTCTCTCGCCTTCCACCTCCCCGCTTCACGGGCCGTCGCCTGGGAAACGCGCGCGTTATCTGCGTGACATAGCACTCTTGATAGGAAGTGGCGCGACCCGGGTTATACGGCTGGCGCCCGCACGGTGGTCATTTGGGAGAGGAGATAGATACGGTTTGGACACTTGGGAGAGGAGGGTTGGACACTTGGGAGAGGATATGGGGGAGAGTGTCGCTACTTTCTATATATCAAGGGACTTTACGTTGCCCCGCTCGTTGCGATGCGCGCGCGCCTCCACCTGTGCAGGCGAGCGCGATTCGAAGATAATCGCGCGAGCGTCGACCAAGAACTAAAACAGCGCCTCGGCCCAGAATCCTCTTTCGAGGAGCGGAAGGTATCAGGCAAGCTTCACTCGCTCTTCTTGCTGTTCCTTGAGCTGCAATCACTCCTGTCTTAGAAAGGCGCATTTTCATTTCTTTTTTTATGACGACGAGATATATTTTGTGCAACTTAGCAAGTCGTTCAAATGACGCAGTGCCAAGCAGCTTTACCATGTTTCCCATCACTTTCGTTATTGTCCACAGACATAAGAGCCAAGGAAGTATACGCTTTAGCGCAGCGAATGGAAAGCTTAAAATAGAGAGAAAGGGTGAAGAGTTCGTCGTAGGGGTGATCGTTGTAACATATAACAGCGAACGAGGGAAAGAAGAATGCCGAATCCTGATTTTCACTGCTCCGAAGCGCGCCGCTAGGTGCCTGAGATGCCAGGACGGAGAACGCTCGCGCGATAACCTTCAAATCGCGCTCGACAGCACTTTGCACAATAGGGCGTGGCCGCCCGTGCGCGCGCGCTTATATCCTTATGGGGACGGTATGTACGTCTTGTGCTTTCACCGCAAATTTACGTTGAAGTTACAGAGTGGCCGAAGGTCAGTTCACTCGCTGCAGCGGCTGCGTTTGCTAAAGGAGCGCGCTGCTCAAACACAAAGAAGTAACAACTGTGACAGTTGTTAGTTGGCGCTCATCCTGTGTGTGTTCTTTTTGTGCGTCCTCTGGGCTTGATCAGCGCACTGCAAGTTTGGAGCTGCTTGCCGTTCTTCGCGTGACATTCCATTTTGTTGCTATCGGATTTATTGCTTCGCTGTTGCGGCGAAATAATGCCCAATAAACGCTGAACTACCTGTGTGAAGACGCTTTTGACTTTCGTGTTATGCCGATTCTAATGAGGGAGGGTTCAGCCATATTTTTTATAAGAAGCAATGTTTTTTTTTTCCCGATTGCGTGTTTGAACCCTTCTACAGCCAATTTTTCATCCGAGGCTTTGACCGGTGTACGTAGCTTCTTTCCGCGAAATGCACTAACCGATAAGAGCCCTACTTACAAGCCCAAAGGGGGCATCATTTATTTCCCACGTGTCTCCCATCGACTGTTTGCAGAGCAAGCATCCCTACACTTTATCCTTATCCTACTGCTAACATCAAAACTATAAAGGAGACGTGAAATAAAGAAGAACAGTCGAAGAAAAGGCTTTTACCATGAAGCTTCCACCTGCAAGCTCGTCTCCCATGAAACAAACACCTCTAGCTGCGCAAATCGCCATCTTCTGTTCCATGTAGTCAAAAGCTATTACGTCTTCTATCCATTGCACTCTGGACCAAATAGCTGCTCAATCACGTTACGATAAATTGAGTTTTCCTACACTTGTTCTCTGAGCAGCTCCATACAATAGCAGGTAAGAAGCACGATTCAGACAGCAGCCGAAACGCCGAAAGGGCTTCTACTTATTTGGGAGTAGCGGCGATTATATTTCTGGGTACACCGTCCTGTTTGATCAGTAGCTGGAACTCTTTGAGAAGGCAGAACGCTTTGTTCTGCCATGCTGCTGCAGAAAGTCATTCTTCACCGTCACTCCTACCTCGCTGCTTCTGGGAACGAAGGTTTCTTAGGATTCTTCTCGGCTACATGAACACGAACACTGCATCCAACACTAACCGAATGCTGTACTTGCATGATATACGAGTTTCGTGTTTTGTTGTGTGCAAAGACATGATTCCGTTTCAAGGCTTCCTTTCAGCCTCCAGTGAATCTCCCACCCGAATGCAACCTGCGCAAAGGCCCTAGTTGCGTAGACTGTATTACTGAAACAAAGCTAGTTGAACGTTTTGCAGTAAGAGCTTTGCAGTGCGCCTTATTAATGCGAAAGCCTTAGATGCCTCATCATACGCGAAAATTGCCCGTGGGTGTCGGCGGCATCGGCGTCAACACGAGTGACACAAAAAATTCGTCATCGCGTGATGACGTCACAGATCGCCAAAATTTCTGGTCACCATGGCGTCTCTATGATGTCACATAACGCGACGTCACATGAAGACGTCGTCACAGGTGAATCGTTGTTTGGTGAAAGGTGAACCAATCACGAGGAACCGCAAAATCAGAAGAGGTGCAGAATACTTACAATGACCACAATCCTGGAGGCAGTGCAATACCACGTTAGGTGCAGAAAGCTTTCGGAGGGGGCTTTCGACTGAGAACAAGAAGACAACAATGACTTATGCCGTCCAGCTAGGTGGTATAGCGGTTACGGTGCTCGGTTGCTGAATCGAAGATCGCTTGTTCGATCCCGGCCGCGGCGTCGCATTTCGATGGAGGCAAAATGCTAGAGGCCCGTGTACTCTGCGATGTCAGTGCACATTAAGGAGCACAAAATGGTCGCAATTTCCGAAGTCCTCCACTGCTGCGTGCCTCATAATCATACCGTGGTTTTGGCACTTAAAACCCCAGATATTATTATCATTGTAATGACTTTCGCCTTCGAGCCGTCTGAGGCGAATGCATAAGTGACTTTACTTTTACATGAAAGCGAGCTGCACAGCTGTGAAGTTCAAACAGAGCAAAGTGAACTGAAAAAAAAATCACCGCGCAACCACTCCGTACACATGGTTAGCCAGCGAACCTGAAGCGTGCCTCGATGTGCCTCGGTGCGGCCTCGGTGTTAAGCAGTGGGTTATTCCGACGTTGTATTGAAGCTTTTCTCGACTACTGGTACGGTTTGAACGGAAAATCCGCCGGTCTTTCAGGATGTTGAGGATGACGTCGAAGAGCTTGTTGACGTATATCGCACATGCCTCAGGATCATTGTTCCAAGGTACGACGCGTTCGAGGAGCGCCATCTCCTGCAAACCAGCGTTGCGTGTCGTACTGTGTACCGTGATGCGTTCGAGCAGCTCAATTAAGCAGTCCCAATGAACTTCGGGGACAGACAAAGTTGAAAATGCCTTGGCGTGCCGAGTTGCGTTGTCATGGCGAACACCTACATCTTGGGTTCCTGCCAGCAATGGATCGTGTTTAGGCAGACGCGGGCCTAGTGTCGTTCCTCGACGACGTTGAGCCTCGGCAAGTGTGAAGGCACCGGTGCATAAACGTTGCCGTTAACGGGGCTTCAATTCGGCACACTGCCTTTGATCAGCGATTCCTTGCATGTCCCACGGACCCGAAAGTGACCGAAGTCGGGAGCAGCTGGAACCACCGCGTCAGTCGGAACCCCCGCGTCAGTTCCTACATGTCATTATTCCGTTGTTGTCGAGACCGGATACCGTCGACCGTAGCCAGGTTGTAGCCGAACCACAGGCCGTCGCAGACGTCGCAGCCGCAGCCGAAGTGCCGCTCGGGAAACTCCCGCCGAAAGCGGGCGTTGGCCCCAGCGAACGCATTGTGTCATTGCCATGTTGACGCTACTCTGCCGGCGCTGCCGTTTTGTCGCCGCTTCCGCCAAGCATCCGCTCGCCATTACGCGCAGGCTTGGATCCGACGGAGAGACGACGTCACTGACGGCGCAGCCAAGGGCGCGCGCTTGGGTGCGACGTTGAGGACGACGTAACTAATGGCGCAGTCAGTGAAGACCCTTATCGAAACATGCGGCGAGCGTTTCGCCTAGCCATATACAGCTTTCGCTGTAAAATCACGTTTAGCTCTTCATGTTCGGGATAGTGCGCGACACTTTAGATGCCTTTGACTAGACAGAATGAAGAAGGCGTAGGAAAGACAGGGAGGTTACCCAGGGCCGACCCTCGACTGGCTATCCTGTGCTTAGGATTTGAAGAAAGGGCATGAAATAGAAACAAAATAAAAAGACATGAAAGTAGACGACTACACGTAGTCGCGGCTACAAGATATTCAGTTTCCAATAATGCTGCTAACACATGTAAGGTATTTTTGATTGATTCGTTCTAACTAATTTTATTGCAATGATATAAAACCGTACCAATATATTAATAGAATTTTATTGGTGCTGTGGTGATACTTGTTTCAGTATCATAACAGTTTCCGCTTAACCTTGAAAATTAAGGAGCCCTTGCCCTATCGGTAACAAGAGTAGAACGCGATAGCGTAATCGGACCGTATTCGTATCTCCTTCCCAACTGCTAGCCTAACTTCGCTTTTCCGTGTACACTTAAACCGTGCCGCAAAGAAAGCCAAAGTGTTGACGCCATCCGGGTCCTATCTTTATTTGCATCTACCTCGAAGTTTCGCTCCCCGGGAGCGCTGACTTCTCGCTCCCAACAAAAGATGCCGGCGCCGCCGACATCGGAATTTCCGCAGAACTTGCTCTTCAACGCTTTCACGTTAAAATACGCCGCGGAGTCGAAAATATCTCACTTAATATAAGGTTTACTCATGTTTTAGCCCGCTGCTCTTATATAAATTCTGCTCGTTCTTCCTCTGAACGTATCAGCTGTGTTAAATGTATACGTACGGTCCTTGCGCACACGCTACAGCTGTCCTTCGATCGTGCTTTCATCGAGACAGCAATCGACATAAAACAATCTCTCCACAAGCGACATGTCTTCGAGTGAGATTTTTTTTTTATTGGCACGAGAAACGAGTGACACTTTTTTTTTTCTTCCGAACACTTCCTGTTTTGCGAGAATTCAGAAAAAGGCGTTGAAAAAGTAAAACTGCTAAGAAATCCATAGTTGTGGTTCAATTTATTATTTATGTTGGACACTATAGATATCGGAGCATAAGTTTACTTAAGATAACGGCCAACTAGCTGTCAGGATAATTAATGCAAGTTAAATGAATGAGGTGACCCAAAGGGTGGACAGTTCTCTTGTGATAAACTGGATCATTGTGGCACCTGGCGGAACAGGTTTCACTAACGCGCTTCCTTCTACGTGGCGTCAGTGATCCGCTTCGGCCGCGCGACGAAATTGCCAAAATTAACCCAAAGAATGCGCCAGGGCTCACGACAGCCGACCTGCGAGTGCCACTAACAGAAGCCCAAGTCAAGCATTAGGGTCGCCTCCAAGTTTTTTTTTTCATCTCCACATTTTTCTTCAGTTTGTTTAAGCCAATTTCTACCTTTTTTTCTTTAAAAGAAAATTGAAACATATAAAGAAGTCGCACTTTCGCCGTAAGGGCGAAGCAATGAATGCAATAGCAAGAAATTGGAATGTCACACGAAGAACGAGAAGAATCTCGATAGTTGCAACGACTGCCACAGTTGTTACGTCTTTATGCTTGAGCAACGCGCTGCAAGTGTTGACAATGGAGAATCAAATGCTCTTAGATATTTCTCTTTCTTTTAAACTGCGGCGCGTGGATTGACCCCCTGCGTTTCTTGCCACACGGGGGCGTCTGATGCAAGGTGTGTCCGGTGTTCTTTGTTTTTTTCTTCTTCCACCTCACGAGTGGGTACAGGAAGGGGCCACTTTGTCGTCCACGCCTGAAGGCCAGTTTTCGAATTGAAAGAAAATTAGGAGCATCTGCAAATGTCGACAATGGAGAATCAGATGTCTTAGGTATTTCTTTTTCTTTTAAACTGCGGCGCGTGGAGTGAGCCCCCGCGTTTCTTGCAACACGGGGGCGTCTGATGCAACGTGTGCCCGGTGTTCTTTGTTTTCTTCGGACGGATGCTTCAGAATTTTTTTCTTCTGCTTTATTTTTCTTTGTGCCACTTTTATATGTACACATAGATATACATATCCGGTGCATCACGGCGACGGCAAAAATCAGCTGAGAGTGTCCATATAATTGCTATTGCAATAAAAAAACTCACCGACGATTACGATACTGCCTAATGCGAATTCTGAGCGCAGCTTCGTGTTGGGGCAAGGCCAACTGTGTTTGAGTTTTGGCTGTCCGCATTAGTAGTAATGTAACATTTGTTACATATTGCCACAGAAACTGCCAGAGCTCGAGTGCTACTGTGCACTGCAGGCGTCGCGAACCAAACGAAACGCCGACAGCCCAGTTACGACAAGCGTAGCCAGCCGTAGTGGACGTGCAAGCCCTACATACGCACAAGCTCCAACCGAGGGGCCAGCGCGGGTGACGGAGGAAGCAAGCGAGCTTAGAGGCCAGTGCCGCTTAATATCGACAGACTCCGCGTTCTATCTCTTTCTTCCTCGTTCGCTCCATCACTTGCGCCGCCGACGCCAACGGCGACTGCGGCGACGCCGCTCAACGCAGGAACGGGCGCCGATGAGCAGCGATCTAAAAAGATGCTGAAGCAGAATCGCGAGTTGGGCTAGTTGGTGGATGTTCATCGTGAAATAATTGACAGCGCAACGGGTTAACCACGGACAGCAAAGAAGAAAAGGGCACAGCGCTGATCCTTTTCATCAGCGCTGTGCCCTTTTCTATTTTGCTGTCCGTGTTTAACCCGTTGCGCTGTCAGCTATTTTACCATGATCAAAAAGGCTTTGGAGTGGGTAATCACAGTTTGATTCCTGCTGAATTCGAAAATGATGAGAGTTGTCAAATGTAAACACAAATAGCATTTTTTGTAAAAAAAAACAGCGACTGCACCGCAGAGCTTCTTGAGATGCTGAGCGAATGCGTTGACGTCCTCTTTGGTGTGCCGGTTCATCTGCAACGGCAGCACCGTCCAAGGGTAGTCTCCGCGATTAGCTCCGGCAACGTGCGCAGCCGGAGCTAGTCTCGGAGGCCACTGCTGAAGTTACGAGATACGCTTGTTCACATTGGACTCGTCTGTTGGTCGTTATGAGAGGTATCGTAATCCAGCGTCATTACTTCCAGCGACTCTATACTTACTTGATCCTCCTGTACATAAACAGCGCTCTCGCAGTTAGTTCGGATCAGTGAAGGGCGGGAACCTTCCAATGAGTGCAGCGCGGCTCCGCCAAGGGTACTCAAGATAACGTAGGCTTCCACGCCCAGACTTTCGGCGCGCTCGCGTGGGTGGTGCAAGCCAAACGTTTCTTTCGCGTATATTAAAGCTCCTGCTGCAACAACCGCAGAAAAAAATTACGGCATCGTTAACAATAACGTCGCTTCTCGTTAGCAGTTTTACCGAATTCTCAAACCACTTCAGCTTCCCTTTAACCAAAGCGCGGTTTCATAATGATGTGCAATTAGCGGAGGGTCAAAATACAGGTGCTATACAAAAGTACAGCTAAGCGAGATGAACTAAAAGCACTTGAATAATGGAAATCGGAGTGATCATCAGCCTGCGTGGCAGAGACAGAAGAAGAGCAGCGTTGCTCAATCAGCGCCGACAGTAACGAAGCGAGGCTGCCATTAATTAGGACACGAGCAGTCGGTGCGAGAAGCCCGCAATGTTTCCCGCGAACCTTGCGCCTAGCTCGACTCTCACAAGCGTCTTTTTATTCTTCGGGAAAGCGTTTGTTCTTTAGAAAAAGCTTTTGTTGGAACTTCGTCTTCACCAACCTAGCAGACGAACGTTTTATCATCATCGTGATTGCTCCTCACGAGCTGCGACTCGCTCGAGGGCACGAAGCCATCTTCTTTTCTTCATGTTCCATTAAAGTGTTCGTTCGGACGTGCCGTCTATTCTTCTAAACGACAATCTGGTAGCCGGCGGACCTTGAGGTCCACCACAGCTTTATCCTACTTGCGCGTTAAATGCTCTCCAATGTTATATGTTGGGCGAGTTGGTGCATAGCTTAACGAAATATTTGTGGCGCCCTATCCTGTCTTCTCTCGTTAGGCTTCCTTGTGCTGAGTTGCGCTACAAATATTTCGTTGTGCTCTCCAATGTTTTTGTTTAACCGAAACTGCTCATTACGGCTTCGGAAAAACGAAAGAGATAATTAGGGCCGCGCGTGCTGGTTCAGCTCTATAACCAACGGATAATGGCACGGATGAGTGAGCAAGTAACATAATTAGGCTCTGATTCCGTAATTTTTACTGAGCCTCTGTGTCTTCTGTGTATGTGATCTCGAATTTCCTGGTAAGGTCAGCGGTGGAGTTGTATACTACCCAATGTTAGGGGTATGGTACTTATTGGGGCACTGAGAAGTTACTCATTTTAACGGTTTGTTGCGAGTTATGCGAGTTTTGAGTATATTCTGCTAAGTTTATGAAAAAGTTCAGCTTGAAGGAAATACTTAGCTGCAGCAAAAGGGAGAGTTGGGCTAGTTGGTTTGAGTTCATATTGAAGCAGCGCAAAAGACGTAGGACACAGAAAGACATGACAACACAAGCGCTGAACTGACAACTGAATGCTTTATTCAAGCGAAACATAGAAAGAGAAAAGAAGAAAAAAGCCGGCAGATCCCACGCATTGTGGGAATCGATGTAATGCGAAGCAGCCAGCAAAGAGCTGCATACATCGTCTTGTATGTCGCTTAGCAAAATGCGTGTCATGGTCCTCATGGTAACTCCTATTATTTATGTTCGTCACACAGTAAAGTCGCGCAATACCAACTTCGGAGTAGATCAAGCTAGCGAAACGGCCGCCAGCGCACCATGAGCCTGGCACGTAAGTCATGCTGTACATGGCATGTGTGCCATGACTTTCATGTTAACGCGTGTTTTTTTTATGTTCGTCACACAGTCACGTCGGAAGATACCAATTTTGGTGTATATAAAGCTAGCGAAACGGCCGCCAGCGCACCATGAGCGTGGCGTGTAAATCATGCTGTACATGACATGCGTGTCATGATTTTCATGTTATGACTTGTCATTTATGTTCGTCATACAGTCATGTTACGCCATACCAACTTTGGTGCACATTTGATTAACCAAGCGACCAGGAGAGCACAGAGTCGTAGGCGGCTAGATAGATAGATAGATAGATAGATAGATAGATAGATAGATAGATAGATAGATAGATAGATAGATAGATAGATAGATAGATAGATAGATAGATAGATAGATAGATAGATAGATACGCTCAAAGTCGCAGAAGTTCGCTAAGAAATGTTTCGCATTTAAAACAAACAAAATGCGCACGCAACCTATGCACATGACATAGGACTACACTATTATGTCTTCTCCAAGTACGGCAACTCGCAATCAAGTAACGAAACAGGCGGTGCGCTGACACACGTGTCACCGTTTTTGCAGATAGCGAAGGCTTCAGCTATCTCTCTTATGCGAGAATCCGTGTGTCTAAAGAAGTCGCAGTTTCGCCGCAAGGCCGAAGCAATGAATGCGATAGCAAGAAACTAATGCTATATGAAGTGAGGCTCGCCAATGGATACTCTCAGTTTGAACAGCGCTCCTGTTGCAAAGGCGGCCGAAGCAGCGAAAGAAACTAGCGTGCTTCAAGTGTCGAGCTGGGACACTTGACAGTTCGTGGTCATCTTGTGTTTGTTCGTTTAGCGGCGTCCCTTGAGCTCGAGGGGCTTTCGTACGCTCCGTAACATGAGCGCGGACATCACGGTGAAAGCGTGAAACATCCCTCTTCGCCTCAGCACAAGAAAACCGCGCGAGCAGACAGCGGAAGGGCAAGGTTCTCCCTGCGCAAGTATAAGAAGAAGCGAGCGAGCTCGCCGACGACTTTTAAATGCGCCTGTCGCGCTCCTAACGCCATCTCGCTGGTAATGAAGAAACGCTTATAAGCGCAGCCGTCTCTGAGTCCGTCCAGCGGTAAAGGGTGTGTATATAACGCTCCCCGTTACCTGCGTGGAGGATCTGCGTTTCGTGGCGTAGTGGCCAGCGCCACTCGCTGCGGAGGAAGAGGTCCCTGGTTCGATTCCGCGCTTCGGAAGCATTTTGCTGAATTATTTTTCTTTGGGGCTTTTCTATATATATACATACTTATACATATACGGTGCATGACGGCGGCGACAGCGACGGCAAACTCCAGCCAAGACTGTCCATGTAATTGCTATCGCAATAAAATGGTGGTCGTGCGGCAGAATTCTTGAGTGCAACCCCAGGTGCCACAGTGGGCAGACAAATGGGAGAACGGCGCACCCTTTAAAGAGCTACGGTGCTCACGCAGGCGAACGTTGAGGGAGCGCCCCGTTTGCCCCACACAAACCTCACCGCATGAAAACGGAATAGAATAAAAAACATTGTTTTTGCAAGGGACAAACGGCATACGGTGCTTGACTGTGCACGTCCCCCTAGACGACATATTCACACTCGTGGACAACTTATCAATTCTGGCACACAAGGTGTTGGGCTTATTTCTGGCGCAAAAGTGAACATCAACGTTGAACTTGCCGGCAATCTTTTTATACGGTGAGAAATACCATGAATATACGGAATCACCGCTAGCCTCTTGCCCTTTCCCGATTTTGCATTAGGAGGTTCTGCTTGAACATTTTTGACTTGTTCAAAACTTTTAATGATGCGGAAACAATGGCATCACGGGGGAAGGCTGCATGCTCCGGACGTTGAACTTGAGATAGAAGGCTGGAGGGCATTTTGTGAACACAAGACTTTGTTAAGGCAGAAAAAATGGTGTTAACAGCGATGCCAGACTTTACACTTTTCGAATGACAGGAGGAATAGCAGAGCAAGGGCTTCCTGGACCTGGGGGAAAGCTCCCAGCAAACGTGGTCCTCAATAAACGTCAGAGAAAGATCCAGAAACTGAATAACGCTTTCCACAGGACCTTCACACGTAAAAGTCAGGACTTGTCCTCTTTCTTTGAAGCATTTCACAATATTGATCATGTGGTGTGTGAAATTCTCCTTTTCTTAACAGAATCGAATAATCATCCACATAGCGAAAAATCTTCATTACCATTCCTTCCAGATCTTTTGTCAAAACATTGTCAATGCTGCTCAGAAAAATATCGCATAGCACCGGGGCTACCCGTGACCCTATGCAGATACCCGATCGCTGTACATACACTTTTTCGTTCCATCCAACCAAAGCTGAGGACAAATAAAACCTAAGCAGCTCAAGAAAGCTTTCAGTGCTGATACCGCAGCTGTTGATAAATGTGCCCTCATCGTTCTGTTCTTCGATGCAAGCCTTCACACACGTCATCAATTGCGCATGCGGAATGGAATAAAATAAATCAACGACATCAATGCTAAAGGACATACACATCTCTGGTTTTTCCGCATATCTTGGGTTTTCCAGTTTGTCCCTTGCAAAAACAATGTTGTTTATTCTATTCCGTTTTCATGCGGTGAGGTTTGTGTGCGGCAAGTGTTCGCCTGCGTGAGCGCCGTAGCTCTTTAAAGGGTGCGCCGTTCTCCCATTTGTCTGCCCACTGTGGCGTCTGGGGTTGCACCCAAGAATTCTGCCGCACGACAGCCATTTTTAGACACACGGATTCTCGCATAAGAGAGATAGCTGAAGCCTTCGCTATCTGCAAAAACGGTGACACGTGTGTCAGCGCACCGTCTGTTTCGTTACTTGATTTCGAGTTGCCGTACTTGGAGAAGACATAATAGTGTAGTCCTATGTCATGTGCATAGGTTGCGTGCGCATTTTGTTTGTTTTTTCTTCTTCTCTCTTTCTATGTTTCGCTTGAATAAAGCATTCAGTTGTCAGTTCAGCGCTTGTGTTGTCAAGTCTTTCTGTGTCCTACTTCTTTTGCGCTGTTTCAATATCAAATACTTAGCCGCCTTAATCTATACCGTGAACTTCCTCAACCCTTCGACATTGCCTTGCGCGACATTTTCTTGCGTGAAATAGGAAAATTCGCCGCGGTGGTCTCATGGTTACGGTGTTTGACTGCTGACCCAAAGGTCGCGGGATAGAATCGTTGTTCCGGCGACCGCATTTCGGTAGAGGCAAAGTGCTACGCTCTAAGAAAAAAAAAAGAGTATGCCCGGCTCTTTTCGGAGAGTTCTGACTTGCCACGTATACGTCTCTCTTTAAAGAGGCACGGGGACTCTCTTGGTGGGTCAGGGTCGGCGAACTCTTGGAGGGGACCCTGAACCTCCTAGGAAGAGTGGAAGGACTCTTATCTGACGGATCACATTACCACTTCTCAGGGGGTCAGACGAATCTTGATGGCAACACTCCTACGTGGGTCAAATGACATACACCGAAGCGTCAAGCGACTCCACAATTATTTTAAGCTGTTCAATTGACCCATGCTCTACTTTTGCGCGACTACCGCTTAACCAGTGAAGTATTCCTGTTAAGCATGTACAATAATACTTGCCGTTGTGCCCAGCGACTGAAAAAAAAATAATAGTTCAATTTTAGCACTATTTAAACAAACTCGTCAAAACAACGCACCTTTTCCAGCAGAGTAATCCAAAAAGCGTGAAAGGTTGGTCTGTGATTTCCAATTAAGCAGTTGAGGTATTCCTCATTTACATGCTTGTATGAGTATAGCCAACTAATATGTGTGACTTGGATGTGCATACTGTCATATGATGCAAAATATACTGCAGAAATCGGCGAAATGTTTCCTTATTCGTTTTGTTATGATAATGAAAAAATCAAAAAGTGGTGATGGCTGGAGGCATCAGACTTGTGATTTGCTGTGTTGTCGCTCCTGTTCAGCGTGCGGAACCATGAAAAATGGTATCTGAGAAGCAGAACGTGATATTATAATGAGAAAACGGAATTGTAGAGAGAGTTTGCAAAACCTACACAATACGTGATTTGCCCAGACATAATGAAGGCTCACGACAAAACAACAAACGCAGACAGGCATGATAAGGAACAAACTTTTATGCCGTTATCGTGGAAAACACAACTTGCAAATAGTAGCTTTTGTAACATGTCACTTGGCGACAAACTTTTAGCACAAGACGATGTGAGCCTCTTTTAAACAACAAACGAAAATTGGTTTAGTCTCCTTTGCGTGGGTGCAACTCATCTCTTTTCCTACATCGTCTTGTCCAACCAAAGGAAATGTAGGATCGACAGCCTCGTTGACAGGGTGAACGGTGCCAATGACATTCCCATCGCGAGGGGTGACACACCTGACCATAGTGGCACCTTTGTTTCCCCGGGTGTGGCTGTCAACTGGAGTGAAGAGGGGGTAGAAGCGACCCGGAATGCTGGGAATAACCAGCGCGCACACACTGATTTTTTGTATTTAAAACCACCGGTTATTCAACACACCGCTGCTGTACACAAATCTGACACGAGTGTTTCGTTTTACAGCGAAAGCTGTTATGAGATCATTTCATCGGCCGTTTTTGGCGCCGTAGTTGTCCGCCACCGATGTCCGTAACATCTATCGCACGAAATAAGAAAAACAAACGAAATTAGAAAAAATTTCCAGGATCGAACATGGGCCCTCTGCGTGGGAGCCCCGAATTCTACCTCAAAGCCATGCCGGTGCTTGAAACTACTTTGCAAATAGACACTATACAGGTTTATGTCGGGAAGGAACCCCATTACTATATGCAATATAGCGTGATTGAAAAGTAAAATAAGAACCAGGCGCCACACAACAAGAATTCTGTAACGAGGCGTCACAAAATGCGAACTGCGGAACGAGTATGTTGTTGAATGCTTCCAACCCATTACAAAGGGCTCTGCCATAATTCATTATCGCCATGAGGCACAGCATCAATAAAGTGCGCATAACGCCTTATTTGTTTAGCCGGCACCACGGCTCTCCGTAGAATGACGAAAAATGGCATTGTGGCTGCTTCCCTAATTCACAAGAATTACGATGATTTATAGCGTAGCGGGTTCTCGCAAGTGCACTTGTATTGGTTGCCAAGGAAGCCCATAAGCACATGATCTATTTCCTCAAGGTCTCAATAAAGTTCGTTTCCTCCCTTTTCCACTCTTTTTCTCACGTCAACGTATGTTGTACAGCATGGCGGGAGAATGAAATAGCGACCGAGCGTCAACCAATGCGAATTACGTAACTGGTGGGCCATTTAAAGCTTCCAACCCATTACAAAGGGCTGAGCCATAATTCATCATCAGTTGTCGCATCAACAAAGAGCACATAATGCCTTACAGATGTGTTGCTGGTACCTCGCTTCTCCGCAGAATGACGAATAATGGCGTAGTAGGTGCTTCCCAACTTCACAAAAATTGTTATTTATGGCGTAGTGGGTACCTTGCTAGTGTGCTTGTATCATTGGCCCAAAAGAGTTTACAACATGCTCTAGCAACGCCGCTCTTCGAGCTTTTGCTGTGACTGTGCTGCGCTTTCAGCGCAGGCCTGGCAGTTTTTAGATAATTCCGCAACAAATACTAATTTTCACGTAAATGAAGGCGGGAACCTCGTTTTGCAATATGCACGGGCTATGCACGAATGAAATCCCTTCTTTCCTGAGAAATCGCTTTCAAATTTGCTTTCAGAATAATTCCAGTGTAGCTAATCAAAGTGGAAGACTGGGCCAGTTGGTGATTCATGATGGACGTATACTGCGCGGTGGACCACACGGACAACATTAAGACGGGGAAAAGCGCAGACTACCAACTGAAGGTCTATTTTTTCACACGCTACCTACATAAGAATGGAACAGAAAAATGATAAAAGAAAACTTTACTGTTAACAAACAAAGATAAACAAAATTTGTACACTTGATGCACAAGGCAGAAAGTAGACTCATTGGCCATGCGCGCCATATGCCAGGAACTGTAGCTCTTTATTCAGGAGAGCAACCGAAGGTTTGCTAACGCAGTTGTCAGGTTCCCGCGCCATTTTCTCGGCTTCAGTGATTACACGGGTACGCTCATCTTTGTGATTATGCATCGCTATTGTGCTTTCGAACTGCGCATGGCAGCCGCACCTGCTGACATGCTTAGCCAAGAATCCCTCATTGCCATTGCGCACTTTACGTGCGTACTCACGCAGGCGGTCATGGAGACATTTCCCAGTCTGCCTGATGTAACACGCTCCGCATGATAGCGGAATTCTGTATAAGTACTGCCATTCGTGTCACATCTGACAAACTGGGTTTTATATCTGACTTGGAAAGAGCGTTTGGGCTTGTTCTTTGCTCATGTCATTCTGGGAAGTTGGGAGAGCTTGTAAGGTGCGGAAGAAAGACCTTCACACCCACGTGTTGACGAAACTTTTTCATCCGGTGCGATAGCTGGTGCATGTAAGATATCACATCGACTTTGTCACGTTTGCTTTTGGCCCTCTGTTCCGCACTCTCTCCACTTCTGGGCTTTCTTTTCTTTTTTAACGTTTCTGTCACAGAAACGAGAAGCGAATGCGCTTGTCCCCGTGTTCTTGTTGTCCGTGTTGTCCACCGCGCAGTATACTTCGATCAAGAATAATCCCAGCTTAGCGCCGGCATATTCCGACACCCAAGCGCATATCCTCCGGCAGTAAGGGGCACGCCGTGAGCGGTTACCGCGTGTTTTACAAACGTAACCCATCCTTAAATACTCAGATAAACACATGCGAGTACGAGCGCCCGAATGACAACCAGCGCGCGAGGACGCCGTCTACGTCGAGATCAGACATGTGATATATATGCTAGAATTACCGCACATAGCTGCCACAGTCACGTACACTCACTCTATTCTGTTATAACATCAAACGTCATCGCAGATGTAGGAAAACCACGAAAACAGCAAACAGAAATGAGGGCAACGAGTGCACAGCGGCGGCCCCAACAACGCGCGCCTTCGAAAGTCTAGAGCTTTTCACCTTGCCGGCGAGGCGCGTCCAAATCGACTACCGCGTATGTGCTGGAAGCATCGTACTATATCTGCACTTCAAGCTACCGTCTTTAAGCCAACAAAAACTATATATATAGTGCGTCTAAGTGTTCTGTACACAGACATTTTTTTTCACGTTTCCACGCGCAGAAGCACGCGGTACACTCAATGTCGATGGAAATGGTAATATGAAGCAGACTAACGCGCATCTCAAAACGACATCTTGCACTTTCAACAGTGCAGACACAATGCGCGATCAGGAAAGAATGATCCTTGATGATTGTTTGCATCGCTCATTTTATGGGGGCTTAATTGTACACCAACTCGTTAAGTGACAGTTTCAGTTGGGCATCCTCAAGAGCCCCGCGGACGCAGGCTGCATGCTGTTCAAAATGGCTGGCAGCCTACTTGCGCAGAGGTGCAGCAGACGCCCAGCTAAAGCTGTATAATTGGCATCTACGAAAGCAGTACATTCACCGCTAACAGGCGCCCGTTGTCCGTGTCCACAGCTCCATGCATATTCCGCCCTCCAAACGTCACTATTAATATTATCGTGGTTTTGGAACGTAAAGCCCCAACGAATGGTACGACTGAAATAGAGAATGAAGAAGAGAGAGAGAGAGGAAGGCGGTGCGCATTGCATAACATGCAGATTTCTAGAACGGGAGTTCTGGCGTTCAGAATATTTCTTCCACAACGGCGTTCGTGATACGGCATAACCTACTAAACGCAACAAATCGTTAGGCGCAGTGCCAAGGACATGTGGTTGCTGTAAGTTGCTTATACGCGCGTAGCAAGAACTGCGCAATGTTGGGCATTTTAACGGCGTGCCATCAAGCGCTTTGCTGTAGTGCTTGTTCACAATTCAGAAATGAACGGCTTTGCGCCATTTTGTTAACCGGTAAAACTAAAAAGAAAAAAGCAAAGCACGCAGCCGCCTTTGCTGCAGGCTGGAATAGCTCAAAACGAAAACGTCGTTGCAAAATACGCCACGGCAGTCACGCCAGAAGAGCCGTTTTACGGCGCTTCAATTTCTTTTACTTTGTTGTTTCGACATATGATCAAGGATCCTATGAATCGCCTTGCGCTTTCTCTGGTTTGTTTGTCTTTTGATGTGGTTTCACGGTAAGAAAAAAAAATAAAAATGCAGAAACAGTGGGCCAGACGGATGAGCTGCCACATCAACCGATCCCTACATAGAGCGAGTTACCACCACGCTTTATATACGCAGGCAGTGTCGACTTTTTTTCGCGTGTGTGTTATATTTTAGTTCAGGCAGAAGTATTGTATAGCAACCGCCATGCACCAGGCTACCAGAAACGCCGGTTCTCTCAAGCTGCAAGCGAGGTGGCGGAATAGCAAAAATAGCAGCTGCAATCGAAAGATTTTCTCTTGTCGTAAACGCACGCAAAGCACTCCCGTTCTTGACGCGATTCAGTTATTCTTTTTATGCGGTCCGCTGTAAAGGCTTGATAATGTTGCGCCGCTGTATGATCGCTCGAAAGCATCTAACTTTTTCTTCATTCTTGTCGAGATAACGTTCTCGCATGCCTAAGCCGAGCCGAGAGCGCACTTGCGCAATGGGCATTAGTAGGATGCACATTCCATCACTGTTTCCCGAGGGTACGAGCGTGTACGCAGTCTCTTTCGTTGAGCGTGTACCTTTTCGAACACACTCTCTGCCCGTTATATTGCGCAAGCAGTGGGCGTGGGAACGTGCATGAACTCACTCGGCTGCTATAAATAAAATAGACCCTTTCGCTTCTATCAAAACGCTGGATGTTTACCGTTATTGCGAGGAGAGAGCTTGCGATCTGAGCCAAAAATAGTTGGTACTGTCTAACAATCAGCGTTCTGTTCGAAACGAATGCCTTCTACCAAGTGCGTCATCTGAGTTTTTTTAGGTTGGGAATTCAGCATTCGTCTAGAGCATAGCAACGCGACGCCGTACCTGCTACGCTGCACCGTCGGCGGTAAACAACTGAGCCTCACTCGCAACAGCGATACGATGTGGCTTTATGTAGTGGTTTTAGGGGCGAAGCACCTTAGTGTCTCGGCGTGTCGGCGTGCATCGTCGTCCGCTGTCGTGACGGTCCAGTTGTTTGAGCGCAAGAGAGGGCGACACCGCCTCAGCGCTCTCCGTGTGGCGAGAGAGAGCGAACGGCGCGCGTTGACTATGGAAACGCTCTTTCTGCGATGGACGCTGAACTACCAGCTCTCATTGAACGAGAACGCGCCCTCGCCCGCGAGAGACAACGCCGACGCAGGCAGCGTCGGCTAGCGAGTTCCTATATAAAAAAACCGACTGCTCGCGCTGTTGATTATTACTTCTGCCGAGAATCAACGTCTCGCGAAATCGCAGAGCACAGTTGTGGCAGGAGTTATTATGAGCAACAAGATGTGCTCCTTTGTCGACATTGTTAGTTAATTTTTGAGCATGCTCCCTAAGTCGCTCGTGTATGCAGCGCCCAGTTTGCCCGACGTAGGTCTTGCCACAAACCAGAGGTATGGCATATACTACACGGGTGCTGCATGGGAGATAGCAGACACCGTGTTTGATTTGGCATCCATGATTGCTACCACTGCATGTGCGGGAGCACAGCTTAGAGAGCTCGTTGGGCGCAGAGAAAACCATGGGGACATCGTGCCTGTTAGCAAGTTTCTTGAGTTGATGAGTGACCTTATGGAGATAAGGCACCACAACAGGCCTGAACGGTTCACGTTCACAGGTCGCCCTCTTACTGGCTTTTGTTTTCTGAAACAGGGCTTCGGCAACAGCTGTGAGCAGCGACATAGGGTAACCTGCAGCCAAAAGCCGGCGTACCTGATTATTAAAGCTCTCCTGCATTTTATGCTCACACGACTTTTTGAGAGCCGATTCCATGCATGTGGACACTATTCCTCTTTTGACAACTTTTGAATGGGCTCACTTAAAAGACACCAGCTCCTTTTGTGCGCGGGGACTGTAAGCCCAACACACGTGACGGTCACATACTTCGAGACTAAGGTCCAAGGCTTGTAAAACATTATTTTGGGGTGAGACGTTGATTTCGCGAAACGTTGATTCTCGGCAGAAGTAATAATGAACATGCGCGGCTTGCATTGGAAGCATATCACATCAGGAAAAGGGGAGCTGATTGTATGAGTGACACCTCTATTTCTTTGTACTCATCAGAATATGAATTTATGCGTGCGCATTTTGGTTAAACGTCTGTGTTTTTACGGTTGCAACAACACGCTACGCGTGCGCATGCAAGGGTTGTTGGTGTGGCGTATCTTGTTTAAATATCTATGTTGTTACGTATGCAATACGAAGCTACGCGTGCGCATGCAATCATTGTGGGTGTGGCATATATATGCGATGCTGAGAGAAGAATAAAGCAGTTGTTAGTAAGCGCCAGTCCTTGTCTTTCTTGTCTTCGTGGTCCGTCTTCATTTGCGCTGAAGTTCTGTTTCAAAATGCTATGCACCAACTAGGCCCAAGAAAAGTTTTACTAAGGTACCCAATGCTTTGCGCACTCAGTCGCATTGGGTTATACTCTTATGGCCAATTTGCGTACGTTAAACGAAGACCTCTTGGATGCGCACGCCAATTTTTGCAAATAGCGGGGATACCTAAAGAATACAAGGCTCGGGTACTTAATTCTAAAACTTCCCAGCGTAAGCCAACGTAAACATGGTAACTAGAGTGTACTAGAATGGGGGAGTGGGTCCACTCAAGGCTCCACGCTGAGGCGTTTTTTTCGGAAAATCCAGGTGGCGCCACCGTAGCCTTCACCTGAAGACCTGGCCGTGGTTGCCATGGTTACAAGCCCGCTATTCCGTGCGGTTCGCGGCGGGCGGCAGTCTGGTAGTTCGCACGGTTCGCGTGCTGCTCGCGCGTCGGGCGCAATCTCGCAGCGTTGTTGCTGCGTTCGTGCGTGCGTGGCCGTGAACGGCGTCGCACTGCTTTTCCGCGCCAGCTCAACGAAATCGAAATGTTTATATCGCGAAACGCCCTGCTCGTATAGGTAGTCACGCACGCAAGTACCGTGACTTCCGCGGTAATTGCTTATATTCAAGAGCGTTAGTTGAATTTGGCTTTTGCGAAAACGCACGCATCGAAAGTGTAATATGAGCATTAACTGCGACGCTTTTAAGAATGTTAAGATAACTGTGATATATGATAATTAAGTTTACATTTGGCGCAAATTTAGACTCACTGCAGCAAATTAAATATGAGGCAAGACAAAAGTTACCAGCTGTTATCATGAGCATTAAAGCTAATATGCGAACCCTTCTGCAAATTTGCAGCTGTTCGTAAGGGACGCGTGGTATTATTGAAAAACTAAACCAGTCCTGTTGCGCTTCGTAGCAATACGTGCGTAAGGGTGTAGGCAAATTAAGTTTAGTCACATCGGCCGGCAACTGTGCTATTCGTAAGAAATGACTTATAGCGGCGGACGCGCGTCCGTCGCAGTGGCTTTGTGATAGGTTTTCGTTCCGCATCTAGTGCTGGTATACGTTGTAGGTATTAATGAAATATGTTATATTTTGCCTTTTATTTTTGTGTCTGCGGTACGTGTCCATGCAAACATTTGTTCGAAACATGAACGTGTTCTGACCTATGGATATATAGTAAGAGTCTGAGAGACACCAATAAGAGAAATGAAATACGTAAAATATTTTTTAGATGCGAAGTATCTTAAGGCCGAGCTCAATCCGGTGGTGGTGGTGTGCGGCGTGACCACCCTTACTGCGCATGCGCATACCCTCTCCACACACCTCCTCTCCACTCACCCTCTCCCATTCCCCTCTCCACTTTCCCTCTCCACGTTCCCTCTTTCCACTTTCCCTCTCCCCTCCGCCTCTCCCATCCCCCTTTCCACTCTTCCTCTGAAATGCGGGCTAGACATGCCGAAATTCTCTCCTGCGCAACGCCGCGATGAGCTCGAGCGCATGCGCGTCCCCTCCCCTTCTCTCTCCTCTCCTACGCTGCCCCCCTGTCGCCCGCCTGTCGACCGCGTTCCCCGCTCGCCCTGTGAGAATTAACGGCCAGGCTAGATGGAAGATACGACGCGCGCAGCGTCCCTCTTCGCGTTCCACGACGCGAGGTCGGTAGCATGCCCAACGAACGCCAACGGAACGCGATCGGGCAAGTGCTCCGGCTTCGCATCGCCTCATGGTCCCCTGTAGCGGGAGATTGACTGCGCGAGCTCTTCTTTTTAGATTGACTGCGCGAGCTCTTCGCAGAAATATAAAAAACATCAAAAATATCATCGAAAGACATCGACACCGTTGCTCGAAGAACGTCAGGCTTTATGTTGTCCTGCTAAGCTTTAAGTGTTTTGCTCTCGCTCGTTTCGAAGCGTTTTCCCTGTTCATTCCCTTCACTAAGATGTGAAGGCGAGTGAGCACGTAGAACGAAAGGAGCTTCGTGCTCACTGCATCTTTGTGATCTGGACAGCCGACAGCTTTCGAGTTCAGAAAATTAGTTTTCACCAATGAAAGAATGTCAGAGATGCTCTATGTGTGCAACATCGAAACACTGAAACATTCAGTAAACAAGTTTTCAAGTGCGGCAATGAAATCGTACAGCTGTCGGGAGGGATACGGAAGTCCACCCCAGTCGCATTGCTCCGTGAATTGCAAAGGGAGCTGTTCAGCAACCGCGACAGCTTTCTCAAACAGAAGCACTTCTTTGCATTGTACGCATGCCAACTTCAATACACACTTCCTAGCCACGTACCCTGCTGTGTAGTAAATGAGTCTCGAGTCACTCTTCTCCAAAGTCACATCGACGTGGTCAGCAAGCTTTTCTGGCATTGTGTCAAACGTGCTTTCGACCTCGTCTAGTTTCCGCTGTGATATAAGATCATCAATTTTTTTGTGCGTGACCTTTAGACCCTGTCTGTCATGCACGGTGACAAGAGCGTTTATCATGTCAGGGTTTGCGTTTGCACTGTCCACACTGTGCGCCAAGTTATAAAAGGACAAGCAGTTGACGGTTATTAGAAACTCATCCGGAGAGGGTTGCGCGTCGCAGCCACTTGACTGGCGAACGATGCCGAAGAAGTGTTCCACGGGATCGGTGCTAAGTCGAGATGTCATGAGATATTTGAAACCAACCCTTTCTGTCAGGTACTTCAGCAATGAAAGGGTATTTGCTATAGTGACCCTAAAACCTATGGCAGTGGACTCGCTGAGAAAGTGCCGCTTGTTGTCACTGAATGATTCCCAATCATTCAGGAAGTCCAGAAAATTGGACAGAAATGCCGCATCTGTGGAAGCTGCTCTCAGTGCTTCGGCACGAAACCTGGAAGTCATCACGGTGATCAGTCGCTGGATCTTCCTGCAAAATAAACGAAAGGAACGTATGTCAGAAAGGCGCTCATCATGCGTTTGAGATGTTTACGATTATACTTAATTCATTTGAAACGCAAGCGCGACTCACGAGAAGAACAGCTGAGTTGCCTCGATGCTGCCACACCTTCTCTCGATGTCCTCCTTGTAGAAGGCCAGGCCCCGTAGGACATATGGACCGAATAGTTGGAAGGCGAAAGTGGTTCTCATCTTCTCAAAGGAGTTTGGTTCCAGATGCGTCTCGGTCAAATTGGGCATAACTTTCAGTGTCCGAACACTTCTATCCCGTAGGTACGCCTCCCGAACTGGATGCACGGACACCTAGAAATATAAGTTGAGGTAATGCAATGTATGCGAGAAACACAATCTTTGTAAACTGTCAACCATGGATCTATACGTACCAATCCCTCTGGTGTTGCAAAGCCTTTCTGGAGAAGACCATTCCTGAGGCATTTCAGCAGATGCGGGAAATCGCAGATCAAGTGCAATTTCCGCATCTCGTCGACAGGATGCTGTATGGCGCCATTATTTCCTTCGATGACGCCGACACTCGCGTTAGCTTCCACATCTTTCGGTTCCAGGGGGCTCCGTCACAAGTGATGTGGTCGACGAACAAGCCCGCCTGTTCCACGAGTATGGTAGCTTCCATGAGAATTTTCAATAAAATGTCTCCTCTCACATTTCCTTTTGTCGCAAAAACGCCAACAATTTGGCTCCATCTCCCCGCGAAAGGCACAAACATGATGACCATGCCGTGATCACATTGCTGGTACTTGTCCTCGGGCTTCGTAAATTCTCCAAGGTCCACGAAGCCTTGAATCTGGCCAGACGCCGTCACACTGAAGTGTTCTGACAATTTCATTTCGTCCACCAATATTCCGCCATGTCTTTCGAGGTCTGACATGCTCGCGGTTTTTTTCTTTAGAGTGTTCATTACTGCTGCATTAAAGCCGAATGCCGACTGGTATGACCTCAAGTATCTTTTCAAAGTAGTGTTGCTGGGCATCACGAGAATTTCGTTCTTTCTGATGTGCTGATATAGCCTGGGACTCTTTAGTTTCATGAGTAAACACTCGAGGATCCACTCCTGATTGTAGCGCATGCCCTTCTTGCTGGTTTGTTTGGCAGCTTGAAAGCAAGCGCGAACACTTGCCTGCTACTTTCGCGGTAGTGACGATATTTTTTCCTCTAGTGTTTCATCCGCGACGTTCGCATTCTTTGCCCTCATCTCTTCGAGACGACCAGCAATGTCCAACAGCCTTGCCGCCATTCGCTTGTTCCTCTGGCTCAGGACCCGCAGTTTGGCGGAGACTGGGTTTCTTCGTTCCTTTCGTTTCAGGTAGCTTTTTCTTGTGAGTATTATCTTCCTCACGCACTTGCATGAATTGCATGAAGAACCTGGAAGTATACGAGAAAAAAAAGAATGAAGAGCTTGTAGTTTTCTACTATGCATGCTTGAAACGCAATTCATGCACTTTCACTTTCTGTAGGCAAACTATTCTTTAGTATATGTTAATGCGTACTAGAAAAATTAGGGGTCACATAAATTTTCTAGCATTAAACAGGTTACTCATTGATTAATTGTACAATATATAAGTGACGTCTCAATAAACGTTTGCGCGCACTCATCTTGTTGTTTAACCGCTCGTTTGCACGTGACACTGAAGACAAGGCCGTCGGAATGAGAGATTTGCTGCTCCAGTTTCTTCGTAAGAACGTCATAGGTGAAGTCTCTCGCTCTACCTGCCCCTCTGCAAGGGTGAAGAGATTTTGCGCAGTCGAGGACTTGTTTGGCTTCTTCAAGGTTATAGGCGACCTTTACGGAGACCAGTGTCTTCCGAACATATGTCCGACAAATCACTTCACTGCGATCGGTACCGTAATTCATGAGCACGGTCTTTTCGATGCTTACAAGTTCACGACTTAGGGAGGCCGAAACATAAGCGATTCTGTCGTAATGACAAAGCTTGTGCATTGCCCAGTGGTCGTTTGGCCGGACAACGTCTCCAAGTTCAAATGCGTTGTCGCTTTGCCTCGCACTTTCGCAATCCTCAAATCTCAGTTGCGGTTCAACTGACAGCAGCACAGTTCTTTTTGACGGCTTGTCTTCACAGGTTGGTGGTGAAACCGCTCTCTTCTTCGTTGACTGCTCCGGTGTGGGCTGCTCGTCAAGACACTCCAGGAGATTAGGTAAAATTGTGGGTACAGCATCACTGCGAAGCTCCGGCTTTCCACGCTCTATATATACTTCTCGGCCTTCGATAATATGTACATAATGCCTCAGTATGTATTTTTGCTCGAAGTGCAGCTCGCAAATGGCATTGGTGACTTGCAAGGGCCGATCAGCGCGGTTGATATTCTGGTCCCATAGCCGGCGTCTTTCTTCGTCTTGAGGTACTCCAAAGAGTGAGAGCTTGGGCCGGTTTTTAACTCTGCTGTATCCGGTTTGGCAGCCCACGACACAACAGTAATTTCTACGCCTAGACGTGCTCATCCTCTCATCTTTTGAAGCAACTTGGAACACTCCGCCAAGCAACCAGCAGACACATATGCGCGCACGCAAACGTGCCGTCTGCCGCGTATTCTTTGTCCAGATGGCTTTGCTGAAAGGGAACTACAAACGTACGCGTTCACGGAAAAAACATACATTTTATTTCATTTCACTTGTTTTTGTCTCTAACAATGTGTAAAAAAAAGAACCAGAAGACAAATAGTGAAAACAGCGCACGAACGACGGTGCATCGAACAGACGACGGCGCGTCTAGCAGACGACAACATCGAGCGCTCAGCGTGCCCGCCAGCGCGTCGTGCGGCCCGAACCGCCGCTCCCGCCGGAACTGACGTCAGCTTCAGGAGAAGGCGACTGCAGCGCCACCAAATTTTCCGCCGTTTTTGCTTCACCCGCGCCGCTTGCCGCCGGCCCCAGTGGACCCACTCCCCTATTCTAGCACACTCTAATGGTAACTCTATCTTGACTAGCTACCATCTACTATTTTTTTAATAGCGAAGCTCTTTAGGCTAACCGTAATTTGTGCGGCCTACGGGCATGTGCCGTGCGGCCTACGTGAAAACTATCATAATCATAAACGAGTATGTGCCACGGAAATTGGGTAAATCCCACTACTCGCCACTGGTCCACTCAAAATTAAGAAGAAAGCTATCGTTATCAAACGGGTACGCGTAAAGAAGCCAAGTCAAAGATTGAACTCGACAAGCTGCCGGCCTACTCTACCGACAACCTAGCTACAACCAAGTTCTGCCTAGCTACAACTACACCTTACGTCAAAATAGAGCAACGGGGGTATAGGGGTTCCTCCTTTCAGGGAGCAAGTGCACTGCCACTCCCATTACTCTCCTAAAAGGAGCAACGGCAAGGGACGAACCGTTGCTCTCATTTCAGTTGCTCCTTCGGGGGATTAATGGCTATTCCCCTATAGTTACTCCTTGAGCACCAACTGTTACTCCCGTCAGTTGCTCCTTGCTAAGGAGCATTCGTTGCTCCTCAAGGAAGCAACGGATGCTCCCTCCCGTTGCTCCTTAGTTTCTTCTTGGGCCCAAAAAAATTCGTTTTTTGATTGACTTATACAGCATATTGGGCATATAGAGCATAAGATATTTGTTTAGATGTACAAACGATATACAGACATCTCATTCAGAAATAAATTTCAGGAAATTTGCAACAAACACACAGGATTCGAACTCGCGACCACTTAATCGCCATGCGCGTACGATAACCGCTACGCCACCACACGCTACGGCACCGTCTGAAAGGAAACGGGGTTATGTAGGTACCGACGGGTCGTTGCGCGTTCTGACACGTTAGTGAAATGAGCATAGGCGTGCAGAACCAGTGGTGATGTTCGAAAGAGAATAGCAAGTAATAGTGTAAACATCTAAAAACGTCAAGGTAATGAGTCTCTCGCCAAAACACAGGCTTTGCGCTAGCTAAAAAGCCAGTAATTTCTTTTTTTTCGTTTTTGCCCGGAGGTGTGTTTTCTTCTTCTGCGATAGCTGCCCTCCCGCCAAAATCAGCCTGTGATAAGGTAGAGATGAAGGGGCGGGGGTGGGGGGGAGGTAGCAGCATTAGCTCACTCTCAGTCTTTTTGCGCATCGCGATATAAGTATGCGCTGCGTGATCGCTGCTGCAACCCTGTAGTCGGGGCTTTTGCCGCTTTTTACTTGAGACTGCCGTTCAGCATAAAACCGTGAATATAAAGTTTATCAACTGTGTACTTCTCTCAACCGCTTGTTTGTCGTGAAGTGTACACGGAGTCTCGCGAAGCTTTGCATTTTATTGCCACATTCTCAGGCTATATATTTATGCCAAACGTTGTACGTCAACATACCATTTAACTTGCGATGAGAGCAGCTTCAGCTTCTGGCATTCTAGTGCAACCATGCCTTTTATTACGAGCTTTTAGCTTGTATTAGGGGCTTTTAGCTTTACGTTACCGTGTTACGAGATGCCGGAAGGAATCTGCGCATGTGCGGTCCTTTACAGAACGTGAACTACTCGCCGGATTGGCTTTACGTTTACGGCCCTATCTCGCAAATCCACCTTCGTTCGCGGCTACTCGCGATACCCGCTTTGCCGAGGCTTCAGCCGCCGAGCGAAAATAAGCCGAAGTGCGAGCGCCAATTGCGATCACCTTGTTTCAGCCGGATTACCGAGGCTAAAGTCACTAGAGTGACCTAGAAATAGATTACTGAAGCCGTAAAAACGTGAAAGCCTTGACATAAATACTCCGACAGGCTGGATAGATGACGCTATCTAGCGGGAACAAGATGTACCAGGCAAGCAAAAAATTGTTATTGCAGAAACATCGTGCGTTCTACTTCTGGTGTAAATGCCTTGCCGCGGCATAATTACGAATGAGTTACCTATTCAATCATTTTTTCCCTGAAAAACACTAGGCGAAAACAAACGTGTCCACGACAGTGGTTGCACGAAGCGTCACAAGATGGCGACACCATCGTCGGATAACCCGCTATTGTATAGCCCTTTGCGTATACCGGGGTACCGTACACGCTAAAAACCCCTCGTGATTTTGGCGCAGCGGTGATACAATCTTATGTAAATTGAATATAATTTAAATGGCGTTATCATCACCATTTCATGGTTCATTCAAACGTAAAGGTATCCGTTTACGTATGTACGTAAACGTTTACGTACGGGGAGCTAAAACTTTTCTAAAACATGTGTTCCGGTAACACGATAACATTAAAAAAGTATACGTACAAGCTAAATGTCCCTATTAGCGTGCGTATCTCTCTGTTCAGTGTACAAAATGCAGTTTCCTTACGCCAGCCCGCAAGAAAATGTGGCCCATGCATTTACCGATACAGGGTGCGTCCTGCAAGAGAGAAACGGTTGCGCGCCGAGAGCAACCGTTGCCGTTCGTCCTTCTGTTGCTCACTTCCAACCTAACACTAAACGGTTACTCCCCCAACTTAAGACATGTCAGCCACCTTGTTCCAGTTGGGCTTTTTGGGGAGTAACAGTTGGTCTTTAGGACTAAAACGCGCAGTTACTCTCGTTTTTTTTTTTCATTTTTGGCTTAGAGTGTAGGATAAGCAGCCTATGAGAGGTGCGAACGCTGGCTTTTTGCAGAAAGTTCTGTATCTGGAATATGGACATTCGTGTCGTGTCTGTGACTGTCCGTGTTTAACTCGAACCTCCATGCGCTGAGAATCAAGGTAGAAAGAACCTAGCATCACCTTGCTAAAGCATAGCAAAGATCTATAAGGAACCTAGAAGCAACCTGCATTACCTAGCTAAGACCTAGAAACTATCTAGAAGCAGCTACAGTATTCCTAAGATTTCGTCCACTTTCACTGTTTGAAGCCTTGCGCGACATAGTGCAAGCTTCGCCATTTTTCTTTTGCTTCATAGTTGCGTCTTTCGGTTGCAACCCTCGGCTTTAACTTTCTTGATTTTAGATTTTTTCCTTGGATGGTATTTTTATTTTTGCGTGGAGGACTCCACAAAAAATATGAAAATTGCCTAAGACAGTTTAGTTGTATCCTTATGCAAAATGACACGTCGATGCGAGCTATAATTACACGAGGCAATTAAAATACATGGTGAATTAGATTACAGAAAGCTTATAACTAATATTAATTATCTTTTTAGGCGTATATAAAGGTATGCAATTGACGAGCTGTACTCTTGATGATTAGATGCATGATGATTTATTCTTTAAATATTTAGGCAGGCGTGATTTTGGGATGAAAAAAAATAAAAGCAGATTTTATTCCGTCCAGAGAGCCTCTTGTAAGCGCAGGTTCTCATGGGAGAAAAGCGATTGCTTATTGGAGAACAAAAAATAGGAAACAACAAAATTGTCGAATGAGTGCAATATATTAAAGCAAACAGCAATGCAGAGGTCGACTAATAAAGCACAGGAAACTAGAAGAGCATAAATTTGTACGGGCTCTATTCTCGCTGTTTAGAAACGCTCACGAGCAATTTCCATAAAAAGCACTGAGCAATCGTACGAAACAGTAGACACTTGTACATGAACAAAATTATAAAATTAAAAATAGAACATTTACTCTCCCTAAGAGCGTCAGTACGACGAATTCTCCATGCAAAGCTTTCAGTCAGTTTGGCGTAAGTCAAAATATAAACGTGCCCACTATGGTGACTAATATTCAACTGACCCAGTACACCCCGCTCATTGCGTAATTCTATAACACCATATAATTGTCGGCGTTTGAAACTGCGATATGATTATGAGAGACGCCGTAGAGGAGGGCTCCGGATATTTCGACTACTTGGGGTTCTTTAACGTGCACCTAAATCTAAGTATACGGGCCTCAAGCATTTTCTCCTCCATCGAAAGTGCGGCCGCCGCAGCCCGGATTCGATCCCTCGACCTTCGTGTCAGCAGTCGAGCACCATAACCATTAGACAAACGTAGAGGGTATTGCGTAGCTCTGACGTGCAGTTTCACTAGACTGTTCCTTCGTCGGCCTATCCTTCCATTGTTGAACAAGGGAATTGTCACTTCGTCCACACTAGCGCAATTTCCACAGTACCTGTTGCACACCTTATAGTGGGCATGACATACTTCACCCTTCATTCGACAGCTTGGTAACTACGAAATGAAATGGAATACGGAAGGCGGGCAAGTAAACACATGTGCGCAGCACACCGGTACCAGTCACACGGTGTAAAGGTCCATGCCACTGCCTGTTGATTGGAGTACCCTCCTGCAGGTACTTCCAGAACGCACCTGCGCACCGCATAAACAAAGCAAAAGATATCACCGACTAGTTTTCACGCAGCAAGCACAGCAGACATAACTGGCCTTTACACCGCTAAAAACACGCCAATTCCAGAAAGAAAAAATTCGGCAGATCCCACGTACCGTGGGAGTCGATGCATGCGAAGCGTGCGCACCGCATAAACAAAGCAAAAGATATCGCCGACTAGTTTTCACGCAGCAAGCACAGCAGACTTAACTGGCCTTTACACCGCTAAAAACACGCCAATTCCAGAAAGAAAAAATTCGGCAGATCCCACGTACCGTGGGAGTCGATGCATGCGAAGCGTGCGCACCGCATAAACAAAGCAAAAGATATCGCCGACTAGTTTTCACGCAGCAAGCACAGCAGACATAACTGGCCTTTACACCGCTAAAAACACGCCAATTCCAGAAAGAAAAAAATCGGCAGATCCCACGTACCGTGGGAGTCGATGTATGCGAAGCGTGCGCACCGCATAAACAAAGCAAAAGATATCGCCGACTAGTTTTCACGCACCAAGCACAGCAGACTTAACTGGCCTTTACACCGCTAAAAACACGCCAATTCCAGAAAGAAAAAATTCGGCAGATCCCACGTACCGTGGGAGTCGATGCATGCGAAGCGTGCGCACCGCATAAACAAAGCAAAAGATATCGCCGACTAGTTTTCACGCAGCAAGCACAGCAGACATAACTGGCCTTTACACCGCTAAAAACACGCTAATTCCAGAAAGAAAAAAATCGGCAGATCCCACGTACCGTGGGAGTCGATGCATGCGAAGCGTGCGCACCGCATAAACAAAGCAAAAGATATCGCCGACTAGTTTTCACGCAGCAAGCACAGCAGACATAACTGGCCTTTACACCGCTAAAAACACGCCAATTCCAGAAAGAAAAAATTCGGCAGATCCCACGTACCGTGGGAGTCGATGCATGCGAAGCGTGCGCACCGCATAAACAAAGCAAAAGATATCGCCGACCAGTTTTCACGCAGCAAGCACAGCAGACTTAACTGGCCTTTACACCGCTAAAAACACGCCAATTCCAGAAAGAAAAAATTCGGCAGATCCCACGTACCGTGGGAGTCGATGCATGCGAAGCGTGCGCACCGCATAAACAAAGCAAAAGATATCGCCGACTAGTTTTCACGCAGCAAGCACAGCAGACATAACTGGCCTTTACACCGCTAAAAACACGCCAATTTCAGAAAGAAAAAATTCGGCAGATCCCACGTACCGTGGGAGTCGATGCATGCGAAGCGTGCGCACCGCATAAACAAAGCAAAAGATATCGCCGACTAGTTTTCACGCAGCAAGCACAGCAGACATAACTGGCCTTTACACCGCTAAAAACACGCCAATTCCAGAAAGAAAAAATTCGGCAGATCCCACGTACCGTGGGAGTCGATGCATGCGAAGCGTGCGCACCGCATAAACAAAGCAAAAGATATCGCCGACTAGTTTTCACGCAGCAAGCACAGCAGACATAACTGGCCTTTACACCGCTAAAAACACGCCAATTCCAGAAAGAAAAAATTCGGCAGATCCCACGTACCGTGGGAGTCGATGCATGTGAAGCGTGCGCACCGCATAAACAAAGCAAAAGATATCGCCGACTAGTTTTCACGCAGCAAGCACAGCAGACATAACTGGCCTTTACACCGCTAAAAACACGCCAATTCCAGAAAGAAAAAATTCGGGAGATCCCACGTACCGTGGGAGTCGATGCATGCGAAGCGTGCGCACCCCATAAACAAAGCAAAAGATATCGCCGACTAGTTTTCACGCAGCAAGCACAGCAGACATAACTGGCCTTTACACCGCTAAAAACACGCCAATTCCAGAAAGAAAAAATTCGGCAGATCCCACGCACCGTGGGAGTCGATGCATGCGAAGCGTGCGCACCGCATAAACAAAGCAAAAGATATCGCCGACTAGTTTTCACGCAGCAAGCACAGCAGACATAACTGGCCTTTACACGGCTAAAAACACGCCAATTCCAGAAAGAAAAAATTCGGCAGATCCCACGTACCGTGGGAGTCGATGCATGCGAAGCGTGCATCGACTCCCGCGCATGCCAAGCATGCGGCGGGTAGGTGACTGTGGCGTAACTTTTTTTACTGAGCGACACGTTACAAAATGACGCTAAAGATTTGTATATATTTTATACGCACACATATATATGTTGAAGAGCGGAACATGTGTTATATAACCAGCTGTTTACGGTTGGGTAACGCTACCAATGGCAACGTGAGTATTACCGACACCAGAAGCGGTAAGCTGATATGTAGTGCCTATACGCGTCCCAAGGACGCACGCACGTTTCACGAACCCGTGTGCATGTGTGCAAGAAGTTCTTGACAGTTCTTGAACAAGGGCATCATCACCGTGATCAGTGAGCACCAGCAGCTGGTCGTGACTTGTTATAGGATCCGGTCGTGATCGTGGTGACGAGGGTTCCATGTGTAGTGAAGTATGTGCTATAGTAGAGCTGTTGGAAGTCGTGGAGGCCTCGGTCATTTCGTCGACAAACTGTCTGTCGACAGAGCCGGTGACATGTCGGAACCTGAAGCAGGTTGCCAATGGTGGCTACTTTTCGCCAAATTGGCGAATTTGAGAGGCCCGTGGCGACCTAAAATTATGAATGGCGACATGGCGAATTTTTGGCGATTTTCAGCTTAGGTCTCCACAGAGTTATGCATCCTAAGCTCAGTGCCTTCCCAACGAATGAGCGGCACTATTCTCTGTATTTTTCTGGGTTTTGAGGTGCACATGATGCGCCGTTCTGTATGTCCGTCCTGTAACTCGTGTGTATCTCCTCAATTCATCTAGATGCTTCTAACTCAATTCATCTAGATTCATCTAGATGCTTCGGAGCTTCGCTAAAGTTTCGCTTCTGAAGGGGCTAGATGACGGGTTGGTCGTTTGTTTTGGCCATTTGTTCCGCCAAAGCTCCAACTATTCTGAATAGCTTGGCGACCTATTCACCGCTGCAGTATCCCCTAATCGAGCTCGTATAGCGAAGATGGGCGGATACGCGGGTGTTCGTGCAATAAAAAATTATTTATTCAGGCATTTTCTAGTGTTCTCAGTGAGCGTGTGCAATGAAAACAATTGCTATATAACATTTTACAATGTCTACCTGTTGAATTATAACGCACTGGATTGACGTGGTAGATAAAAGTGATTATATATGAAAGGGACAGTGGCGTCCGGTATCATATTAATTCACACTGAAAGGTGTAAGACTCACTAATGAACGATATCTGTAAGAATTCTGTCTTACTGCTTTCAATAAACCTGTTAATCCTTTTTTCATATGAGGGGATGTAAAGCTGTCTACAAACAACGCTTTTGCGGCTTTCGCCCAAGGTTTACCACACTTTTACCTTTGAAACGAGCGGACAGGGATGGAAGGATATCATGAGCGTTTTATCCTTTAATAATTGCGCCTCCGCGCACATCTTGCGGCTAGTCGGAGAACCAGGTGCACCAAACACTCCCATGGTGAAGGGGCGATGCGCCTGGTATTGAGAAATGTCAAGATACTTTAAGGGCTTTGAATGGCACTGTATTTTACGGGGCTATACATCAGTGAAAATTCCTATTACTAGGATATGCCGCACACATCTAGAATGGCGACTTTTTTGGCGAAATTTCTAAAAAAATGGCGACTTTTGGCGACTTTCTGCTCGTTGTTTGGCGACATTTACTCGAAAGTCAGTGGCAACCCTGACCTGAAGCCACCCTTCGCGTTGGTGAGGCATAGGCCGTCGAGGCTGGTAGGCCTGGTTAGTGCTACTTAGACCAACATCAGTGGATGGTGCTTATCATATTCGTAGACTACCTGGGCGTATGTGGCCTACGTAGCCTAGTCCACAAAGCGGCTGTCAATCAATCTGGCATCATCCTCTGTCAGCATGAGGCCATCGCCCAGCCTAATAAGAAATGAAGAGGACTCTGCGTCGTTCTGGTGGACGAAGTGCATTTTACGGTGCGGTGATGTGGATATCATATGTAACCTTCGTTAATGTATTCCTCCGGGGTCGAGCAATGTTTCAATATAGCTTGCTGAATCATAGGAATACAAACGTCATGTTTATTATAACGCTATAAAAGCGGAGCCAACACTGGAACTACAGAGGTTAATCTGATATGACGCCTGTATCGTAGGAGTACACATCGTAGGAGTATCATGTAGTGTTTATTGCTTTCTTGTAAAATTAGATAGCCAGCACCACAACCACAATTGACGTTGTACCGATATTACGCCTGCGTAGGCTGTTTTTCCAAACCAGTTTATAGACCAGGCGTTGCTCCGTGGTAGAATACCTGATTGCCACGCAAAATGTTTGGGTTCGATTCCTGCTGGGATCCTCATTTTCATTCTTTCCATTCGTTGAGTCACCGCTACCGATGTTGGTTTTCATTAACGCTATAGCATTTAAGTTACCAATGTATGTCGTCGCCGTTCCTGGGTAGATATAAACTGTCAATCACTTGTGGCGCATACCCGTACACCGTCGCCCGTGGTAAACGGGTATGTGCCACACGTGTCTACTGGAAAGGGTTTGACGACGTGCGCGACAGGATTTTAACGTTATTCATGTCATGACCCGGCAATCATATTCGTCAAATCCTCTTGCCCTCCCATGCAAATTTTGGTCTACACCAAGTTAAGGAAGCGATCATGAGAGCACCCAGACGTAGGCGGATAGATAGATAGATACGTAGATAGAAACGCTCAAAGTGCCAGAGGTTCGCTAAGAAATGCTTCGCATTTAAAAATCGGCGGATAGACGACGTTGAACCGGACGCGTACGCAAAGTGTGTTCTCCTGGAAACCAGGATTCGGCTGCAAGATGCGGTTCAAGGGATGCCTCACAGCGCGAAGGCATCGTTTTATGAGGACCGCCAGACGTGCTCGCCAGTGATGTATCGTGCCATGCCGTAACTCGGCCTCCGATACATTACGCTCAAATAAGAATGCAGCGCGTCTATTTCAGGACAACGGGGAAGTCGGCGACTAGATTTTGCATGACGTGGGATTTAATCATTAAAGAAGCATGAAAAAAAATCCACAGCATATCCACGGGGTGAATGATGATTAGTGGGACGAAACTCCGGAGGGAATCATCGGTAAACCGTGAATACTCCGAGTAAGTAATTCGCCCAGTATATGATCAAGTAAACACGTGAGAAACACCGTGTATATATTAAACATCAAACTTTTATTGTACTGTTGGTTTACGTGGTGCCTTCATTACAACGGTCCCCTGGCGTGCTTCACCGGCTACGACAGCGCCATCTAGTGAACACTCTAAGAACTAGAGGTGGCTACCTACTACTACATACTACGGAGGAGGGACATACCCACACCCTAAGTAGCTTCGCCCCTAAAATTATAGAGCTCAGAGATATTCAAAAGCATTTAAGCCTTCCCATATAAGAAGAGACGCGCGCGTGGCGGAGCCACTCGTACCGTGATGGCGAAAGTGTACGACAGCGCAGCGGCGCCTCTGTCGAAATGGACGTGTCAAACGCGGAGCAGTGAGCGGAGCCGCCGTACCGCCGGGTGTCGTGGCTGTTTACGTTTGCCTAGGGTGCCCTGATGCGCGTTTTGCACACATCGAGGCATACTACGTTTCCCTGTTGATGAGCTGGGAGTCTTTTGCGAGGTTTTGAAGCGCGTTTAACAAAAAGCCCAATGCAGAATTGGATGTATCTAGGGATAATATCTAGGGCTTTTCGGACCAAAACATCGATATGAATATAAGGAAGCCGTAGTGGAGGGCGCCGGAAATTTCGATCATCTGGTGTTGTTTAACACGCACTGACATCGCACAGCACGCGGGCTTATAGCATTTCGCCGCCATTCAAAATGCAACCGTCGCGGCCGGGATCGAACCACGCAACTTCGGGTCTACTACGTCTCTTTGTCCTTTTTAGAGCGCAGCTCTTAGGTACCCGTTCTGGCGTTGAATGGTGTCACCGTCGTCAGCGAAACCAACTGATTTTGAGTATTGTTAGCCTTGTTTTTGGCCTGTATTGACCACTGCGGGACCATGCGACATGAGATGGTGAATGGAAGACACGCCAAGCCCCTAAAGTGCAACGCACCTAAAAAAATCATAAAAAATACTAATAATATGCTCATTTAAGCATACACGAGCTAACAATGCTCGTGTTTGAAGGCAGTTTTTCCGAAGGAATGGCAATGACGAACATTAAATGGCGCCGTCGGAACACTCTTGACACAATATTATTACCGCTAATGTCCCTACTGCTCAGAGTACAGGATTTATAAGACAACTGTTCAAACAGTGCTCGCTGCGTGAGATGTATGGACTATGGAGTTCTCCTCATTGGCCAATCTAACTGAGAATACGTGAAAAGCTCTCCGAGCTACAAACTTGTGCAGAGTGAACGCAGTGAAATGTGCGTATTAATGCGACTACCGCCATTAGAACACCATGCGAATATCTACTTCGGCATAGATACATGTGCACCTTGCGATTTACCATACTACCACCAAAATGGATGGCTGGATTACAATCCAAACGTAGTAGGAACTTGCCTCATTAATATTGCACCACTGAGTATGTCGCGCTCTTCAATTAACCGATGTAGTATTTCTTCCGGCTACGCGGAATTGACGGCCGTTTTTTATGAAAGGAAACTTAATGTGATGTTACAACCTCAGAAATTATGTTCTATCTACAACCGTTGTCCTCCCACATAAAAAAGAAATTGCGTAGATGGTTCGACCAATCAAGTTCTCTCACTTGAGGGACATCAAGTGCTTCCTTCGGGCACAATGCAGACCGTTTCTCTGTTTACATGCACAGGCGCTGGACGACTTCCGGTTTTGCCCATAAAGGGCAGCTTTATTGTACAAGTTAGTTGTTTTACGTAAAGTCAAATACAACAAAAAACACACAATCACAATGTGTACGTTTCGTAAGTATACACTGGCACACTGCAATAAAGCACTGTCCTTCTATAAGCATGCACATTTAAGAGGCAAAACAAACCGGAACAGATATGTTCACTAACTGAAAATCGTCACTTGTAAACCCACAAGCTTGGCGGACAGTCAGGACGGGACTGTGGGCGGTTCCTTTGTTTAAAGAAGCGCGTGTGCCACCGCGGCAGAACGAAAGAGGGGGCTTGGGCGAGCACTTGTTTCTTTGGTTAGCCACAGGCTAAAAAAAAAAAGGCCACAGACAATCCAGCTAGGGAAGGCACAGGGGAAATTCTATGCGTTCACTGCAGTGTAGTATTTTTGACATAAATGGAAAGAAATTGATGTGCAAGATCAACTGGCCGCATGTAGGGACCGAACATACAACCTTCGGATAACGCGTCCGATTCTGTACCAATTGAGCTACAGCGGAGGTCGCTTTCCCAAGACGGTGAGTGCTGAACTCGCCGTCAGCAGCATCTGCTTCAGAAAAGAAGTTAAAAAGCAGCAGCGCTGAAACCACTGGTTATCAAGCACGCAAGAAGCGGTGAGGTTGCCTTTTAAAGCTGGAACGCAAGTATTGGTATGCGTAAACTTTCAACTAAATCACCAATGCTTTGCGTTTATTTTGAATCAGCGCGCCTCAATTTTCCCGTTGCGGGCCGAAGCACGACGTGCCTGCATTAATCGAAGTGTCGATGGAGTAATCAGCATTGTCATCGGAAACTGCGTTCTATAACCGCGACGTCTCTGTCCACTGCAGCAGACATCCACGCAATTTAGTAGAAGAAAGACAAGTATTTTTGACGCTTCTCTCAACGTTTTCCGGTTCACAATTGTTCACTTGTCGGTTTTGTTAAGGCGCAAGCCTCACATGCATCACGACACGAAAAAAATAAGTTACTGTCGCTGACAACAGTAATGGTACCAAAAACCGAACGAAGCAAAAGAAATCCGGGAACTATTCTTGATTCCTCTCAGAGACCTTGCACATGTGCACATTTGCAGAGACATTGCGTCGTGCATAAGAGTCGTGTCCACTAACCCGCTTGAGAAGACTGTTTCGCATGTTGCAACCAAGGCCTGCTATGGCTTCTGGCACATACATGTAGCTTCGGCGCAAGGCGGCTACATTTTGTGGTGGACTCCTGTACGATAGAAATTGTTGCAGTGCAAGTTCATCTCAGCGTACACAGGCCCGTTCGTCATACTCAGCAGATTGACTGACGTGAGCTACGTGATAGCGAAACTGTCATCCGATAGTTTGCGGAATACATATGTGGTTCATGTGGCTTGACTGAAGCACTGCCATAGCGCAGACTGAGGCATCAGTGACATGGGGCTGTCTAACAAGCTCGGCGAGGTTCATCGGCGCCGGGGGAAAACGCTGCATTTCGTGGCGGAGACGCAGATGAGGAGGAAAAAGGGCTCAGCTGCGCGTGGGGAAGCGTTACGCCTCAGTGTCGGCAATCTCAACTTTACGGTGCTACATTGATCTCGTAAATGAACCTTCCCAATCCGCAACACAATTATACGGCTTCAGTATAACTATGATAAGAACCGGCAATGCGGAATGCTTTGTAATTGACTGAAACGCACTCCTAGGCTAGTTGGTACACATTTGTTAGAAAAGTCAGGCACGACAAGAAAACACGGACATGAAGGACAGGAAGAATGTTTTGCACTTATTCCGATAAGCCCGTTCTACGCTATACGAGCGCTTTCTCAGACAATGCCTACGCCGAGATTATAAGGGAGCCTCCATGGTATGAATCACTTCCTTGAATGTCGACCATAGTGGCAACTCATTTAAATGACTTCAACTTCAGTGCCGCAATTGCTAGAAGCAAGGCATAGCACAGGATGTGAACTGCATTAGACGATTACCCCAAGTAAAAGTGGTTTTCTACTGGAGATGTCTGATGCGGTTACTGTGAATTTTCTTCTGACCAGGCGATGTTTGCTTCGTTTCAGCGAATACCTTTCCTACGGAAGGGATCGAAAAAGACAGTTGCTACTATGAATATAGCCGCGGACGAGCAGTGCTGAAATGTTTTCATGGGGTGGCGTGACTGACAGTTGTTGGGCCCCGGCGGCGGAAAATGGCATTTTTTGAGAAAGAAAATAACGGCCCTTTTCTGGAACGAAAAGAGCAGGTATTCCCTCGAGTGTGCTTGTTTTATTCGCAAGGGTCAGTCTTTCGAGGCTTCAACGTACGCCTACATACAGTGCACATTTAACTTGCGCGAATTGTTCTTTCTTAGCCCATCTCCATTGCGTAAATGTTTCATTTGGGCATAACGACAGCAAAGAAAGGTAATTTGCAAAAGCAATTCATGCTCGATCTAGCGGTACTTCACTGAGCCCTTATACTCGAAACTTCTCTACGCGTGAGCAACGGAAATCATTTCCGAGAAAGTAGACACACTCGTTGACCAGTAACTACTTTAGAGTGAGTATGAGCGGCCTGTAAAGAAAGACGGACCAACTTTCGAGAAAAAAGCTAACAAGCGCCAAAGTCAGCTAGCATAACAAAATAACGAGTCACAGCTATTGGAGGGCAGCTGCTATAACCTATAATAAGAAAACAATGCTGATTTGCTCGGCAGTGTGACGTAGTCGACATCGATTATGAAGACGCACTGCAGACTCGTATATTTTAGGCATGCTTGCACGCAGCCTTGCATGGTGATTTTATTTCATGAAATGAACAACTTATTACAACAAGCACACTTTCCGGCAAGCCGCTACTGCGGATGCAGACACCTTGCTATGTGCCTTAGGATTTCAGCCTTCGTTATCATTATTTTTTAACGTTAGCAACGCAGTGTAAGTAGTTAGTGGTGTTCTTAATTCATACATAATGTATTGTTCTAACGCATGTGGAACTAAGACTATCATTAATGCCTGTAGTTGATTGGCATTTGGCACTACTTCCGCACACTGGGCAGATGAAGGAATGAAGTAAACTTTTAATTTTCCGAAGCAGTGTTCTCGAGCTCGTAAGCTCGATTTACCCTAGGTGGGAGGGTTGATAAACGCAAGAATTAACAATTGAATGATTCTGCACTCAGACTCTGAGTGCACAACACGCTTTAGCAAACAGGTTGACGGAGTTGAACTGTGAAAATAGTGAAGGCGATCAGGCTCAGAAGAAATCCTTGTTTTTCTTTTCCTTTCTAGCGCCTGTGTCGTCTCTCTTGCCTGTGCCCCTGTATGTTTTCTGCGTTATTCCACAATGCATTCGTACCAAGTGGCTCGGCTTTCCTTACTACTGCAGTTCAGTTCTTTTCTTTCAGCGTTTTTCAGCTACATGAGAAATCGTGCGAAAATTGCGCAACTTCAGATGCTGCTTTCGCCAATGAAACAGAATTACAACCCAAATAATCAGACCACCTCGATCTCTTGAAGAAGTAGCGTGCTCAAACGTTCTCCCCTCTGGAAGCGTACGACCTTAAACACGAAATCGAAAAATTGCAATGATTTGTAGCGTAGTGGGTTCCTTGCAAGTGCACTTGTATTGGTTGCCAAGGAAGCCCATAAGCGCATGATCCATTTCCTCGGGGTCTCAATAAAGTTCTTCGCCCCCCCTCACTCCCACGTCAACGTATGTTATACAGCATGGCTTTCCCCGGGGTCTCAATAATGTTCTTCGCCACCCCCCCCCCCTCTCTCACGTCAAAGTGTAATATACAGCATGGCGGGAGAGGGAAATAGCGGCCGCGCGTCACCCAATGCAAATTACATAACTGGTGGGCCGTTTAAAGCTTCCAACCCATTACTCGCTTCTCCGCAGAATGACGAATAATGGCTTAGTAGTTGCTTCCCAACTTCACAAAAATTGTGATTTATGGCGTAGTGGGTACCATGCTAGTGTACTTGTATTAGTAGCCCAAAGAGAGGATACAACGGACTCTAGAAACGCCGCTCTTCCAGCTTTCGCTGTGACTACGATGCGGTTTCAGCGCAGGCCTGGCGTTTTCTCTCTTTCACTGAAACTCTGCCTGGGAGCACACGAAAACTTTCAAAGGTATAGGTCGACGCACTCAGTTCTCTTGCTTGAAGCGGTAAACGCCACATAAATTCTGCTCCCTCTTTAATCCTTCGTTACTACCAAACGCGAAGCAGCAGCCGGCCATGATGGAAAGCGAGTGGTGCCTGTAGGTATCCAAAAATCTCGGCGCCTTGCGTGCTGGGCTCGCGTGGTCAACCTTCCCGTCCTGGAATGTTACCGTTCTTTAGAGTTCTTGCAGGTTCTCTCATTCTTTACGCCCACGTCCACATGGCCTATACGAATTGAGTTTCCAGGCTAACTTCTTACAAGAGGTCTGTGAATTATTTTTTTCTCACTGGTTAGTCTAGACAGCACAAAGCAAGAGTACGGATTTCAGGAGCTGACCGACACTCTAATAAGACTAGGAGACGCAGAATCGCCATGGAAAGAAACCGCGACAGAAACATTGGCACCGGGGTGTCGGAACGAAATGTTTTTCTTTTCGGTTTTAGTTTCGTTCTACCGCAAAAATTTCCGTTCCATTTTCGTTCCGAAACGAAGAAAAAAAATCTTCCGCAACAGTTCGTAACGTCTTGTTTTGTATGAAAGAATTTGAAGTTAAGGTAATAATAAAATAAAAACATTGGATTTGTGATATAGTTACTTGCGCTCCTTATAAGAAAGTAGTAGAAGGGTAAAACACGTTCTTCCCACGTTCTGCAGAGGAGCGGAAGTAACTGTACTACGAAATCCTACCAACTAGCACAAACCAGTATACCCTTAAAAGTCATAGTATTTAATTTCTCAAAAGTCAATTACAATTTTTTAACGGGCTCAATGCTTTGTGTCAAGGGAGTGAGCACGATCTCAGAACCAGCACGTCGTTCAGTGTCTACTCTCTGATGTGCGAGACGGCTGTTCTGATAAAAAAAAAAAAACGGTAGGCCTGCGCGGAGCATGCAGGACAGTCACAGCGAAAACTGGAAGAGCGGCCTTTGAAAGCCCGTTGTAGACTCTCTTGGGGCATCTAATGTAAGTACACATGCGAGGTACCCACTATGCCGTAAATAATCGTAATTTTTCTGCAGTAGCGAAGTACCCACTATGCCATTCTTCATCATTCTTCGGAGAATCGTGGTACCCGTTAAGGTACTATGGGCACAATGACGATGATGACGATGAAGAATGACTGCTGAGCCCTTTGTAACACGTTGGAAGCAAGAAACGACACAGTAGTTACGCAATTCGTATTGTGTGACCCCAAATTGTTATTTTACTCTTCTGCCACGTTATATTACATATGTTAACACGATTCCTTGGCCGACATGACGCCTGTATAGAGTATTTTGCGAAGGCGTTGTAAGCAACATCCTGGCGCTGTGGTGGAATACTCGTCTGCCACTCAGAGGGCGCAGGTTAGAATCCCATCCGACCCCAGAAATTTCTCATTTCATTTTTTTTCTGATTTCCCGCGATAGGGGTTACGGACAACGGTTGCGGCGGACAACTACGGAGCCAAAATTGGCTGTTTTGATCACATAACAGCTATCGCTGTAACAAACTTCAACGCTGACAATGCCCTCTGTTTCACGCTAGTCTGCGTGACAAGCGCGCAAAAGTCAATTTGTAATAATATACACATCTCTGGTTGCCACTGTTTTCGTTTTTCGCACAATTTCAACATATCTTTCCTTTGGAATTTCTGTCTGAGGTACGCGCTAATACTGTCCCCTGAGATAAGCATAATTGCTCATGTTGCATGACCTCTGTTGTTCCGGATTGCCAAGTTTTCTCGTGAACCAAAAAACGGTTTACAAAATTTTGGTTTCACTGCTGAACGGAATATTAGATAACGTTTCGGTAGCGTTTTAGTTCCGGTCAGAAATATCGTTTTTTTAACACTAAAGTGTTTTATCCCGGGGTCCACCAAGTACTTCCGTTACCGGTTATGATGTTCATAAAATGGACGCCAACGGGTGAGAAAGGAGAAAAACCGAGAAAAATATTACACCATCTCCCGCTAAAGGGGACCATGCACTTGCACGATCGCGTTCCGTTGGCGTTCGTTGGGCATGGTACCGACCTCGGGCATGCTACCGACCTCGCGTCGTGGAATGCGAAGAGGAACACTACGCGCGTCGTGTCTTCCTTCTAGCCTGGTCGTTAATTCTCAAAGGACGAGCGGGAGACGCGGTCGACAGGCGCGCGAGAGAGGGGCAGCGTAGGAGAGGAGAGAGAGGGGGAGGGGACACCCATGTGCTGGCGCTCATCGCGGCGTTGCGCAGGAAAGAATTTCGGCATGCCGAGCCCGAATTTCAGAGGAGTCAACCGAAGCAAGCGCTGGACAACGCGCGCAGCGCTCTACCCGCTTAAAGTAGAGGCGACTAGAGGAGGACAGCAGCGCATGCGCCGCGACAGCAGAAGCGAGAACGCAGGAGAAGCGAAAGCAGGTGCTGGGAGAGAAGTGGAGAGAGTAACGTGCAGCTGTTTGAGAGGGGGAAGGAGGAGAGTAGCGCATGCGTAGTGTGAGTGCGGAGGCCCACGACGCGGGACATACCCCCGAGCAACAGATGCTTCGCATCTAAAAGATCCGAAACTGGGAATCCAACCCACGAAGCAGCGGCCGCGATGGTAAGTGCCCGACACTAAATCAACTAAGCTAGCTTGGCAGTTGCTGGGCACCTCAGGAACGCGCCTTACAACTTTCACACATTCTCTCTCGCACGGTGCTCTCTGGTGGTGGTGTAGATAGGCGGGGCGGAGCGGTGGTGGTGCCGCCGTCTGCGAGAGGTGAAAAGAAGTAATGCGTAACGATCGACACTTACTAGCGCTTACTCCGAGATTGCGTGTGATATCGGAGGTCATGGCTAAAGCGTCTCGATACCAGCGAGGGACACTGGCCGCGCTGGCGTCGCCGAGGCACCCTAGACGGAGTTACGTACTGTGCCTTTCGCTTCGTGTGAGCGTGCGCCGGCTCATCGGATTAGTGCAGCTTCCACATGCACCAACGGAATTTCTCCGCCGCCGACTTCTTGGATTGCGAGAGCACCGACTAACAAAACTGCTGCAGTACGCGTTGCAGAAAGGACACGATTTCGACGGGTGAACGTCGTGCCTTGGAGGAGCGAGACAGAGGCCAGCGGGACGCACGCGTTTGCGGCTCAAGCTAAGAAGCCCTACTAACTAGGCGTCAACACGGGTGCATCCACGCCAATCGGTGCTATAGCTGCCAAACACGAATAGACATTGTACAAGCTCTCATATATCATTACAGAACAAGCACTACTTCTGTGTAGATACGTTTCACTTTCGTGTTATACCGATTCTTATGACGGAGAGATCAGCCATGTCTCTTTCGTTTTTCGTTTTTGGATTTCGTTCCGTTCCGACACACTGAATGGCACAAAAAGTGGGAAACCTGGCTCGTTCCAACCGTACGTCATGTCGAAACGGGAAGTGGCTGGCATGACGGACTGGATGCGCGGCTTAGAATGAAAGCTGCGATGGCCCTTCCTATTCTCCCTTTCATGTCACTTACACGGAAGGCATGACGGAAACATGGCGGGAGGTGAGAGGCCTCCTCCATAGGGGGTCTCGCAAATCTAGAGGGTGAAATTGGTAGGGGGCTAACCCGATATGCATTAGTAATTTAGATCCGCCGGGAAGAGTCCGCAAAGTCCTGCTACGAGCACATAGTGCTGGCGAAGGTGACTTGAGAAAAGGAGAAAAGTGTTTACGCAAGGTCCGAAAAACGTGCATGCTAATGCCACCGCAACAAATTTCTCGGTTGACGTTCATATGCGCTAACTATAAATATCTACTGTTTGTCTGTTTTACTTTTGCATTGCCCTTTTCTGTCGCGTCTATTCAGATATACAGCAAGCGCATGCGGATTTACAAGTGAAAAGCAGGTATGCAGAAATATATACGGTTAGAAAATAGAATAATGTCACTAATTTCTTTTAGGGGGGGTGCTGGTGCGCTGCACTAGGATTCGATACAGGTGCATGATAAATAAATATGCAATTTAAATATGTAGATCGCACGGGCTCCATAGTTGAGAGGGGTGCATGTGAAAAATACCTGTACCAATCATCCTAACTCTTGGCGTTCGACGGCGAACTAAAAATAAAAGCCGGACTTTTTAAAGCAACGTATGTTAACAATTGTTCTAAAACTTGTTGAAATGTTATACGAAAATACTATACATCAGTGACCTACCGGCGGCTGTTGTGGCCGTCGGTTTCTATGGGTTTCGAGGCGCCGTAAGAAAGACGACCGAACACATTGGAGACCAGGAAGGGACTACCTGACCCTTTCTTTATTCTTTGAACCTGCCCGAGCGCTTGCGAGCTCGGCGCCGATCTTCTTCGTTTTCTTCGCGCTAAGGCATGAGACACACACCGAGCGTCGTCTGCTATCGCTCGTGGCATGCCCGGGCTTTTAAACTAGTCCTCCTGACTGAATATAACGTAATGCATAACGTAACACAGCGAACTACATAACGTAACAGTAAAACAGAAGATAGGTGAAACATAAATAAACTAACTTAAACAGGCCTATTTGTAACTATTTACAAATGCCAAGCATTGCCTTGCCACTTTCACGCATGCAAAAGTATATACAAACACTAGAAATTATTTACACTTCACGGCACATATGTACACTCTTGTCCGAAGTATGAGGTTGCTCCATCTCAGTAATGGGGCTCATATAGGGTCATTATTTTTTCCACATGCACAATGTCCCATGTTATCCATGAGTACGATCTCGTAATTCACGGGAGACAGTCTCTTCAGTATCTTGTGAGGACCAGTGTTCCATATCACACCGGACGGTGGAACGTTGAGGAGCACCAGTTGCCCTCTCTCAAACGAAATGTCCTTGTCGTGCTTGTCAAACTGCTATTTTTGTTTTCTTGAGCCAGCCTGATGTATGTGGCAGCGAGCTCTCTGGCTTTTTGCAGTCGTTCATGCAGTACTGCAAAATAGCTTGGCTCTGAGTTCTTCAAGCTCCCGGCAGCTGTAAACAACGTCTAGTGGCATCTTAACGTACATACATACATACATACATACATACATACATACATACATACATACATACATACATACATACATACATACATACATACATACATACATACATACATACATACATACATACATACATACATACATACATACATACTCATTTAAGCACGTTTTAACTTCAGTTCAGGAAATGTTGGACACCTCCATCACCTATAATTACGCTGCCGTAATGATACGAAGACGTATAAAGGATAATTGCTGCAACGTTAATCGATATACCACGATCAGTTAAACGTTCAATTTAACGCCGGCGGACATCATAAAATATTCAGTGCATTAACATGGGTGCCATCATTTGCTTGCAGTAAATGTTTCACTAGCATGGCGTGCTGTTGCTTACAGATAGACTTTCCTTAATTCGCAGTTTGCCATTTTAGATACTGTACCTTCTAGTCGTCGACTTCTCTCTCATTCTTTAGTTTTCCGGTTTGTTTTAGCTTTTATTCACACTATGTCTTTAAAACTGTCTTGCCTTCACGGAACGTTACTTTCTTCTGCAAGAACGAGCTCTAAACTGAGGATGCACAATCCTCGGAATGAAATATTTTTCCGCTCAAAACAGCCTCTTTCTAGTGCTGTCGGTGGAAGACAGCGGGCCGTAAACTTTCGGTCCGTGTTCCGCTTTATTTTCCTAAATGGAACGTGCTTCCGCTGAGAGCCACTTACGGGATCAAAGGATCTAGAAGAAATTGTTCGCGGGGATCCGAGCTACGATGAAACTAAAGTGGAACAACACGGAAAACCTGGCACGCATTACGATGCATCGTAAGAACAACCTTGATGTTAGCGCGTTGTAGACTACCATTCCTTCCTTCTTTTCTTTTATTTGCTGTATTTTGCTGTATTGTGGAGTGACAGAAGGACCTACTGGCACGAACAGGGCTCTTGAGTGGTCAATGCGAACCTTACACGAAAAAAAGTTGTTCAAGAATCGCGTACGTCGTTCTTCGAGAAAAAGACTACAGGACGTCAAGTTATGAGCAGAGAAACACAACTTCTATTACTGCAGCGTCGTCGTTAAAAGAGTAGCGCTTTTGTTATGTTTCTAAGCAACGCAGCTGGTGCTAAAAAGAAACGAAATAAAAACAAACAAAAACAAAACAAAACAAAAGAAGAGCGTCACTTATCACGCCGTTGGAACCCCTGTGTTCACGACGAGAAAAGAAAGGAAACAGCTGGGACTGATGTTGGAATTCATGCTGCGAACAGCTGCATAGTGGCATCTCGTCTCCGAAGGAAAAATATAGGCGTTATCGCGAATTTGATCAATGTGGAAAAAACATTTTCACATCTTTTTCCACTCGGTGCGGTGATGGTCTTAGCAAATCTAGTTTATGGTTAAGATTCAAATATAGGTAGCGATGTCAGTCTCAGGAAGCAAGCTAACACACTTTAGGTCATCATAAATGGCAGGGCAAGACATGTGTAGTTTGATAATGTTTCGAAAGGACGGTGGGTATAGTGGAGAGCAAAATTTAGGAGACCAATTGAGTGCGTGCCAGACTGCATTGCAGCGCTTTCTGATCTCCATGCCAGGCTTCCGTGGCAAAAAAAAAGTACAGGACCGGATACAGGACACCAAACGAGCAGCTTCGTGATATCTTGGCGTCTGTAAAATATGTACAGAGCCTAAAGTTTTATTTGTAAAAAAGGACAGCGTGTTGGTTTGTAAGTACAAAAGTCAAATATCAACTTGTGCATATTGTTGTCAATGCTAAACTATGCTAAAACAGGTTGTCTATGGCTAAACTGGGAGATGTACATGAAAAGGCTTCGGATAACTACCATTTTTTGCATGTTTATTTGAGATCGATATGACAAAAGGGCAACTCGAATATAGACTAAGAAAGCGCTCTGTCCTGAGTTCTTTCTTAGTCGCCGTCTTAGTTGCGCTTTTGTCATAACGATCTTGGATGCTCTAACTGGAAGTGGAACAAGCATGAAATTAGGATTTGCAAATGTGTGGCTTCCATTGAAATATTGCATCATGGGTTCGCAACATCTTCTGATCGCCAAGGTTGATTTCCAAACTTACGTCAGGCAAGTTCAGTAATGGAAAGAAATGAAATCTTATTTGGCGAGATTTTGCGAGCGTAATTTCTAATTTGTACTCGAAACCACTTCTCCTTTTAAGTTTCTCTACAAACGGACGCGGATCGTCTCGTGCTGGTGCCAAGAAAAAACAAAAAACAAACAAACAAACGGGACAAGACAGTTGACTTACTTTAACGAGAAAAGGTTCAAACGTTACTCTGAACGATCTCCAACAAACTGGAAAAGTGCTGGTCAGTACCTGCGTTCGATGCGACGCCGATGCCGAGATATTTACAGCTGACTAAATGTCGGCATGCGCATAAATGTAGAATGTGTCGCATGGTGCAGGTCTCTCTCTCTCTCATTTTACCGCCAGGGCATATAACGCACAGCAAGGAAGTGGATGTCTACAGGCAATCGCTTACAAGTTCCTCCTTACGTTGATGGCCTCGTAGACACGACTGGCGCAACCTGAGGCAGAAAGTGGACATGCTCAGTAAAAGACCATTGCTCGATGCTGGAAATTCTAAGCCAAATAACAGGAAGCCTATGAAGTACAGCAACTCGAGGCCAATAATAATAAAAAAAATCCTGTGCTAATGTCATTCTTGTGTAGGTCTTGGTGTAGCTCTAAATTTCGCGCTTTAGGCAGCTCCACTACCGCGAATGCTGAGAAAGTATGCAGCACGGGCAGCCTATCAATTCACTTCGCGCCTGTCCCTGCCTCGTCATTCGGACGTTTGCCAAGGTGGCGGCGCCCTCTCTTACGCGACGCGGGTATCAGCCGCCAGTTTTAGAAACGCAGTTCGCAATTTTAGCTTATAAGTGCAGAGGCCTGGGCTAGTTGGTTAGTGTTCATAATTGCAGGGTTCTGCAGCGCGCGAACATAGGAAAAAGGACAGAGTAGACAGAAAGAGCGCTGACTTCCAACTGACTTTATTTTGCAAAGTGGCAAAATATTTGCAAAGTGGCAAAATATATATTTTGCCACTTTGCAAAATAAAGTCAGTTGGAAGTCAGCGCTCTTTCTGTCTACTCTGTCCTTTTTCCTATGTTCGTGCGCTGCAAAACGCTGCAATTATGAAGGCAATTTTAGGTAAATTATTGCGATTAATTTTTGGTTATTTCTGTAGTTTCTATTATTTCTGACTTTCATAGTTTTATTTGCACTGGTTTCGGACATACCTAGCCTTGTTGTCAGCCTGTATTGACCACTGCGGGATGAGACGATGAGACATGAGGCGATGGATGGACAACAGGCCGAATCCCTAAAGTGTTACGCACACAAAACAATCGCAGTGCAGTGAAACAGCACACAATACCAATCAACGAAGTCATACGCATCAATGGTGCGCGAAACGCGCAATCTTATTATTCTTTCAGCAGGCTAGACTATATGTCCCTACGGGGGAGCGGCCGCTACGTGCTAGTTCACGTCCCGACGGACCTGAATAAAGTTTTTTTCCATTCCATTCCATGTCTTCTTTGCCACAATTGTTCTATTTTAGCACGAGTTTTTCAAATTTCAATTTGTTGCGAAAGGCGATGTTACTTGTTCGCGCAGAACTATCGCAACGAGCCAATCCAAATACGATACCGCCAAGAGCTTTCTTGCTGACGTGCACCGTAGCATCCTTTATCGCCATATATGCTTAACTTTCGCGTTTTTAAAGCTCCCATGTCATCATTATCTTGTGCAGGTTGATTTTACCGCTGTCAGGAATCGGTGGCAGTATCGTGTTACAGATGTATCCGTATTTTTAGGAAGAGAAAGTGTCAGAGAGCAACCGTCAGAAGCGTAAGAAAGCAACCTTTAAAACACTGGCGCTTGTTGCTTTAATGGAAGAGTACACTTTGCTTTAGAATACACGTGCACCATTGGAGGATACTAGTGATAGTAAACGCAGAAGTCGGTATCGTTTCTTGATGTAAAGAATTCCATGTTCCGGTGTTAATTCAATAATTGATAGGGTTTAACGTCCCAAAACACCGATATGATTATGAGGGACGCCCTAGGGGAGAGCTCCGGAAATTTCAACCACCTGGAGTTTTTTAACGTGCACCTAAATCTAAGCACACGGACCTCGGGCATTTTCGCCTCCATCAAAAATGCGGCCGGCGCGGCCGGGATTTGATCCCGGCCGTAGAATGCGGAACATATGCCGCGAGCTAATAGATTACTCTTCACAAAATGTGCCGTCAAAGATTGTTGTAAATGATGTTAAGTTCTGTGGTAATGATGCAGCTGATCAATTTAATAATCATTTTATCTCCAACCTCTATATCCAACCTCTATATCTGGTTTTTTCCCATATCGAAATTAAGAAAGTTACATCGGTAATCGCGTCAGCGAGACAATATTTCTTACTCCTACATCTGAAAGCGAGATTTTTTTCCATTATTAACTCCTTCAGTAACAGCTCAGCAGCTGGAGAGGATGGTATCAAAGATCAACCTATTAAAGCATTTGCTCACATAATATGCGGTCTATTGGAACATATTTGCAACAGTATGCTTTTCACTGGAATTTTTCTGAAAAAATGAAGCTAGCTCGTGTTGCAGTAACCTTTAAGGGTGGGAATCGCAACGACTTAAACAACTACAGACCAATTTCGGTACAGCCAGTATTTTCAAAAGTAGCTGAGAGTATTGTATATAAGCGCCTTAATAGCTTTCTACTGGATAAGCGTATTATTTCAGACAAACAATATGGCTTGCAGAAGAATAAGTCAGACGAAATGGCATTATTAAGAATCAGAGATCAAATTATAAGTAATATTGAAGAAAAAAACTTACAATTGGTATATTTTTAGACTTTTTAAACGCCTTCGATTCTATAAAACATGAAGTATTGCTTAACAAGCTCCACGTATATGGCATTCGCGGCGCAGTATTAGAACTTATGAATAGTTACCTTGATTCTCGATTGCAGTATACTTCCCTGCAGTATTACAGTTCAGAAAAAAGCTCGGTTAAATATGGGGTGCCACAGGGTTCAATTTTAGGGCTATTATTGTTTGTCGTATATATAAATGATACAGTAAACATTCGAATCACAGATGAAATGATCACGTACCCGGATGACAATAATGTGCTTTACAGCGAAAGCTGCTATGAGATCATTATAAGGGCCGTTTTTGGCGCCGTAGTTGTCCGCCGCCGCCGCCGCCGGTGTCCGTAACCACTATCGCACGAAATAAGAAAAAAAAAGGAATTCAGAAAAATTTCCAGGATGGGAACAAGGTTCCAACCTGGGCCTTCTGCGTGGGAGCCCAGTGTTCTACGTCAAGGCCATGCCGGTGCTTGAAATGGCGTTGCAAAAAGACCCTATACAGGCTTCATGTTGGGAAGCAACCAAATTAACATATGTAATGCGGTGTGGTTGAAGTGTAAAATAACAACCAGGCGTCACACAAACGCGAATTCTGTAACCGGGCGTCGCACTATGCAAATTGCGCAACGAGTGGGTTGTTGAGTGCTTCCAACCCATTACAAAGGCCTCTACAATAATTCTTCATCGTCATCAGCCACAGCGTCATCAAAGTGCACATAATGCCTTACAGGTATTTAGCCAGTACCACGGTTCTCCGCAGAATGACGAAAAATTGCATAGCGGCTGCTTCCCAACTTCACAAAAATTATGATGATTTATAGCGTAGTGGGTTCCTGGCAAGTGCACTTCTATTGGTTGCCAAGGAAGCCCATAAGGCTCCCATGATCAATTTCCTCAGGCTCTCAATAAAGTTATTTCCTTCTCTCTCTCGCTCTGCGTTTCTCCGGTTAACGTATGTTATAAAGCGTGGTGGGACAGTTAAATAACGACCGGGCGTCACACAATATGAATTACGTAACTAGTGGGTCGTTTAAAGCTTCCAACCCATTACAAAGGGCTTCGCCATAAATCTTCATCGTCATCAACCACCGCAATAGCCAAGTGCACATAATGCCTCACAGATGGTACCCCGCTTCTCCGCAGAACAACGAATAATGTCGTGGTGGGTGCTTCCTACCTTTCCAAAAATTATGATTTGTGGCGTAGTGGGTACGTTGCTAATATACTTGTATTAGTAACCACAAGAGAGCTTATAACGGGCTCTAGAAATGCCGCTCTTCCAGCTTTCGCTGTGACTGTGCTGCGCTTTCCGCGCAGGCCTGGTATTCCTGGTATTACTGGTATTGAACTTCAGGAACTGGAAGTTACTGCAAATTTTTGGTTAAAATAACTTCACCAATGGCTATATTTAAATCAGCTTAACCTAATTACGCGAAGAAAATGAAATTTACGGTTTTTAGGGGCAAAGCTCCTTAAGCCGTGGGTCGTGCGTCCCCGATGCATGTAGTAGCCACCTCTCGTTTAGTTCCTGCAGTGTCCGCTAGATGGCGGTACTTGTATATGGTGAAAACACGGTTCAAGGCCGGCTAGATAACTGAGGACGACGAAATGGGAAGCTCGAGCAGCAACCACGATTTCTCTGAGGAAGACGACGCTCGGGTCTTCGGTTCTTCGGACGTGTTCAAGGCCGGCTAGATAACTGAGGACGACGAAGTGGGAAGCTGGAGCAGCAACCACCATTTCTCTGAGAAAGACGACGCTCGGATCTTCGATTCTTCGGACGTGTTCAAGGCCGGCTAGATAACTATGGACGACGAAGTGGGAAGCTCGAGCAGCAACCACGATTTTTCTGAGGAATACGACGCTCGGGTCTTCGGACTTCAACGCCTGATGCTCACCACCCCTTCACGAAGTGGTTCTGCCAGTCCGATCCCGCAACCCGTTCCTGCAGTGGATACTCCTGTCCACCGCTACAGTCGCTGACTGCGAGGCCTTAGTCCCGAGGCCGTCCCTCTGGAACTTCTCCAGCCAAGCCCTACATCAGGAGAAATGGCCACCGCCGGCGCTTCACAGGTGACTGTTGAGCAGCCGATGCGAGATGCGAGATGTTATAAAACTATACTTGTAGTATGATGAAATATGATGAAAAGATTTGATGTTACGAAAATATGAATAATGTCTTATATGGCACCTGCCATTGGACGCCTGCGAGCATAAAAGGCACTCGCTCTTGGTGCGCACTCGTCGTCGTCGGATGGATAAGGCTGCTGCGGAGCGGCGAGCGCGCAAGGCGGCGGCTGCTCGGCGACGCCTCCAAGATCCCGCCGTTCGAGAACGAGAGGCCCAGGCAGCACGCCAGCGGCGCCCCCAACCACCATCAGGGGGACTTGCATTGATGTAGTGTTTGCCAACTTCAAGGTAACGCCCATACAAGAACCGCTTTCCCTGCATTTCACCGATCACAAAGCGGTGATAATGAAGGGACCGCGGAAACCAACAATAAAAGTTTGATGTTTAACATTTCTCACGTGTTTACTTTAGTGGGGAGAATTACTCGTATTCACGGTTTACCGATGATGCCCTCCGGAGCTTCGCCCCACTCATCATCATTCACCCCGTGGATATGCTGTAATTTTTTTGTTCTAAGAATAAAGAAATAAGCTACGATGTAAAACTTCTTTATTGTGGATCGCAACTATAGCATGTGATAAGCCATTCTTTTTTAGGTGTTATGTTTCATAGAAATTTAAGCTGGTCCGTTCACATAAATAAGGTCCGACCAAGGTTGCACGCTCTGTTGGTTTACTACGATGAATCCGAAGCTATGTGCTGTCAAGCTCGTCGGACAACTGTACTTTTCACTTGTACATTCGCATCTTAGCTATGGCTTATTAGTAAGTGCAACGGAAACAAAACCGATATAAAAAAACTGACAGTTCTACAACGTCGAGCTGTTCGTTTGCCTAACTCTTCAAATGACTACATAGGGTCTTCTAAATTATTGATGCGCTACAATATCCTTAACATCAGAAACTATTACAGAGCGAAGATTTGCATTCGGCTGTTAACATTACCTGTCACTGCATTATTTATTATGTTCTTGTTGTTATTATTATATTAGTGATTATTTCTCACTGTTACTATATGGATTACTGTCATTATGTTGTTACTGTAATTAGCGATCGTGTTCTTACTGTACTTGTGATTACGTTCTTCTTGATCGATTATGTTTTAGTGAAATGGTAACTTTCTAATGCGCTGTTTCTGCTGCCCCAGCGAGGTAAGGTCTAGTCAGGGGGTTTAAGTCCTCCTTTTGGCTTACCTCGCGGGCAAACCATGTATGTGTTATGCCCAAATAAAGTTTACTTTACTTTACTTGGCTTACCTTAGGGTCGGCAGTTGAGCACCACAACCACTACACTACCGTCGCGGGTGTGTTCCGCTGTTAAGTGAAGAGGCTGCCGGTGTTCTGTCATCACCCTATTGCAAAAGCCGGCAGATCCCATGTATTGTGAGAATCGATGTAATGCGAAGCAGCCAGCAAAGAGCTGCATACATCGCTTTGTATGTCCCCAAGGAAAATGCTTGTCATGATTTTCATGTTAACTCCTGTTATTTATGTTCGTCACACAGTAACGTCGCGCAATACCAACTTCGGAGTAGATCAAGCTAGCGCAACGGCCGCCACCGCACCATGAGCGTGGCACGTAAGTCATGCTGTACATGACATGCGTGTCATGATTTTCATGTTAAATCGTCTTATTTATGTTCGTCACAAAGTCACGTCCCAAGATACCAATTTAGGTGTATATCAAGCTAGCGAAACGGCCACCAGCGCCCCATGAGCGGGGCACGTAAGTCATGCTGTACATGACATGCGTGTCATGATTTTCATGTTAAATCGTGTTATTTATGTTCGTCGCACAGTCACGTCCCAAGATACCAATTTAGGTGTAATCAAGCTAGCGAAACGGCCACCAGCACCCCATGAGCGTAGCACGTAAGTCATGCTGTACATGGCATGCGTGTCATGATTTTCATGTTAACTCGTGTTCTTTATGTTCTTCACACAGTCACGTCACAGGATACCAATTTTGGTGTATATCAAGCTAGCGAAACGGCCGCCAGCGCACCATGAGCGTGGCACGTAAGTCATGCTGTACATGACATGCTTGTCATGATTTTTATGTTAAATCGTGTTATTTATGTTCGTCACACAGTCACGTCGCAGGATACCAATTTTGGTGTATCTCAAGCTAGCGAAACGGCCACCAGCGCCCCATGAGCGTGGCACGTAAGTCATGCTGTACATGACATGCGTGTCATGATTTTCATGCTAAATCGTGTTATTTATGTTCGTCACACAGTCACGTCCCAAGATACCAATTTAGGTGTATATCAAGCTAGCAAAACGGCCACCAGCGCCCCATGAGCGTGGCACGTAATTCATGCTGTACATGACATGCGTGTCATGATTTTCATGTTAAATCGTGTTATTTATGTTCGTCACACAGTCACGTCCGAAGATACCAATTTAGGTGTATATCAAGCTAGCGAAACGGCCACCAGCGCCCCATGAGCGTGGCACGTAAGTCATGCTGTACATGACATGCGTGTCATGATTTTCATGCTAAATCGTGTTATTTATGTTCGTCACACAGTCACGTCCCAAGATACCAATTTAGCTGTATATCAAGCTAGCAAAACGGCCACCAGCGCCCCATGAGCGTGGCACGTAATTCATGCTGTACATGACATGCGTGTCATGATTTTCATGTTAAATCGTGTTATTTATGTTCGTCACACAGTCACGTCCCAAGATACCAATTTAGCTGTATATCAAGCTAGCGAAACGGCCACCAGCGCCCCATGAGCGTGGTACGTAAGTCATGCTGTACATGACATGCGTGTCATGATTTTCATGTTAAATCGTGTTATTTATGTTCGTCACACAGTCACGTTGCAGGATACCAATCTTTGTGTATATCAAGCTAGCGAAACGGTCGCCAGCGCACCATGAGCGTGGCACGTAAGTCATGCTGTACATGACATGTGTGTCATGATTTTCATGTTAACTCGTGTTTTTATGTTCGTCACACAGTCACGTCACGCAATACCAATTTCCGAGTAGATCAAGCTAGCGAAACGGCCGCCAGCGCACCATGAGCGTGGCACGTAAGTCATGCTGTACATGACATGCGTGTCATGATTTTCATGTTAACTCATGTCATTTATGTTCGTCACACAGTCACGTCACAAGATACCAATTTTGGTGTATATCAAGCTAGCGAAACGGCCGCCAGCGCACCATGAGCGTGGCATGTAAATCATGCTGTACATGACATGCATGTCATGATTTTTATGTTATGACTTGTCATTTATGTTCGTCATACAGTCATGTTACGCCATACCAATTTTGGTGTACATTCGATTAACCAAGCGACCAGGAGAGCACAAAGTCGTAGGCGGCTAGATAGATAGATAGATAGATAGATAGATAGATAGATAGATAGATAGATAGATAGATAGATAGATAGATAGATAGATAGATAGATAGATACGCTCAAAGTCGCAGAAGTTCGCTAAGAAATGCTTCGCATTTAAAAACCAAGCGATCGCGCGAAATCGACCACGCAACACGTCGCGCGAACGGCTCGTTTCGTCGCTCATAGCATCGCTCGTCGCTGTCGCGTGAATTTTTGCGCATATGGAGTTTCGCCTTGAATCGTGAAGGCGCGCGAGCGAACACGATAAGGAAGGGGAGAAAAGCGAGAACCGGTGCGGCAAACGAACGGAAGAGGGCGCGCAGCTGCAACTCAGTTTCAAATCGCTCGCTGAGCGAGAGCCAGTCAGTTCAAACCAGGGGCCGCGCAGGCGCACTGACGTTTAAGCCGTTCAGGCAGTTGAAGCATTTGAGGGTCGTTATAAAAGAAGTCCTTGCAGCGCAGTGTGTAATGCCGAAACAAGTTTGAGAAGAGCTATAAGGTGGGCTAGTTGGTGTTGATTCATCTTCCAAGGTGCGCTTAGTGAACACAAACAGCACAAACGAAAAAAGTACAGGACATAAGGCAACGAGCGCAAACTACCAACTGGTTTATTGTCTGAAAAAACGTAACCCCAAGAAAGGGGTGTGTCAAACGAGCATGCGCAGATACTCATCATACCTGTTGGGGATCAACATACCTGTTGGTCGTACAATGTGCGCGGGGAGAAAGGGCTTCTTCCTTTCGATTCGGGGCATTCAAAAATAATTAAAAGAGGAATCGCAACCAGGCCTGAAGCAAGCCCTTGCGAAATCATGCCACCACAGGGTAGAAGAAAGCGTAGCAACCCAAATTAAGCGACTTCAGAGCAGTGGCTATCCTAAAGGAATGATCACACAAATTTGTGAAAAGCAGATAGGAGAACTAAAACGCGACCCTAGCATAGCTAAAATACCTATAGATAAAAGCAAGAGGCCTGTCGTGTTGCCATACGTACACAGTCTTTCACATAGAATGAGGAAAATCGCTGCGCGACACGATATTAACGTAATCTTTTCAGCTCCGCAAAAGCTGAAAGGCTTGTGCAAAAAGGTCAATGCAGGTCAAATGACCCAAAAGCCAATTTGCGATGTTAAGCACAGAGACAGGTTCGTAGAGTGCACGAAAGGGGTGGTGTATAAGATACCGTTATCATGTGGTAGGTCGTACGTCGGACAGACGGGACGATGCCTTAACCTAAGGCTAAGAGAGCATCGGTACGCTTGCCAGCAGCTAGCAGCCGCTAGTAACTTAGCGGCACATTGCAAGAAATGTTCATGTAAAGCCTTCTTCGAAAGAACAGCTGTAGTAGCCCGCTCCGAAGATAAAACGGTCCGAGAAATCTTAGAGACATTGAAAATTATGGAAGAAGGCGAGGAAGCTTGTGTTAGTGCCCCTTCTATCGTCCTTACAGCGGCTGAGGTAGATTTCGCGAAAATTACAAGCTAATTTTGATTAGATCTTGCTTCTTCTGATCGCGTTCCCTCCTTACCCTCCTTTTTCAACTTTTCCTTTCTTCTTACCCCCCCCCCCCCCCGCATTATCGCCCTGCCCCGTTTGCGTTTTTATGAGTATCTGCGCATGCTCGTTTGACACACCCCTTTCTTGGGGTTACGTTTTTTCAGACAATAAACCAGTTGGTAGTTTGCGCTCGTTGCCTTATGTCCTGTACTTTTTTCGTTTGTGCTGTTTGTGTTCACTAAGCGCACCTTGGAAGACGAAACAAGTTTGTTGCGCGCATGTATTTTTACCGCGTTGATTAATATTACGTGCCGGTATCGTCGCTGGAAGTCGTGGAATGGACACGTACTTACACCGCGTGTCGGGACGGACGCATCGTTGTTTGACAGGGAATCGTTGACGGCCATGTGTTGTCGTAGCCCCAACGAGCGCGAAGCTTTGAACAAGATCACAAGCGCGCGCCTTTTGACGAGACTGTCGCTACAGCGAATACCGCTCTTCGGCGAGTTCAAGAACGTTGCCAAATCGCGTGACTGTGCATGACGACTATGTGTAGGTGAGAGTGCCCGAGCGGCGAGCTGCCATAATAGAGATGGTGTGCAAGAGGAAGTGTTTGATACGAAAGTATGCCTTGTACTAGTGTCTCTGCCTTCTGTGGTGTTCGTTATACGCTTCCGCGGAGCCGTTGCCGTTTGCGTCGATTAGAGCTAAAAAATCACAGCATATCCACGGAGTGAATGATGATGAGTGGGCGAAGGTGCGGAGGTTCATCGGTAAACCGTGAATCTTCCGTGAATTCTGCCCAGTACATCATCACCGACGTGAGATCGGGCGCATTTATACTAAAGGTTCGATGAGTTATGACGACTTGCAGCTCACTTTAATTTTACATGTACGCTGTGAATTTTCATTGTTTAGATAACCATTGCTTTAGAAAACATCTGGCGTCTTTCGTTAAGCAGCTGGCGTCTTTTCGTTTTGCTTTAGAAACATCTGGCATTCTTTCGTTTTGCTTTTAGAAAACATCTGGCGTCTTTCGTTCGTTTATTTCATCAATCAACGGCGTTTTGAACAAAATTTTTATTGTTTAATCACGCACAGGAGAAATCTCACCAGGCACTACCTTGGAGGTAAACAATGGCTGCTAATGGGAATGAGAGACAGAAGAAGTCGGCTTTTAGCTAACACTTACACTTCTACTAACGTTTCCTACTGGAACATGCCAATGGCTGCTAATGGGGAATGATAGACAGAAGAATTCGGCTTTTAGTTAACGCGTCGCTGCGAATTTTTTATTGTTCAACAACGCACAGGAAAAATCTCCCACCGGCACCACCTTGGAGGTCAAGATCTGGTACTAGCGTTACGACTGGTTACGCATTACTACGACTACGAGGGACGAACAGGTGCCGCCTTAAGGAGCTTCGCCCCTAAAACAGCCTGAAGAATACGTGTTGCATTGCGCGATGCTATGCTTGTGTTATGCAGGCCTTGTGTTGTTTAGCCCTTCTTCCTTGAGTGTATGCAATGCGGCATCCTTGCATGAAATGACGTGCACATGCCTTGTCACTATAAAATTGAGTCTGCTTTTAAACATTACTGGTCGCCCCGTACCCTTTCTGTGGTTGAAATGCAACAGACGTTATCGTTCAATAAGCATAGTTACCCGCCACGGTGGTCTAAATATATAGTTGTTAAGGTGCTCGACTGCTGACCCACAGGTCGCGGAGATCGAATCCCGGCCGCGGCGATCGCTTTGCTTGAGGGCTCGCGAAGTGCAAGAGGCCCGTGTTCTTAGATTTAGGTGCACGTATAAAGAACCCCGGGTGGTCAAAATTTCTGAAGCCCTCCACTCAGCGTCGCTCATAATCGTGGTTTTTGGATGTTAAACCCCATCAATTATTGTTATAAGCATGGCTATAGTTAACTAACGTGCAAATCAACTTTAAAAAAGTAGACGGGTGTGCAGATAGAGAGACACATGTACACACACGGCGCGGTCATGCATACGCCATGCTGCTCAGAGTCTATGTGTTTGTAGCTGCGTCGCCGTCTACGGTGCCGCGCTCATTTTTGCAAAGAATGTACGTAATTGCTCTATATTAAAGATTTTAGTCTGTCTGTCGCGGATCGTAGCTCTTGGGTGTGTACAGACACAACCAAATCAATCGATTAGCCAAGGGTAATCATAGCGGATTTAATTGTTGGCTTTAACTGTAGTGTAGTGATAATGGCCTAAATTGAAATGGAATAAAGTGAACGGAAAATCGCCCTTTGTGTTGATGGTATCTAAACGCCCGATGCTCAGCCGATTGAGCTACGACGGAAAGCGCTTCGCCGTACGCTTTGCTGGATATTTATGTATGTGTAGTCCCTTGGAGTGTTAGCCAGTGCCACTCGTATTCAAGGCGGTGAGGGTGGAACACTCTTCTTTGCCAGAGTTTGTCACGTGGCACGCGATCTTTCCATGAGGCGGCAGCTGACCGATGAAACGTCGCATGCGAACTTGAGGCATAAGTCAGCCGGGGCAAGGACTTCGCGGTGAATGAAAGAAAAAAAAGGGATTTTTGGAGGGCCTCGTTTCTTTTTTATACACAACCAAAACGATCGAAAAGATCCCCTTCTTTCTTAGATTCAGCGAGGGCGTCGCCCCGGTAGACTTAAAGCATCAAGTTAGCATGCGAGGGTTTATTGGTCAGCTGTATGTGTTGCTAAGACCCCGCCGAGGTGGTCTAGTGGTTATGGCGCTCGACTGCTGATCCGAAGGTCGCGGGATCGAATCTCCGCCGCGGCGGCTGCATTTTCGATGGAGGCGAAAATGTTTGAGGCCCGTGTACTTAGATTTAGGTGCAAGTTTATTTATTTATTCATTTATTTATTTATTTATTTATTAGTATACCCTCAAGACCCAGAGGGTGCTACAGAGGGGTAGGGTACAATATGAACGTGGCAAAAAAAATAATAACAGCGAAGGAAATACAACAAATATCAATAGTTAAAAAGAGAAAAAAAAATAACAAAACGAAAACGAAAAACAATAGTGTGCAGTTACACCATAATGTGTCTCGACACTGCGGACTTGAACAGCCCTTGTTCCTTAGTGGCAGCAATGGAGGGGGGAAGGCGGTTCCAGTCCCTGCTCGTTTTCGGAAGAAAAGATTGCAAAAAATGGTTTGTGCGGCAGAAAGGAATGGCTACTTTATTCGGGTGGTCAACACGGGATGAGAGGTAAGCAGGTCCTGAGATTAATTCCTCTCGAAGTACTTGATTACGAAAGAGCGACAGACGGAAAATTGTTCTTCTAGTGACGAGATAGTTGAAGAGTAGATTTCATTAAGGTCACAGTACGAGCATAGTTGTTATGAATGAAGTGGACAGCTTCTAAGGCTTCAATTAATGTTGATTGATTTGGGTCCCATATCGCAGACGCGTACTCGACTTTTGGTCGGACTATTGTTTAAAGAATCTCAGTTAAAGAATCCCAGGTGGTCCAAATTTCCGGATCCCTCCAGTACGGCGTCTCTCATAATCATATCGTGGTTTTGGGACGTTAAACCCCAGATATTATTGTTATTACGTGGTACTAAGATCAATTGCCACGTGATGCCCTCTGTCAAAAATGAATGTTCCAAACTCGCCAGCTGGGCTACGTGCGGTGCTGGCTGAGACTCCTAGGGATGACAATTAAATAGGTACCCAACGAAGTAAACGGGGAAGCGCCAGACGTGTAACTAGAAGGTTGTGGATTCAGATCCCACCGACGGAAAGGGTGAGTTTCCGTCCACTGTAATCAATTTCAACGTACGCCATTATTACTACACTACAATTAAAGGGACACTAAAGAGAAACAATGAATCGGTTGAGATCGATAAATTTGCCTCTGAGAACTGTAATGTCGTTAATTTCGCCACCATAGGTTTATTAATAGAGGAGAAAACCAAGGTCAAAGTTTCATTTTTAAATTTCGCGCCAAGATCTTCCCGCGTGACGTCACTGATTTCAAAGTGTATTTATTTTATTTTGGCGCCATTTGCTCAATAAAATTAGCCCAAACTTGGTATGTCAAGTCTCTGGCCCCCTCAGAGGACAATGTACTTCATTTTTATTGATTAGGAACTACGGAGTCCCTAGTAGGCGCCGTCAAAACATGTAACGTCACGGCGAATGGTGTGGAAACTTCAAGGTGGCGTCGCTACCCACATTTTGTTTTTGCGTATTTTCGTGCTTACTAAGCATCTTCTCGCAGCAGGCGTGGTGGTTTTGGTATCGTGAAAGAGTAATTTACTAATATGAGAAAAATCGTTTTGCTCTTCAGTGCCCCTTTAAAGACGACAAATAATGTCCGCTATGCTTTCCCTGGCTCAATTGTCTGTTCGATTAATTTGGTTGTGTCTAACAAAGAAACGATGCCCTCGAAAAAATTCCCATTTGCTCGTTCATTAGGTTTGTACACGAGGCTCACTGTAAGGCAATTCATTTGTCTGAAAGACGTTTTGAACTGGTAGTAACAGTAAGTACACACATACAACTACAAACTTAATTCATTCGACGTAGCACACCACGTAAATGTAAATTATCGTTGGTGGATGTGAGCTTCAGTTCAATTAAACTTGTCAAGCCAGTGCATGCTCTCCTTGTTGCTGTATCTGTGTGAGAAAAATTGGGGCAAATATTGGTCCTGCCACTCCATATTTTCTTTGTTTGATGAACCATACATCGTCTGTCTAGTAAAAGTTCTATTAACGGAGAAGTAGCTTCGTTACATTGTATGCAAAAATGGGTCTGCATTTGTTTTTCGCGCATGCTTTGTCCCAAGTTTTTATATTGTATATTTTTCTGATTAAAGCTCTGTTGTAAGTCAGCGCTTGTGCTTGTTATTCTTTTCTGTGTGCTTTGCCTCGTTTTCTTTTCCAGAATTTATTGGGATAAATTTATACATCACTAATCTACAGGATGTGCCTCTAGGCATCTGTAGACCACAGTATATTTGTGAGGTAATAAGTCCGTAGACACTCTATATACTGGGTGATAGGAATAGCCTATGGATAATCTACAGACATTTGTCTGTGGATATTTTATAGACAAAAGTAAACCAAAGTAGATTTATATGAGCCTATAGACTTTTGTTTATAGACATTCTGCAGACATCGGTTTAAACGCATGAATTTTTATTAATCTACAGACCTTCTATAGCCAATCTATAGACTGATACTTTCTTGTAGACTGGTCGATAAAAACGAGTGTGGCCACTATTCCATAGACTGTCTATAGACCAGTCTAAACAACTCAGCTATTGAACGTCAATTGATTTTATAGACAGATGTCTACAAACTTTATATGGACTATCTAAACATATTTTTGTAAGGGTTTATCGAACGAGTCATCATAAAGCTGCTGTACATGTTCATCATTAGCAAGGGCGAGAAACGGCTATTAAAAATCGGCAGTAACAGCCGTCAAACTGTACCCGGCTCCTCGATCCATTTGGTATTTTTCGGAGTTAAAACGGGAATTCTTAAAGAAACCTAGCGCTTTTCCCATTTTGGGCATTTCATTCGTTGCCGGCCACCCTTTGTTTGTGTCTAATAAAGAAGCAAGCGTGATTTGGAAAAGAAGATCGCGTCTTCCTTGAATACGCGACACCGAAATGTGAAACGAAACGCTGTGTTACTGTATTGACTAGCCCTTTTACAGCGATGCTGACGTGTTTCAGCGTGGCGCAGAACCGTTTAGCATATGGAGGTCACGATATACGAAATGCTGAGCCCCAAGCGCGATCGGTTAACGCCTATTTTGTTGAACAGATCAAGAAGCTCAGAGAAGTGATGGAGCACCGAGGGGCAAGTGATGAAATGATTTGTATATTAGATACACTGAAACAGTTAAAAGTGCATAAGTAGATGCAGTCAGCCTTACGCATGCTGGTGGGTGATGTGTGGCACATGTGTATATGTATATAACGTATTAACATTGCAATAAAGAAAAAAAATCAGCGTGGCGCAGTGGTAGAGTGCTCGCTTGGAGATTGAGAGGTGGCGAGTTCGAGTCCTCGTGGTGAAGCATCCTTTTTTTTTCATACGGCTTTTTTTCGCTTTTTCTTATTGCACAAATGCTTTCTATATGAATTTCTTTGCTAATATATTTATGTAGGGAACGTAGGCACCGCCGCTTTAACGCTGTAGAGCCGTTTTGCGCTTGAGTACCCAGCGCCTCCCAGTAAAACGCCGCTCCAGCGGCCCAGTATCCAGCACGACGCTGGGCCCATAATCGGGCATGGCAATGGACGCTGGTACCCAGTGGCGCTGGGTTTTGTGATAAACAAGGCAAACTCAGAAGGCGTTACGCTGGTTCCAAAACAGACCTCCATCTGTTGCCATCGTTTTCTCTCTCTCTCTCTCTCTCGAGATAGATAGATAGATAGATAGATAGATAGATAGATAGATAGATAGATAGATAGATAGATAGATAGATAGATAGATAGATAGATAGATAGATAGATAGATAGATAGATAGATAGATAGATAGATAGATAGATAGATAGATAGATAGATAGATAGATAGATAGATAGATAGATAGATAGATAGATAGATAGATAGATATGGCTTTCTCGCAAGACATCAGCGCGAAAACCAAAATATTCTTTACAGAATAACAATGATTTTGGCAGATCCCACGTACCGTGGGAATCGATGTTATGCGAAGCATGAGCGGGATGGTGATTGGCGTAATTTTTCACACTGAGCGAAACGTTACAGAATGACGCGATAGAAATATGGAAGGGGTATATGCACACTCATATATTGAAGAGCCGCATATCTATTATATAACCAGTTGTTTACAGTTGCGTAACGATGGCAACAGCAACATGGGTGTTACCAACACCAGGCGCGGTAAGCTGATATGTAGTGCCTATATTCTTCAAAACTGGATAGCGCGAATCCGAACAGGACAAAGAAGGAACACAGATGCACAGGACAGGCGTTACTCGCAAGTAAGCTTCATGCAGGAAAGTTTCCACCAATATATGCACAGCCGAGTGGCACGCGCAGGCGCACTGCACGTACATTACTGTCACAATTACAGTTGTTATGCTTATACATCTCCGTTATAACAGAGAACGCACGCACGTTTCACGAACCCGTGTGTATGTGTAGAAGGGGTTCTGGACAGTTCTTGAACAAGGTCATCATCGCCGTGATCAGTGAGCACCGCTGGACCGAACTTGTTAATCGGATCCGTTCGTAATCGCGGCTATGAGGAGTCCAAGTGTAGTGAAGTGCGAGGTATAGTGCAGCTGATGGAAATCCTAGATGCCTCTTACGATGAAATCATCTGTTATGCCTCCTGTGGTGGACGTGGAAGCGAGGTGTTTTGATGCGCTCTCCACATCCAATCCTTCTTTAACGCAGTATAAGCACCAAGCATCGTCCATTGGGTCTTGATAAATCAATATTGAAGTCACCGGTAACGATGACAGGCCTGGTTCTCTCAGCAGATTTATTGTAGCAGGCATTGACGCCTGTTGTTGCGTAATCCACATGGTCCACGTTGCGGACCACGTGGACGAGTGGATGATACCTGAGCGTCTTCCAGGGGTGTTCTGTCTTCAGTTTCCTCACTTTTCCTGCGTCCGCCGCGGTGGTGCAGCGGTTAAGGTGCTCGGCTGCTGACCCGAAGGTCGCGGGTTCAATCCTGGCCGCGGCGGCCGCTTTTCGATGGAGGCAGAATAGATGCCCGTGTTCTGGGCGATCTCGGTGCACGTTAAAGAATACTCGATGGTCAAAATTTCCGGAGCCCTTCGCTACGGCGTCTCTCATATGATAGCGTGGTTTGCGGACATAAAACCCCAGCAAATATTATTATTATCATCACTTTTCTTGCATGTCAATGTGTGTGTTCGCGGTTCCTGTGTTGGTCGAGACTCTGTATCACCCGTGGCACATACCCGCAGAACGTTAACTCTGGTTTACGGGTATGTGCCACACGTGACTGAGAGAAAGGGTTTCATGACGCACGCGACAGGTATTTTGCGTTATTCTTGTCATGATCAGTGAATCGTGTTCGTCATACACTGCTGCCCTGCTAGGCCAATTTTGGTATATTACAAGTTATGGAGGCGACCAGGAGAGCGCCGAGACGTAGGCGGCTAGATAGATAGATAGATAGATAGATAGATAGATAGACAGATAGATAGATATATAAGTAGATAGAAACGGCCAAAGTGCCTGAGGTTCGCTAAGAAATGCTTCGCATTTAAAAACGCCTGCAGAGACGATTAGGCTCCCTCCACGCAGGGAGGACGAGCTTTCATCGCGAAGGAAAGGAACGCTTGTGCGCGTAACATTGGTCGTTTCAAGCTATCCTAGAATGTCTATTGTTTTTACAGTTGTTACGTGCCCACTACGCCATAATTCTTCCTTTTGCGAATTGGCGTAGTACCCACTACTCGTCACTAAGGTGCCGCGTGCACCTGCACAGCTGTACACTTTGTAATGGATGGCCAGCTTTAAACGGCCCACTCCTCGCGCAATTAACTTGTTTTGACGCCTGGTGAGATGGTACAATTCTACCACGCAATACTACATGCGTTAAGGAGACTCCACCCAGTACATGACAATATTATAGCTTTGTTTTTTTATGAAGCAATTTGCAACACTGGCGCTGCTTCGTGGTATGCCATCTGCTTACCACGCAGAGGGTCTAGGTTTAATCCTCACTGGGTCCGAAGGTTTTTGGTTTTATTTCCATCCGTCTCGAATTTTCGCTCACGTAGAACGCTGATGTTTTGCTCACAACCAACGCCGCCCACACAGTCACCGGAATTTCTGGGAAACGAGCTCGTTAACACTGTCGCGTTAAAAAGCACTAAAAAAGGATAGCAGTATTCGTTGACACACTTACAAAAAACCAGTCATGTACTGGTGACGGCAAACTTTTGCCTCGTGTTATTGTATCCTGCGTGAGTGCGCCTCTCAAGCCCACTACACGGCCTTCACAATCGCATATTTGCGCTTTACGCCACCGCCTCGTCTGCGTGGACAGGCTCGTGGAAGACGTCGAACACAGCCTTCGTTTAAAGGTCGGGGTGTTTGTCAGGCCTTCAGGTTCGTCGTGTCGCGTCATCATCTTTTGAAAGCACGTCAGCGAAGAAAAAACAAACAAGTGGGAGAGACTACAGTTCAGTATGTGTGGGCGGCTTTGTAATATCCTTGAAGGGTGCCAGCGAAACGCGCCACCGGGTGCTTCTCGAAGATCGCACTTGTTTATGGTCCGCAGCGCGCAAAAGTTTTCTCTCCAAAAGGGACAAGCCTTAACGAGGGACTTCTCGTGACAACGTCACTTAACACCTCGAGGCTAATGGTGCCTGGTCATCATACTGGAAATGCTGACGAGAATGACAGACACGTGCGTCGACAATGCATTGTGCCTGACTTCACGCTGACGCGCCTGAAGGAGGTTCTGGCTTGATTGATAGTTTTGTTTTATACCATGTCATTACGGAAAAAGAATACATGCATAAGAGAAGGCAAGGCATAAAAGTAGATAAACGAAGGTAAGTGTGATGTGTGCTATCTTTTCCGCCGCAGTGCACCCTTTCAGCTAATAGTCGGAGTTTTTGTTGTTCGCTTGAGTCCGTGTTTACACGCCTTACTTTACCTTCATGAGGAATGCTTACGAAGTAGCGTTCTAAGAATACCTGGCAATATATTATCACAAAATTCTCCTTATTACTTGGTGTGTCGCTAACAATATTGTAGCCTGTAATAACAAGGCGAAGTATGGTTTGCTATCTTCAGCTTTGCGTATGCCAATGAGCAACAGTATTGCGAAGGAGGAACAACAATTGCAACAAAGACTTTAAACGACGCAGAAAATAACTGCAGAAAACGTTTTCTACAAGCCCCACAACATCTGCGTGCGTCAGTGATTTTTCATTTTTTTTAATTTCCGCACTGCACTCCCAATATTCCCACCGTAGCAAAACTCCAGTGACGACGCTCCATGTTCTCCTCCCATTATAGGAAATTCTTATAGCGTTCTTTTTTACGAAGCGTTTTTAAGCACTCGTGGCGTGGTAGAACAGCCGCTTGCCCCGAAGAAGGCCTAAGGTGGATTTTCGCTTGGACCGAAGATTCTTTATTACTTATTTATTTGCATATATCTAGAATTTCCACTCACTGAAAACGCGGATTTCTTGCTCATAATCAACGACGCCGTTACTGGAATTTCTGCGAAAAGATCTCTTTAACGCCATCACGTTAATAAAGAGAATCAAAGAAAGCCGCCCAGCTGCGCACTTTCTTCATGCTTAGCGCCACTAGTGCGAAGCTCCCTTCATTTTCATATGAGATCGCTATTTTGAATCATTACCTACTAAATATCGAAGAAACTGCTGTATCCTACGTGAATCTTCCTGGTATGCAGCTTGCAGAAAGTTTGATTTTATCAGCGTAACACGTTCTATTTGTGCAGAAATTGCGTCATTAGTGATTTTGGGTGCACTAGTTTGGCTTGTTATGTAGACGGTCTATAAGCAATCATGTGGAACTGAAAATTATTCTCGTGCTTACGAATGTAGGTCACGTGTCGGGAAACATTAGAAAAGAGCGTAATTTATACTAAACGGCAGGTACGTGTTCGGATGTCACTGAGAATAATCGTAGAATATATAGCTAGTGCGCTATCTGTTATTTAATACTTCCTCACTCCCACATTTACTTGTATGTAGGTATTCGGTCCTGCATTCATTAATTACTGCAATAGTTAACAATAGATAAATCAATGTTAATTAATCACGTATTCAAATAATATTCAACTACTAGTTTATTCAATTAATTGTTTAAATAAACAGATTATTTGGGCTTATTTTCTTCATGTAGTTCAGCTGTCATTCAAGACTTCATATGTTCCTTATTGTTCAACGTATTTTACAAGTGGGCGTATGAGAAGTGGTTACTTGTGTGGCACAAATACTCTCATTTATATTAAGTGCTTGGAGCTGCATCTTACCGGCACTCAGCTGCGTAGCAGAAACCTGGAGGCTAACAAGGAGGATTCAACTTAAACTGAGGACGACGCAGCGAGCGATGGAAAGGAAAAGGATAGGCGTAACCTTAAGTGACAAGAAGTGAGCAGCGTGGATCAGGGAACAAACGGGTGTTAAGGACATCTTAGACGAAATAAAGAAGCAGAAATGGACATGCGTGGGGCATGTAGCGCGTCGGCAATTGGTGACCGCTGATCTTTAAGAGTAACTGGCTGGATTCCAAGAGAAGGCAAACGCGAGAGGGGCAGACAGAAAGTTATGTGGGCAGATGAGATTTAGAAGTATGCGGGTATAACGTGGCAGCAGCAAGCACAGGACCGGGTTGATTGGAGGAACATGGGAGAGGCGTTTGCCCTGCAGTGGGCGCAGTCAGGCTGATGAGGATGCTTGGAGTGAATAGAAGAAATGCCTAGAAACTAATCAGGCGCTTGCATAGAGGCCATTCAAATGTGGCTAAAAGGTGTGGCTTTCTTGTAAGGCAAGAACGCTATAAACGAAGGACCTTATACAGGATAAGAATGCAGCGCCTCGTTAGAATTTTTTAAATGATATTTACAAGTGAGCAAAAAGAGGCAACAGTGTAAAACTGTTTATCTTTTGAATCACCTACTCTTTTCTATTGCTCACTTGTATTTACTTCGTTTTTATTTTGCGATTTCTCATGATGGTCTCATATCACTGTCCATTCACACTATTAGCTGAACACATTGTGACACGCTCACTAATCTTGGTTAGTAAACACCTCGAGCTTAAAGAGCCATTTTTTTTCATTATTCGAAAACAACACAAAAGAATAAAACTCCCAGGGTCCATTATCCGTTTGCCTAGGACGACTCGAAAGCGAAAGCCATATTCATTTTCTTCTCAGTCGATGTATCGGTCCCCCCCACTCACCGAATGCTTTCTGCACCTCACCTGGTTTTGCACTGCCTCCGTGATCGGCCAACCTTTGACCAAGTGACGATGTCATGTGATCACGTCACAAATTTTGGAGATCTGTGCCGTCGTGATGACGTCATATGGTGACGTCAACACGTAATCATGATTTTTGCTTTACTCGAGCTGGCACCGACGCCGCGAGACGGCGACACCAACTGTCAATTTTCGCTTTTGATGAGTCTCTCGCTTTAAAAGAAACACGTTTTTAAAGGGAAAAAAACAATTTTGTGTAACTTCTTGTCTTCCGCAAACTATTGCACATGGCATCACATGCACTTCTATGGTTAAACGTCAGGTTGCCAGCGCTAAAAAATAAATTGAGAAATTCCTCTTCTCTCTTTACCTTCTTGACAAAAGTGCGCTGGCCTTTTTTCACGGTTTACGGGTGCACTCCGAATAATGGCAACACGTCATTTCGGTAGCCACAAAACCAGATCCGTGATTCTGATTATATACCTGTCAGCGTTTCCAGTCCGTGTTCTAGTGCGCTTTCCTTTGCGGATGATGCTTTCCATCTCCCACATCTCCCATGCACGTGCGAAAAAGATGAACATTAGAAGTTCGGTATTGATGTATACATAATTCCGATATTGGAATGGCATTTTCTTGGAAAGACGCTGGTCACCCATCACCTATTCAGAACGTAAGCGGTATGCTTCAAAATGGTTATACTAAATTAGCTGTACTAAAAAGGTTATAGTTTGTATTTCGCCCCTTGAAATTTAATACACAAATATTTCTCAGATCGTGCGAGTAATCATGTTTCTGTATTGGGTCTAGACTGGCTGGAATTTAAGCATTACGTTTTCTGATTGTATCACAAAACACGCTTATACATAAAGGTGTAACCACGCTGCTTCACAGAATGTGGTACTCTTGAGAGTTCTCTAAATGCCTTATCGATTATGGCTAAGCTAGATCGCAAGAATTGACGATTATATGCTTCGTGCCTAATATAAAGACGTCCACTCAGAACTCATTCTAATGATATTATCGTATTATATACATGCATAGTGAAGCGTTACCTTAAAAAAGTTGTACTGCACGTTACAAGAAGTACGTTTTGCTCGCCTCGTTATTACACACGGGAATATGCGGGACATACTGCCCCGGTGAATAGCAAGGCTAGGCGACTCACTCAGCTGAACGAGGGTGTGCGAAAGCGGGTATGATCAAAGCGGAGAGCGAGAAGGATGCATGCAGAGACCATTGCTACGACAAAGAGCAACGTACATAAAGTAAGCGGAGAGTGCCTTGACGCAGAAGCTAATGCTGGTCTTCCGAAGCGACGCGCATCCGGTGTGGAACAAGGAATCAGAGAGAGGAAAGTGCGATTCCCAGGTGTTTGCTAGGCTACCCTCTCTGGAGCAGGCGAAACACTTCGAAAGTTTTTTGTGTTTTTAGGGCAATAGCGAAATAAAAAGCTTTAGCTTGAATCTCGTGCATGAGAGAAAGAGAGAGACAAAGGGAAAAGAAAAGCAGGCTGGTTAACCAGGTTGGGCGTGGTTTGCTACCCTACGAGGGGGAAGGGGAGAATAGCCAAATGAATAAAGTAAGATAGAACAAGTTATACGCGCACACACATATCGCGTTCACCGCCCATGCTCAGGCTGTCACAACCGAGAAGAGAAGGTGTTACATCAAGACTGTTCTTAAAGGCTGCTAGACTTTCTTTTGCTGGCAGGCGTGAACTTTTCATGAGCATAATTTCGCAGGCATTACATGACCGTCTTACGATGCTTGATTTCTGCTCGGTCTTTTGTGTTGATGAATCTTTAGGTACCTAAGAACACATTGAGATAGCACGCAATTTTGTTTTGTATAACGGCGAACCTTCAGTTGCCGAATCGCATTGCTACTTTGTTTACTCTGGCAATAAAGTTCTGTTTATTAGAACATCATCACCGGTGTGATTCCTATGCGTATGGTGGCATTTTTCTCATTTTACTATGTGGTTTCCCAACAGTGTGGTTTCCTTGTTAAATATTGGTGCGCGCCCTGCAATGTGCTTTCGGCCAAATGAAATCTTGAAGCCCCCTCGACACTTAGTCATTTCACGAGCGGTGGACAATACACTACGAGCATAAGTAAAAGCTAGCATTGCAATCGACCGAGTTCGTCGGTAACTTATTTCGGTCTCGAGAGGGCATACGCTTCCGCCCGGGCTTTCCTTAGCATTAGCAAAAAGGAACTGCCAATTTTTTACATTTCTTTTTGACGAGCAACAAGCGACACTCGTATTTCCTCGAAGACATTCCGAACGAGCTCTCTATTCTGGTTTTACGAATGCTAAAGAAAGATTCTTTGAAAAATGAAATAGATGGTTCTGGTTCGTTGGATTGGATATATATGATAACGGAGCATACCTTTACTTACGATTAGGGTCCATTAACTGTGAGGGTAATTAATGAAAATTGACTGGTTGAGTTCAGAGAAACATTGTGAGCAGCTGGGAACGTTGCTGCACCTGGCGGACCTGATCTCAACCACGCGTTTCTCTCTACGTGACCGCTGATATCCGCTTCGACAGTGCGACGAAAGACAGAATTTGCCGAAGGAATACACCAGGGCACACGAACACCGACGTGCCAGCGCCACTACCAGACACCAAAGTAAAGGATTAGGGTCACCTCCAGAAAATTTATTCTTTACGCTCAAACACAAAACCTACATAGAGTTCTAGCCATATACGCCTTAGCTGCAAAAGCCCACCATAATGGCTGTTTTTTCTCGTCTCTCGCACAATACAGAAACAACCCTTGCCGGTTGCCATAAGCGTATTTCAATATTTACGATTAATATGAGAGCCCCCATTATTTATTTATATCAATGAAGACCTCGTCAAGAGGAGCGTCCACGATTGTTTTTGTATTTACAGTTAATCGGTGAACGAAAAGACCGGTTGGAGACGGAAAGCACGGTGTTCCAAAGTCGGCGTCTAAGAAAGAAATGGGAAGACACGGTGGTCGACAAAAAGAAAAAACATGGTTGATCCCTCCGTCATAGGAACCGTAATAACACGAAAGTAAAACGTGCCCTTATAGACGTAACTAAATGTTTACTGTATATTGATATAAGAGAGTTTGCGCAATGTACATTGATGTCTGGCAGCTATAACACCGTTTAACGTGGATGTACCCACTTTGATGATTAATGGCACATCTCCATCCCGACGACTAACGTCCATGCTAAATTATTACGGAAAACCTTGTGGTAGCTGTAGTAGTTAACGGTGAAAGCGTAATCGGAGAACGAGGTGTGATAGCCAGAAGAGCGTCGCATATAGACGTCAGACTCTGCCCAGGCGGCGCTGCGAAAAACACCGCCACCAGCGCCCTCATCGTAGCCCTGGCACTAACTGGGTAGTGCAAGGAGAGCCGCCCGCAAGCGAATGTGCATAGGCCGCAATATAACCCTCCTCTTTCGTTGGTGTCGAGGCGCGGTTTCCTGAAAATCAAGGACCTGGAAAGCTGCTTCCGCCAATCCACGCTTCAGAAACAAAGGAAGCTGATCAAAGCGAACTGCGAGTACAATGCAAAATAAGTTTTAGTTATTCCCGCGCGCTGCAACTCGCAAGTACAAGTGAGCATCACACGACACCTAGTTCGAGGCAAGCCCTCCGATATCCGTTCTCTAGAGCCTAAATGCGTTAAAATAGGGTATATACGTATGCCACAGCGATAAAGTACCTACATACACGATCAATTTACTTAGCTATGCATCTTACGATCAGTGCTACAAAACTCGGTTCATCAGGGGCGAATGGCTCCGGCGATTTTCGCTTTTTCAGTTGCATTCTCCCTTAATCTCTCGCTTCCTGTGCATTGGAGTGTTTTATTACGCATCCTCAAATGGTCTCTTGATGGTCGTCTTCCGTTTGTATGTACTGAAAATGGGGATACGTGCGTGTCCACTTTTGCGGGGTACAACCAAAGGCAAAACCGTGGCCTCCGAGATAGCTACGGCAACCGCGGAGGACACGGGCGAAACAAACCTGAAGGGGGTCACGACCAACATTCTGCGATTTACTTGTGTGACGCACGTGGTGTTAGCTAGTTAGAACCAGAACTCTGAGCCTTCAAAACGTACATACGTCCGCAATGCTGTGTTGTGACGAACAACTCGTCGCGGTGTGCGTATCACGCGTCTCCAGTCTGCCTCTAGCTGCTCACTTCGTGTTACACGACAAGCACCTCTGCTGACCTTCATAGTCAAGGTTACCACGGTTTTGCATCAGGGCTACGCAGAACAACAGCAGAGCCACACATTCATGCCACCGGCTGTGGAGAACGCGGGCACTACGCTTACCCAACACGCTCGCAACGGTCCGTATCCAGCGCTCTCGCCTTTCTTCTTTGTACGACAACTATGGAAATCGGTAAAACTGAACGTTGTTATTCAGTCTTTTACGTCCGTGGCAATTCACAACGCAACAGTGCGTCTTTTGCGGAGTTTCTTCGTAGCGTGCGGAGGGCTCTCGTCTGCTGCTGTTTCCGCCGTCGTTCAGGCGAGTGATCCAGCAAGCACTTCACGACGGTTCGGTGGCGCGTCCGACTAGCGGAGAGCAATTCACAGCTCTCGTTCTGAGTGCTAAATGCGCAAACACACGCGATATTAAGCTCAATCGTTGTTTCGCACTCGCTAGTTGCACCTGGTCCCATAGCAAACTGTGCGAGAGGGTCGGTCTATGCACTACTCAATACTTCTCTGACAGGTGGCGCCACACATCTTGGAAATTCCAGAGTCTGACGTCTATTGGACACTGAACTTGGTCGCCAAGCCACGGCATGTTAAAATGTGATTGAACGCCACGGCCGCACTAGACGGAAACGCAAAGGGCGTCGTGCCGCCCCGATAGCCCGGCCGGGGCGAGCGCGTAGGCGGGGAACGCGGTGTTACAGCCAGGTGAGGCAGGCGCGCGTCGCAGAGCTATTTTTGGTTTGATTAGCGTGATGCTATGAGCGAGGCTGACGCTTTTACGACGCTCGCGTTAAGGTCTCCACCTCACGGTTTGTTTAGGCAGTGACAAAATTGCACTTCTATGGAAAACACGCCGAATGGGACGAACGTGTAACGCGTTGCAGGTACTAATCGCGGAAGCCACAGTAATGACGAATTACTCTACTTTGCCGCTCTCTGAGGGCAACACCACCCCGCCGACCGGGAGAGTGGTAGATATGAAAGGCGCGTTTGTAAAGCTCGCAGAGTCTGTGACCATGGCGCAGTGGATAGCGCGCCCGGCATCTGTTGTTGCGGACCGAGCGGCGTGGGTTCGATGCCCGTTGACGGGACTTTTTTTCTTTGCCATCTGATCGTGTACATTTTTTCCACGTCATTTCCGTGACGCAAATACGTCATTGAAGTCTTGGTGGACCCCGGCATAAAACACTTTCGTGTTAAAAAAAAGAAGAAAGGAAAAAATTGCCCCCGCTGCCATTTAATGAAGGCCGAGCTGTGGGCCGCGTCATCAATGGCCCTTCGCCTCTCGGGTCTTCCAGTCCTTTGGAGCCAGGCGACGAGATCCAGATGTGAAGAACGTTCGCGCCTCGAGGCATTTGAGTATGATGGAAGGAGATGTGAGAATAAAAACCACTAACGGCAGAAATGACCGCCGCAAAACATCTCTGAAAAAACCACAGGAAGAGGTGCATTAGTCCGCATGATTACTTCATTCTTTTTTTGCCATTTACGGCAGCCGCAAATGACGCTTTGTAGGCAGGAGACGAGGTTCGTTAGGTTCTTCAGGTTCTCCCCAAGGCCGCTAGACTCAAGAGTAGAGAGAGAGAAAAAAAGGTAGGTAAATACAGGGAGGTTAGCCAGGCCAAATCTCCGGTTGTCTACCCTTAACTAGGTAGGGGGAAAGGGGGTGCGAAAGAATGAAAGTAAGTCCAGCTGCCGCCACTGTCACCCCGGGCAGTCACGTGTTTCAGATAGACGCGAAAAATATAAAGACATCACTCACGCGGCTGAACATCGTCAGTGGTGCAAGATTTCGCAAAGGGGAAGGAAAGTGGCTTGGCACACCTCTTATGGACAATCTGTGCCTATCGAAGAGTTACGGTTGGTGAGATCAAATTTGTAAGGTCTTTGATGGAATGTGATGCAGTCTCGTGGAATCTCGAGCAACAGTCCCTCCCCCAAGAGACTCAATTTGTAAGAGTCCGCATAGACAACGCACTCACACATAGTACAGTTTCTCTCTTATAAAGATATTTTAAGGATAAGGCAATTCGTAAAAACTAACGGAGTAGCGTACATATTCGTCGGCATGTTGTGAGAGGCGAATATCAGAAGCGGAAAGAGAAGGCAGCCGTAGTTGCATAGGGAAGAATATTAAACGCTAAAGTTGCCCATGTCACCTTGTGTGTCATGCAAGCGAGATCAAAATGGAGCATCTCGATGTATCAACGTTATTGGTTTTATTGTAAGAAATCACTCACAGTTATTGGTTTGATTGTAAGCAGCCACCTGCGCCACGAGTTCGCATTGACTTCCACGCGTCCTGCGTGCGCTCTCTGCCAAAGTTGTCGACGCAAAACTCACGTGGGCGCGTTGCCAGGCTGCTGCGTCAAACGCTCTTGTGTGATCACGTGGGTAGACAAGTGAACGAAAAAACACCCCGGCCCCTTCTCTATCGGCGCTCTTTGAAGGCGAAACCACCACCGGGCGCCAAAAAAAAACTGCTCCAAATATTCAGCTGCCGCGCACTCGAGCAAACGATATTTCCTGCCGCGATAAGTGGTTCGTCAGCGACTGACCGCAGCAGACAGAAGAAAAATACATCGTTTTGCGCAGCTGCTCCTTTTAACACGTTGGACACGTGTACGTGGCGACATTGTAGGGCATCAGACTGTCCATGACGTGGGTGGTATCTGAACCGATATAGTGACTAAAGGCTTTACGTTGGCGTCGTGTTGTTGGTCGCTTTAGTTTTATTGATGTATTTGTGGATATTGAAAAACTGCTCTTTACATGAGGCTGGAGGGGACAGGAGCGTTGGGGAGGCTGTCCCCTGTTTGTTCCTGGTATCTATCCAATCGGCGAATTGTCGCTCGTGTGACTATTGCACCCACCTTATCAGGCACAGAAAAAAAAAAAGCTATGTGGTTGTGACCTTCTTGATTTTCAAGAATGCGTTAAAGAAATGCAGCAAGACCTCCACCCCGCTCTGAGACACATCAGCGAGCATTCTATAATGTATTCTGTCAGCTATACACGCTGTCTTCGGGCACGCAGAGTGAGTACTCTGTTAATTTCGCTGGTCGTTAGATGTGTATTCTACGATTTAACCAAACTTCACACTATCGACAACAATTCGTCTTGGGTGAGCTCTTGATGCTTTAAGAAGTTTTAGAATAGTTAACTGAGCGTAATACGACATAAAACTGCTCCCTTTGTATGTCTGCTTGTTTTTGCAAACGGAACCCTTTACATTTCACAAGTGAAGAATTCACTGTACCCCATCTGGAGTGGATCAACGACAAATTACCTGAACCTTTCTTGATAGCGAACGATTTCAATGCGCAAATTACCGTATTTACATAATTCCAAGTCACCTGGAGTGTAGGTCGACCCATTTAAAAGAAAATTTATTTACCATGCCTGAAGAAAAAAATGCCGAATTTCGGGGTACAAAGGTGGCTTCACGGCAGTGCTTTACAGCTATGCAGAAAAGGTAGCTTCGCAGCGATGCGCGTGGATCACTGTTGGAAAATGTTTCTTGAATCGTTGCTGAGGGTGTGGGTTCTACGTGAAAAAACACGGTATATGCTGCAGATAGAGCCGGAACGTAAACATTATGCCGTAACCATGCCACTGCGTGCCTGAATTCAAGTTTGTTTCGGTTTCGATTGTGAGTCGATCTTACAACCGAAACTAGATTCGGCTTTGATTTTAAGTCAAACCCCCCAGCTTGGGATTTTATATTTCGATGTAATGGGTCGACCCGCAATAGAGTAAATACGGATACGCTACCGAGAAGGCAAAATAATCCCAGTGGATTATTATACAAGCCAACGACGTATATTTGTTAAAAAACTGTTACTCTTACGCACTCTTCGGAAAGCAAAAGAGCTATGAGTTGCCTGAATCTGGCACTGTGTTCTTCATTTTTATTTATTGCTATCAATTAGGATGCACTCGATAATTTCTGCGGGAGTTACCTAATTTATGTAGTCGTAATACCAACATCCACTCTCTCTATTCTCTGCCCTATCACCTCGGAAACATTGAGAACGGGGCCATCTTTAGTGAGAAAGCTAGGCTCCAGAAATGACAATTATATGAGTTTAGCATAGATGAAAATAATAAGATTCTTGATAGCACACTCAACGCAGAAGCGCTGGTTCTCTCTCTATCTCGTGATTTCTTAGAGTAAAAACGAAAACTCTGGTAGACAAGCAAATACAAAGCCGGGAAACAATGCAAAGCAAAGCGGCAGTTATCCCTTATAGGTACCGAACATAACGTAATATTATCACCCTTTAAACAATACAAGAGAAAACAGGGAAAGCCTGATAGCAAGCTGAAACAACAAAAATATATAAAACTTGTGGGTGATCACTTAATCCCTCGATCACATCCAGAATAATGGGTGGGTATGTTTCTCTTCTTTTGAGGTAACATTCAGATATATTCGCCTGCTACAAGCCCACACAGACGCCTGCGGCATCATGGGATATTTTACTAGCAGCCATGGTACTAAGTGTGAAGCTTAACGGGGATGCTTTTGCTTGTGCGCTGAAATAAAGAAATAGCAGTGGTCTTTCAAAAAGCACAGTGGGTAAGGCTCGCGACTTCTGAGCTTGGGGCCGCAGCTTCAGAACCCAACATTACCAGCCATTTTTAGCCTGCACGGCTCAAGTGGCTATGTTGGCGCTTACATCCGCGAGATTTGCGTGAGACTTGATCTTGTGAGACCATAAGGGATCGCCGAAGTTTCACAATGTCTCGCTAGGCTCAGGTCCAAAACCCACGTGCGAGCGATAAAGTTACATCATGACGTCATCATGTGAGGTCATCTTGACGTCAGATATTGTCAAAATTTGTGACATCATTTTGGCGTTACACTATTACGTCACACTATTACATGACGTCATACGATCACGATCAAGACAGGCTTCTTGTTTGGGCAGGCAAAGAGCAAAAAATTTCACCATCTCCCACTAAAGGGAACCATGTGGGGATACGAAGGAGCGCATGGCTCGACTTAAAGTTCCGTTCATCACGGGTACCTTGCCCGATCTTAACGCGTCCTTACATGTGGAGCACACCGTGAATTCACTGTACAGTTGCTGTGTGGGGATGCGAAGGAGCGCATGGGTCGACTTAAAGTTCCGTTCATCACGGGCACCTTGCCCGATCTTAACGCGTCCTTACATGTGGAGCACACCGTGAATTCACTGTACAGTTGCTGTGTGGGGATGCGAAGGAGCGCATGGGTCGACTTAAAGTTCCGTTCATCACGGGCACCTTGCCCGATGTTAACGCGTCCTTGCATGTGGAGCACACCATGAATTCACGGTATAATTTCTTTTGCTGTTACTCGTCCTGACCTCTTGTTGGAGCACGCCACGCAGGTTCATCGCGCGTCTACAGAATGTCGTTCCCCGACGCCATCACGTGATTGCTAAGAACGTGTAAGGGAGAGAGGCCACAGCCTCTTACCCAACTACTTACACAGGCCCGAACGCGCTAGCGCGTGCCAGCACACGTGGTTTTGTCTGCGTTACGCCAAGCTAGGACAGCATACGGCAGCCCGGGCCCCTAAAGTGCTCTGCACGTATCGTCATCAAGGCGGTCGAAGAACAAGAAGAAAAAGATTTCTCCTTGGCGCGAGCGCGCGCTCAGTATGTTACAGATGGCTCTGGTATGTTCTAGAAAGCGTATGGTCGCCAATGGAACTACAGACAAAGCCCAGCGCAAAAGCTCCTTCGCGTCTAAAAAAAAGTCCCGGTTTCACCGCAAGGGCGGAGCAATGAATGCGATAGCAAAAAAAGCGCATGATGTACGCGCTGCTACGCTGGAGAAAGATCTCCCCGCCGGCAACAACTACCGTGCGAGCAGACAGCGGAAGGGCATGGTACTCCCCGCGCGATTATTAGAAGAAGCGAGCGAGCTGGCTGACGTCAAATGGCTCCTCGCGCCATCACGCTGATAATGAAGAAACGCTTATAAGCGCCTGCCGTCTCTGAGTACTGAAACGCTGACAGCGGAAGAAGCGAGCGAGCTGGCCGACGCCTTTAAGTGCGCCCGCTGCGCTCCTCGCGCCATCTCGCTGGTAATGAAGAAACGCTTATAAGCGCCTGCCGTCTCTGAGTACTGCGGTAAACGGTGTGTACATAACGCTCGCCGTTAGCTACGTGAAGGATCTGCGTTTTATGGCCTAGTGGTTAGCGTCACGCGCTGCGGAGGGAGAGGTGGGTGGTTCGATTCCGCGCTTCGGAAGCATTTTCTGAATTATATTTATTTGGGACTTATATATACATATACATATACTGTTCATGACGGTACTGTGGTGGCAGATACCAGCCGAGACTGTCCATATAATTGCTATCGCAATAAAAGAAAAAAATCACAGCATATCCACGGAGTGAATGATGATGGGTGGGCGAACCTGCGGAGGTTCATCGGTAAACCGTGAATCTTCCGTGAATTCTGCCCAGTACATCATCACCGACGTGAGATCGGGCTCGTTTATACTAAAGGTTCGATGAGTTATGACGACTTGCAGCTCACTTGAATTTTACATGTACGCTGTGAATTTTCATTGTTTAGAAAACCATTGCTTTAGAAAACTTCTGGCGTCTTTCGTTAAGCAGCTGGCGTCTTTTCGTTTTGCTTTAGAAACATCTGGCGTTCTTTCGTTTTGCTTTTACAAAACATCTGGCGTCTTTCGTTGGTTTATTTCATAAATCAACGGCGTTTTGAACAAAATTTTTATTGTTTAATCACGCACAGGAGAAATCTCACCACGCACTACCTTGGAGGTAAACAATGGCTGCTAATGGGAATGAGAGACAGAAGAAGTCGGCTTTTAGCTAACACTTACACTTCTACTTCTACTAACGTTTCCTACTGGAACATGGCAATGGCTGCTTATGGGGAATGAGAGACAGAAGAATTCGGCTTTTAGGTAACGCGCACGCTGCGAATTTTTTATTGTTCAACAACGCACAGGAAAAATCTTGTTGCGGACTACGACTACTACTACTACTACTACTACGACGACGACGACTACGAGGGATGAACGGGTGCCGCCTTAAGGAGCTTCGCGGTAGACGACGAATAGAAACAGCGCTAGACACGGGACGAGAAGAGGACACAAACACGGCGCTGAACTAACAACCAATGTTTATTGCAAAAAACGAGTGCAATATATAGGACACAGGTGTCTGCGCAGAACCACGGAACATACACCAAAGTGCACATCCATGTGATAAGGCCAAACTGCAAACATTATCAAGAGCCTGTCAAATCAGTGGACCTCAGATATCTAATTTCACAGCCATGAAGCGAAATTGAGGGTACGCTAACACAAGAAACATCATGCTGTTGAATGTGAAAGGCTTCGCAAATCTCGCGTTCGCGCTGCTTGCTATAGCGCCCCATGACCACACACTTATCGAGAATCGGCCGACAACCACAATCTTTACAGTGGTCAGCCAGGTGGCTAGGAACAGAGCCTTTCAGAGCATAAGAGTGCTCCCTCAGCCGATCATTTACGCATCGGCCTGTTTGGCCGATGTAATAGCGCCCACAAGTGAATGGTATTTTATAGACAACAGCTGAAACACATTCCACATAGCGCGTAGCGTGTTTCTTAGTGCATGCTTGTTTCTTAGGTCCATCACTGTTAACCCTGCGGCACAGCCCGGCCAGCTTGCCGCGTGCGCAGAAAACAACTCTTACACCAATTTTGCCTGCAACTTTCTTTAGCCTGTGCGAAGTTCTACCATGCAGAACCAACCAGCAGAACCAACCAGCCCAATCAAGCACATTGTTAAAGGAGCTTCGCCCCTAAAAATCTCCCACCGGCACCACCTTGGTGGTCAAGATCTGGTACTAGCGTTACGACTGGTTACGCACTACTACGACTACGAGGGACGAACGGGTGCCGCCTTAAGGAGCTTCGCCCCTAAAACCTATTAGACGTTCAAATCCTTCGGTAGGCACCAGTGGCTAACAGTGGAGCCTGGAAGGTCGTTTCTTTCTGCCGTCTCTCTACGTAGGCATGAACAGCTGCATTCAAGGGTAAAAAAAGAAGGAAGTCGGATTATTTTAAAAACAGCGTAGAGATTGGATAAAAGGTTCTAGGGGCTATTGCGTTGACTAAGCAACATTGCTAGATTTTCAAAATTCTGAAAACCATTTTCAGAATCTCGGGAAAAGTTTGTCACTGAAAGCCACTGTACCAACGGTGGTCCTGTAACATAACGCGCACGCACAACGTCGCGTTGTACCCAGCTCTGTGCCCTCATTGTAGGCTGCGTCCCTAGTCACCCATAATTTGTGCTCTGTACATAGTGTAAATAAACTTTTTCTAAACAGTTTTGCTAATTAGTGCTGAACACTCCCACACATAGAGTTTCATACAATACCCTAGAGAGCAAACTGGCGCTGCGATCGTTCAACCACCATGGGAATGATGGGAAGTACAGGCTTCGGATTGGATAGCGTTAGCTAGCGCACTGTCTACGAATTTTTTTCTACAGTTTCAGTTTCGTTCTTCGCGAGGCGTGGGTAGTGTGGTGCGTTGCAAAGCACTCAAGCAGTGCCTTTGTTGCTCAAAGAGGCTGAAGACAGCTAGGTTTCTTCGTTTACTGCCCCGTTGCAGCTTTACAGGTTGTATTTGACAGTTTTGGCAAAGCGTCGTGCACTCACCGCTGCTCATAAATGTAGCATCCCATCCCAGTGCACGAAATTGCATAGAGTTCACGTTTTGTGATAAGCGCTACTTGTCAAAACTCTTTCAAATCGACTGCAAAACGACGGCGATGCTAAGTAGACGCATCGTCACGCTTCTCTGACTCGACTTCACAACAAAACGAGAGACGCGTTGGGGGCAGGCCACTTGGACAGACGCATCTGGCATCGCAGCAGATGACACGTTAAGTATTCTTCACTCAATACTGTACTGTTATTTCAATAAATAGATAATGCGTACTTTAGAAGGAAAGACAAGCGGAAATAATTCATTATTTTATGATGCCAAATCTGGAACGCAATCGCAGAGCAATGCGTACCCTGGTGGTTGAATTTATTCAGCTTTCACTTCCATCTCATGGTCACGCACACTTTTTGAAATAAGTTTTACATACAAAAGAATGAAGCAAGTTTTAATTGGAAATAACTTCATATCGCTTTGTTTTACACTCGGCAAACAAGCGTTGCGAATCTCAAGAACCTAATCCATCCAAAGCAAATCCGAAGCCTGTACTTCCCATCATTCCCATGGTGGTTGAAGCGCCGCTCAAGAAGTCCGCGTAGACACTAGCGCCAGATTCCCCTCTAGGTATTATTGTAAGAAACTCTATGCTCCCACAGAATATGCGCTAGTATGGCCCTATTAGTACAATACTTGTAATACTTATTAGTGCAATGAGATAGTCACGTACTTTTCGACTGTTCCCGTTACGACACCGAACGATAGATTCTGAAGGCATTTGCAACGTCGCTCGAGCTTGGAATTGCGGCACCTTCTCGGCCCGTGGCAAGACAGCGGTTGTGCGATGCGGAACACAAAAGTGCTGTTGGTGTTCTTGAGGAACACTGGACTTAACCAAAGTTTGTGAATGACTATTTTGTGTATATACTGTTACGGTGAGATGCGTTTATTTACAAGAGATGATGGATGCGAGAGTTCAGGGATCGAGCAGATCACAGTTCGTGCCCCTGCGTCGTTTTCCTCTTCTTCCATGCGTTCTCCCAGTATCGTAGCAATTCCCCCTTTGCAGACGATGCCCACCGGGCGAGTCAGGTTTCGTTGCGACGATGAAAGCGTTTGAGGCGGGCAACATGCACGACGTTGGTCTTTCTTGAGCGGCGGCCAGTAGACAAGGGCCGCGATATCACGTACGTGACATCGCTGAGACGTTCCATGACAACAAAGGGGCCAGTGTAGTTGGCTAGGAACTTTTGGCATAGGCCGCGCTTGCGAAGCGGCGTCCAAAGTCACACCAAATCGCCTTTCTCGTACAATACGTGTCGGTGACGTCCGTCGTAACGGTTCTTAGAGCGTTTCTGGGAAGCGAGAGTACGAAGGCGGGCGATACGCCGGGCCTCTTCTGCACGGCAAAGGGTTTCGGCGAGAGTAGGTTGGTCGATTTCAGAAAACGGAAGAATAGTGTCAAGAGCTGTGCGGGGTTGGCGTACGTAGAGCAGATAAAATGGACTGTATCTGGTCGTCTCGTGCTGTGCAGTATTGTAGGCAAAGGTTATGAAGGGCAAGACGGCATCCCACGTTTTGTGTCCGGAATCAACATACATGGAAATCATGTTGACGAGAGTTCTGTTGGTTCTTTCGGTTAAACCGTTCGTCTGCGGGTGATACGGAGTGGTGTGACGAAAATGAGACTTAGCGAGACGAAGCAGGTCTTCAACTACATCGGCAATAAATTGCCGCCCGCGATCACTGATGATAACACGTGGGGATCCATGGCGTAATATAATGTGAGACAGCACAAACTGCGAAACTTGAGTGGCCGTTGCTGTAGGAATTGCCGCAGTTTCGGCATAGCGTGTCAAGTGGTCGACGCCCACTATAATCCATCGGTTGCCGTTCGTTGATCGCGGAAAAGGGCCGAGCAGGTCAACACCAACGACCTCAAATGGAGAACCAGGGGGTGCTATGGGATGAAGTAGTCCTGCTGGCTCGGTTGTCGGACGCTTGTAGCGTTGACATTGCTCACAGCTCGCAACGTATGCAGTCACAGTTTGACGCATTTTCGGCCAGAAGAAGCGTTCTTGTGTGCGCTGATATGTCCTGGAAAAACCCATATGTCCAGACGTAGGGTCGTCGTGCATAGCTCGGAGGACGCGTTGTCGCAGACTTGTTGGCACAACTAGAAGTAAACGGGCGCCTATGCCGGAATAATTCTTCTTGTAAAGAACGTCGTCCTGTACGACGAAACTGCGTTGACCGTTCGTTCCGGAGATAAAGAAAGGGGCGAGACTGTTGTCACTGCGTTGCTCTGCGCGAAAAGTGGTCAGGTCAGGAAATGGGGCATCGACAACTGCTAAATATTCATCGAAGTTGTCTGCGTCACACTCGGTTGTCGGAAGGGGAAGCCGCGAGAGGCAATCGGCGTCGGCATGACGACGACCGCTCTTGTAACGAACTTCAAAGTCATGTTCTTGCAGTCGTAACGCCCAACGAGCAAGACGGCCGGATGGGTCACGTAGTCCAGTGAGCCAACATAAAGAATGATGGTCTGTGATAATGGAAAACCGGCGTCCGTAGATATACGGGCGAAACTTGTGGACGGCGAATACGACCGCGAGGCATTCCTGCTCTGTGACAGTGTAGTTGCGCTCCGGTTTACTTAAGCAACGACTGGCATAGGCAACGACGTGTTCAGTAGCTCCATGGCGTTGGACCAAGACGGCGCCGAGACCTACACCACTGGCGTCGGTATGTACTTCTGTGGCAGCAGATGGGTCATAGTGGCGAAGCACGGGCCCTGAGGTAAGAACAAACTTGAGTTGCGAAAACGATGACTCGCATTCTGCTGACCACCGAAAAGGCACATCCTTATTGAGTAGGCACGTCAAAGGGAAAGCGAGGTCGGCGAACTTAGGCACGAAGCGACGGAAGTACGAGCGTAAGCCCAAAAAGCTTCGCAACTCTCGTACAGACTGAGGTGGTTTGAAGCTGCTAACTGCAGCAACCTTCTGAGGGTCGGGTCGAACTCCATGCTTGTCAACCAGGTGACCGAGAACCAGAGTCTCAAAAATTATAATGTCGTCAAGGTAGCATAGACAAACTTCCCACTTTAGTCCACGCAAAATAGTGTCCATGAAGCGCTCAAACGTGGCTGGAGCGTTACACAGGCCAAAAGGCATTACATTAAATTCAAAGAGACCATCTGGGGTTATGAATGCCGTTTTCTCTTTGTCACTCGGATGCATGGGAATTTGCAAATATCCAGACCTGAGATCCACGGATGAGAAGTACGACGCAGAATGCAAACAATCAATGACGTCATCAATCCTGGGAAGCGGGTACACATCCTTCTTAGTAACGGAGTTGAGGCGTCTGTAGTCCACGCAGAATCGCCATGTACTGTCTTTCTTCCGGACAAGAATCACAGGGGCAGCCCAAGGGCTACATGATTCTTGGATGACCTTTTTTTTTAACATCTCTTCTGCCTGTTCAGCAATGATCTTGCGCTCTGCAGATGACACACGGTACGGTTTCTGCCGGATAGGGTGAGCGGATCCTGTGTCGATCACGTGACGAGTCCGCGAATCGGGTACACTTGTTTGCTCTTCATTCTGTGCAAAGTCGAAAACAGTGGCATGCTTGGCAAGGACTTTGACCAAGGCTTGGCGTTTTTCTGATGACAGCGACTTGTTTATCATGCTTAGAAAGTTGGTTTCTGTATAGTGAGTTGCCTGAACAAGGTCTACACTCTGGTCGCTTAAAGACGCAATCAAACTGTTCACATTTTGTTCGAAGAGGGCGAGCCGCATTCCACTGGGCAGCATGACAGGTTCAGTAGAATAATTTAACACCCACAAAGCCGATCGCCCATTGCTGATGGAAAGAACGCAACGCGGCACGAGCACATTTTTCTTGGCGCAATTAAGAGGAACCGGCTCCACAAGAACATCAAACGTGCCGGCGTCTGAGGCAGAGGTGTCAACGGGTACGTTCTTCATCGATTTGGGTGGCAAGAAGACGTCCTCAATGACGGTGATGGACCCTTGGCAGCGCTTGGAATCGTCAGTAAATGCCGACAGCAAAATTTCACCGGCGCCACAATCTACGGTGGCACCACAGTCTCGTAGAAAATCGATCCCCAAGATAATGTCATGTGTGGAGCTAGCCAGGACAGCAAATTCTACCTTGAACACCTTGTCGCCCAAAGTAACACTCACAACACACACGCCGATAGGGCTTAGCGTCTCCCCACTCACTGCACGAAATGTTGCACTGCTGTTCCAGCGAAACATCACTTTATGTCCTAGCCGCAGTTTAAAGTTAAAACTCATGACCGAAACAGCTGCTCCAGTGTCTATTAAAGCCATCGTAGGTAGTCCATCAACGAGAACGGGGACCTTATTTTGCGTCATAGAAACGGGGGGAGGCATAGGTGGATGTAGTGACAAATGTTCGGCGACCTCACCTCCATCGGCCGCACCACCTAGTTTCCCGGCGGTGGGGAAGTGACGCGGCGAGCAGGAGACGGGGAACGGCGCCGGCGCGCAGTAGGGGGCGTCAAGCTTCGTACGGAGGAGGGCGAGTCGCTGCGGAAGTTCTGGTTGAAATTGCGACCGACGTGCGTGTCACTGCGGGCATTTTGCTGGAAGCCGTTGCCGACGTACGTGTCCCGCATTGAGCGCATACCACCACGCCAGCTGTTTTGTCGAGGAGAAGGCGGTGGTCCCTCGTAGTGGCGCTGTGGTGCGCGACGTCTTTGAGCGCAGAATCGAGCCACATGTCCACGGAAACCGCAGTAGAAGCACACAGGGGCCTCACGCACGTCACCAAACCTTCCACGAGGCACCGTGTACCTGTGATCGTCCCACGAGGACACCATTGTAGGTGGTTGGATGAATGCGTTCTGGAGACCACTGCGACGATGTAGGTTGTCGGTTGGTTGCTCCGGTGCTCCTGATAGGGGCACGTCGTACACCGTGGCGTCAACGGCAGCACACATTGCGTCGTATGGCAGAGGGACATCACTGGCACGTGCCCTTGTAGTGGTGACAGCATCACGTCGTCCAAGTTCTTCGCGCACAATTTGTCTAATCGTTGCGACAAGATCACAGGGTGGTGTTGGAGTGACGTCGACACTTGCAACGGTAGTGACGTTGGCAAGTCTACCAAACTTGGGAGTGATGCGCCTAGCCTTCAGAGTCTCAAACGTGCGGCAGTGTTGAATTACGTCCGCTACAGACTCCAAGGTGTCCTTTCCGATGAGGAAATTGTAGACATCTTCAGCAATACCTTTGAGAAGATGCCCAACCTTGTCACCTTCTTTCATGCATGGGTCTACAGACTTGCACAATTTCAAAATCTCCTCAATGTAAGTTGTGCAAGTCTCGCCGGGCACTTGAGCACGCTGCATTAAAGTTTGCTCAGCGCGCTTCTTCTTCATTGAAGGGTCCCCGAAGCAGCTCGCTATTTCCTTCTGAAACTCTTCCCACGTCGCTATTGTTTCTTCGTGGTTTTCGAACCACACCAACGCCGTTCCTTCAAGAAACAATCCGACGTTGGTCAGCCGGGAGGCCGAATCCCAATGGTTGTACCTACTCACACGATTGTAGTGTTTCAGCCATTCGTCGACGTCTTCTCCAACCTTACCAGAGAAGGTTCGTGGCACCATGTGTTGGGGCCACGTAGCGCCAGACGAAGACCGCGTGTTGTCGCCGTCAGCAATCGGGTCCATAGAGAGGGGTGGTAGTCCGGCCAGTCGGCGGCTTCGGCGTAGCTCCAGATGTAGCGCTTCCGTGATCGTTCACCCGGGATTGCTCTGCTGTACCCAGCACCTCCACCAATACTGTTACGGTGAGATGCGTTTATTTACAAGAGATGATGGATGCGAGAGTCCAGGGATCGAGCAGATCACAGTTCGTGCCCCTGCGTCGTTTTCCTCTTCTTCCATGCGTTCTCCCAGTATCGTAGCAATATGCGCGTATGTGACTACGTACCATTTGTATGAATATGTGATTCATTTTATATGCCAGAGTCATCACCCGACACCAGGAGTAGCAAGCCAGGCGACAGACCAGGCTAACCTCTCCGGGATTTTCATTAAAAAACATTATCTATCTCTCTCGTGTACAAGTCAGGATGAATGTGCTTCATAATTGCGGGATTACTGTAGTTGCCTATTTTTAATTGCCGCTGTTGAACGGACTGGGCCCGGCTGAGTACGGGGTGGCGCGGGGGGTATTCTCTTCGCTGAATTTTATAGTGTTGGCAAATATCGCTGACTTTGGTTAGCCTAACCCCGCAGTTATGCTTTAGATGCAGCTTTTGCGCTGGGCTTTGTCCGTAGTTTCATTGGCGACCATCCGCTTTGAGCGCGCATATTGAGCGCGCCCTCGCACCAAGGAGAAATCTTCTTCGTCTTGTTCTTTCACCGCCTTGATGATGATACGTGCAGAGCAATTTAGGGGCCCGGGCTGCCGTATGCTGTCCTAGGTTGGCGTAACGCAGACAAAACCACGTGAGCTCGCACGCGCTAGCGCTTTGGGCCTGTGTAAGGGGTTGGGTAAGACGCTGTGGCCTCTCCCCCTTACACTCTTTCAGCAATCACGTGATGGCGTCGGGGAATGAGATTCCTCAGACGCGCGATGAACCCGCGTGGCGTGCTCGAACAAGAGTTCGGGACGAGTGACAGCAACAGCAACTACAGTGAATTCATAATGTGCTTCACATGCAAGGACGCGTTAACATCGGGCAAGGTGCCCGTGATGAACGGCACTCTAAGTCGACACATGCGCTCCTTCGCATACTCACAGGGTTCCCATTTGTGGGATAGTGCGAATTTTTTTCTTGTTCGTTTGTTCTCCTTAATGTGGATTGAGGTCCCGTCAAGGAGATGATCGACGTCGACGAAGAAGGAGGCAGGTTGGAGGTAATAAAAACTTTAGGGTATATTGCAGCGAAATATTTGCACTCATATGTACAGCTTGCCGAAGCACACTGACGATAACAATGACATCAGCAGCGTCTTACTCTTCTACTTAACTTTTCTTAATGTAGAACCTAGAACACTGTTAAACATACGACGAATTGAGTCTCACTGTTCGACGACCGAGTGGCTACGGCCCCGACAAAAGTTGCGTCATACGGAGTGTTACTGATCGATCAGTTAAGTGATTACAGCCTAGACTGAAGGCAAGCGAATTCCGTCCATTCTTTAGTACCTTGCAGTAAACAAAGAAAAGGGCATGTGGCCACTGCTGGTCCGCCTCAACATTCTCTTATCCAATGGGTTTACCACTCAAATTAAGCCACTCCTTACTGGGCTGTCCCTAATCCCGACAGCAGTGTTTTTACAGTTTAGATAGACGTTCTGCTTCTGGGACTCTTTACCACCATGGCTCTCCCTTTCCTCATCCCACGCTCTCAGGGATTCCCACGCTCGAGATATATTGGTATTGTAGCCCTGGGGCATTCACGCAATCTCCCCACACTCATCGAGTCGAAACCACGGTGTCCGTCGTTACAGTAATGGTGAACAGAGCGCCATTGTCCCCTCAAGCGGTTCTGGGAAACAAAAGGCGCTTGCCTGTCCTGGCTTCCCTCGCGTTCGGACCGTGCATCGCTGCGATTCGACCCTGAACCACAGTCAGCGAGCCGAAACCACGGTGCCGGTCGTTAAAGTAATGGTGAACAGAGCGCCATTGTCACCTCGAACGGTTGCGGGAAGCAGGAGGTGTTTGCCTGTCCTTGCTTTCCTCGCGTTCGGACCGCGCGTCACCGCAACTCAACCTCGACCCCGAGCCGGCCTCTGGGAAGCAGAGCAAGGTCGCGTAACCGCAGCCACGGGGAGTTTGCTCATGGAAGCGGAGGAGACGAGCTGCTGGGATAAGTACACAGTCAAAGACCACGCAGAGAGAGAGAGCCGCGAAAGAAGCTTTGTATATCGTACAGTGCCACGCTGTCCATTCTGCACGATCGACTTATGAGCGGCAAAACATACCACCCCCACTCTCGCTCGTCCACAAAGGAGTCCTTGCGGGTGGTGTCAATCGCAGACGTCACTTGGAAAGCGAGACCTCGAGCCACGTTGTGCGCCACCTCGTTAAAGGACCCCTCACGCGGCCACATAGCAAATATTAGTTAGACGCTGGAAGTTGTTGTGTGCCGAATGAAGAGCAGTATGTCGCAAGCATTTTTCAAATCGGTTCATTACGAGCTGAGAAAAAAAATAATTTGTAGCGGCGCGAAACCATGATGCGAGAAGGCGAGTTTCAAACCCTTGCCACTCGCCCCGTGTAGCCTTAGCAAGCCAAATCCCTTCCCTGCCCTCTTCACTTGACACATACGCGTGAACACGTCATGCGCATGCATGGTCACGTGCGCATGACGTGCCCGAGCCAGCCCGAGCACGTGAGCGGCGTTGCACGGCCGCTACCTTTGTTTTAAATGCGAATGCATTTCTTAGTCGGGCCATAGAGAAAGAAAAAAAAGTTCTTTCTTTCTCTATGGTCGGGCTATGTCAGGCGTCAGTCGGTCTCCGCGCGCCTCTCCGCTCTCACTCCCTCTCCCATAGCAACAGCTGTTGGCGCGCGCGCTTATCCTCGCCCCTAGCAACCGGAGCAGGTGGTGCGGGCGGAGTAGCGGAGAGTGAGTGGAGAGGAGGAGCGCGCTCTGGCGTGTGAGGGCGCTCGCATCGCGCGAGCTCGGCGCAGCTCCCGCGTGTGTGGAGAGAAATTAGGAGAGGGTAGGTACAGTGCTTCGCCGCTCCTTCTCTCGCCGTTCGCTCTTTCTCCTTCCTGCGCCACCGCCTCAATGCAGTGCGTTTGAACGGCGTTTGTAGCGTTTGTGCTGCCTTGGCACAGCCTGAAAACAGCGCGTTCTAAACGCGTTTGTGCTGCATTGAAGGCGGTGGCAACATCCCTGAGGTGATTACGAACGCACGTAAGAAGCGTTCGTTGAAAGAGGCGCCCAAAAGGGAGACACTTGAGCGCGTCGATGTGTCCAGCTTTACGCCATTAAAATTACTACGCCGTATACTCTCGGCACAAGAAATGCATTCGCATTTGCTCACGATTCCCTTCGGGGATGTGGGGGCATTTTCCATGTAGCGGCCATGGGCGTTTTGTCGGCATTCTCTGTGGTGTACTGCCTGTTTCTGCGGGGCGGGCATGAACGCTGAGATATTTGTACGGTAACGAGAGTGGCGGTATCGTGATCCAGTGCCGCATTACCGTTTACTTGGATGCGGTAGAATAAATGACCATAATGAGTGCTCGAACGCGCCAGAACATTACTTTCGTTTCCAGGGCTGGCGTCCGCTCGATGCGCTAACCGCGGGGACACGAACGCGTGGAAAAGGGAGGCACATCGCTGCAATTCACGAAAAAAAAAATGAAAAAGACGCACGCATTCCCTTTGTGTGTCTCATTATTTCTCTCAAGTTTTATTAATCTATTCAAGCAACAAATTACACAAACTACACATGTCGTGTCAAATAATTATCGCAGTGTCACGTGCTACTGCTGGCGACGTCAGAGCACAGTCGTCTACGTAGAGGAGCGACGTCACAGCACTACCATCTACGTAGGGCCATTTTCTCATGTACGTCATCCCCTCATTCTCTAAAGCACGCGCCCCCAAGAGGAAGGGCAAGCAGCGTTCACCTTGAAATTTAACCCATTCCCGCGGCGCGTAGCCTTGCAAATTTCGGCAGACGTGATCGTGAACGCCCAGTGTATGCATTGCGCTCGTTAGCTCAACATTGTCAAACCTGGTGAGGGACCCTTTAAGATTGACCTCGGTGTTGTCGAATTTCATGAAAACGTTTTTCGCTCGGGCTGTAGCGTTCTGTTCAAGAGAACATCACCCCATGTCTCAGTCTTATGTGCTCCTGCGTATTGTGCTATCTTCGTTATTTATTGTGATAGTCCTAACAATGTAACTTTACTGTTAACTCGTTATGTGTAACGGGAGCTGTGCTCTCGGCCAAATAAAACTTTGAAAGTAGCTCAACGCTAGATCCTTTAAAATTATTCTTCTAATCATTTATTTTTTAAAGCAGTTGAAGCTGACGTACCAACATAAGTAAAAGCTAGCAGCGGAATCGACTCAGAACATAGGTAATTTAATTTCTCTCTCATGTGGTCATACGCTTTCGGCAGAGCTTTCCTTAGCACTACCTGAAGGAACCGCCAATTATTGTCACATCAATGGCATATTTGTGATTATAGTGCCGCGTACTTATCGGTTCGGTTACGACCTTAAACATACTCTTGGCCAAAGCTAAATCAATACACGATCGTTGTTGAAAAGTGAAATCACTTGGATTGCTATGCAAAAGAAAGGACAGTATTCAGGAGAATATGGGAACCTTGATGAAATATTCGTAAACGAGGAGCCGACGCTTCGACAAGCGGACTTGTCTTCTTCAAGGCTGGAGCTTGAAGCCTTGAAGAAGGCTGCAAGATGCTGGTGTCGTGCGGTGCGAGGAGTCACGTTAACGTGTGTAGAATTACAAGGCAGAAGCGTGAAATCGCACAAGGCGTCACACCATCTGAATCGCACATTGAGTGGGTGGTGCAAAGGCCCACCCACTACAGAGTGGTCAGGCATAATCGTTTATCATGGTGAGCAGTAACGGCATCAACAAAGTGTGCAGATCAGTATGCACACCTAATGCCTTACGAACACTTAGTGGGTGCTTCGATAATTCTCAGAATGATGAAATATGTTTTAGTGGACACTTCTCATTGTCCTTGCAGTAAGCATTCTAGGGCAGCTTAAAGCATTCTAGGGTACCTCCACCGAGAAGCGAAGCCTGGCTTGCGAATAACGCGGCGATTACGCAATCGCGTTATACTCTTGGATGCGAAGCTCAGGCGTTCTCCACGCTTTTTTTTTCTGTTTTAAGATGTCCACCAGATCATCGGGGTAGTCTCGCAGCACCTAAATTATGCAAAGCGCGTGGTCATTAACCTCGCATTATAGCACTTGGAGGTGCCTGAACATTTATACAAAGACGTAGACCACTTCAGCCCCGTCTCAAATCGGCCTGGCATCGCACATGCTACGGAATCGCCCCACGCTCTCACTTTTAAATCCGTGCTCATTTCTATGCCAACGCAAAGAGAGAACTGTCCGTACATCACTTTGTCGCATTGCGACTTAAGACGTTCATGCCATTATGACATCACATTGAGACGTCAGATGATCATCACCATAAAAAATGAATGTACAAAAGACAATAATTTTTCTTTGTGGTGCTCGGTTACGAAACCAGGCCCCCATGCTACAAAAGCGAGTGCCTTAATGACTGGGCAGCCACGCTTGCAAAACGTGAATATATCTGAATCACACGAATGCCTTGTAACCATCAATGATTCCACTCCTGCGCCAACTGCGCCAAAGTGCGCCGAATTGTATTTACTGCGCCATCCTGATAATATCGACGAAAATTGCGCCAAACTGCGCCAAAGTCTCGGGTTTGGGGGCGTCTATCACCGGCAATCTAACGGCCGGCGCGTCAGAACATGTGCAGCCTGATCTTGGGGCTGCCAAAGTCGCAACCATGGACGAAGAATTATTCCGCTGAATAAATAGCGCTCGCGCGTGCGTCCCGAATAAGCCACGATGTCATGCACGGTGCCGACGCAGCTTCTGTTCTGCAAGTCGGCTCGACAGCAAAACGCGCTCTCCGCAGAGGCTCGTGTCGTCTAAACCTCTCGGTCGCGAGAAAGTGCTACGGCGATTCATCGGCGGACGTCGTCTGTTCTAGAAACGCTGCTGATAGCTCGTTTCAAGCGTCGCACAGCACGTAAGGAAAGCAATGTTCAGTAATAACTACATGTGTGCTGCTTAAATGTCTGTCACTTCTGTTTGCGGACATCGCGGAATGAAATCTGGGATCGCTAGCAGTATATATATGGAACAATATCGAATTTTCCTTGCTTCGCCTTTATGGAAGAGCACGCGAACGGTGGAAACGCGTTCACACTTTTCCTCAGATATACTTTATCCATGGATCTTCATTCGGAAGAGCTTTTTCGTAATTGCTTATACCAGCACGTCCGAGTTTAATCACTCTGCGGTAAATACCCCCTAAAAGGCCCTGCCCTTTCGAGCTCACGTGCTAGGGTTCCAATTCGAATGTTTTGCTTGCTTTTTAAAAATGTCATCTCATTAATAAAAGCATATATCCTGGTCGGAGCAGCCGCAAATACGCAGCTGTCGGTAGCGGGCCCGTCGCTGACGGCCCACAGTGAAGCGGCTACACTCACAGATGTAGAGGGAGTGCTGCGAGGGTAGAGCGACTGTATTACTCTCGCCAGAGTTCTTTAACGCCGTGGGGGAGTAGTGGAGAGTTAGCCGCGGAACTTGCTCTTTCCTTGAAGGCAGAGTAAAAGAGACCGCGAACTCTCTGCTACTCAGATAGAGTTCCCAATCCACGGAACTCCCTCCCCGACGTAGCGTGAACAGGGTCGGGAACTCCCTCCTAAGCAGACGGAGTACAAACTAGCGCTAGCTTCTGGCCGACGCCGCACAGCGATATATAACTGTCTCTTAACCATAATCCTCCGAGCGTAGACGCCACAGATGTCACTTTATTGTGCAAGTTAATAGGATAGCTTTCAGTAATAACAAAAGAAAGTGTTTGTGATCGTAAACCTTTGGTTTCTGAAACGGCAACAGAGGCATGCTTCGAAGCCTCGAACATCGGCAACTTCTAACGCATCGCCAACTTAGTTTACGACACAGACTAATTGCCACTGCAATAAGGTAGACACTATAGCATCATCGCAATAAAAAAAAGAGTCGTGAGAATAAAAAAAAAACGTCCAGCAGGAGGAATCGAACTTGCCACCATAAGATTCTCAAGCCGAGGCCTCTACCACTACGCCACGCCCCAATGCAGTACTCTTGCCGTAAAAAGACTAGTCAAGACAGAGCTCACCGCTCGACTTCATCTTTACGGGTCGCATACTGAAGATAGACGCGATCTTCCTCTTTAAATAAGATTCGCGTCTTCATAACACACAAAACAGCTGACGACCACGAATGACATTCAATAACCTGTATTTTCTCGCGCTATCGACGATACACCCGCACAGCGCCCGTGTCAGTGTACTGATTTGCATCTGAATCGATAGGCGCAACTACATACATAACCGATCGCCAAACACCAAATTGAACGTGCAAGACAGTATGCCATCATGTCAGTTCAACAAGGCGTACTAATTGATAAGTCTGTGTCTGCGAAGTGCCGGCGAATGCGCCCGGCGGCTTTCGGTGGCTGCCGGGGTGCGTTTGCTGAAAGCGGCGTCGTAACGATGCCCATCGCTTCTTGTACGAACACCGTACGCAAGAAAAAATGGTTCATTCAGGTTAACTGATACTAAAGCTCTACTGTACACTCATTTTTACACGTCGGAATTTCGTATCCTTAAACCCAGAAGCGCCGACAGCATGTACACACGGACTCAGCAGGTGCGCTAGGCCTACCTTCACTGGGAGTCGTATGGGTCATATTGAGTGCGACCGATCTCGGCGCAAGTGGCTGACGAAGGTTGAAGAATGCGCATTTTATCGTCGAAAGCTTTGAATGCATTAAAATGCAACCGAGGTTGAGCGAAAGTGCGAGAATCGCCAGAGATGCGCTTGCATTGTGGTGATGTTGACCGGCGTTGCTTTTCTGGCGTACGTGCCGCGCCTGCCGCGGCACCGCATGTCCGAGCGGACGCCAGATCGTAACGTCGTAAAGTATTCATCAGCCAGCCCTGGTAAAAGATCGCCGCAAGTGTATTTGTAAGCGCGTGACGACAACTCTCAGATTTGGGCATGAGCGGCGGTACGGCATTGAGCCGATATCATAGAGTCCCAGCTGATATTTGGAATTTAAGAATGAAAGCAGTGTGGAATATTATGCTGTTTTATAGTAAACGATTGATGTGCCAACAGTATCACAATAGATCATTAGATATTTACACGTGTTCCATGTATATTTGCTGTGTAAATACGCACAGCAGAGCTGTTGCCACTGGCACTAGAAGGGGGGCCAGACATCATGGATATATATACCGGTTACCGGGTGTATGGTTGTGTGCAGCGCCAGTAGTGCATATGTTCAGTGTTGCTGTGTTGTGTATGAATGAGTGTGCGGATGTGAGTTGTGTATGTGTGAGGTAAGCCTGAGGCATTTCAGCCAGGTTCACTGTTACATTGTAGAAAACGTACGACGGATTTCTTTTTTTTAAACGTTAGTCCTAGCAGCAAGAGTGATTCTACTCTTGGAGTGAGTTCATGACTCTAGCCCAACTAGCATAGTAAAACTCTGCGAGGGAGTAGCGCAATTCCAGCCGAGAGTCTATGTACTCCATTTCAAAAGCGTCACTTTACTCTGGCGAGGGAGCTTGTTCACTCTGGTTCAGCCAGAGTACCAGAACTCTGTTGAGAGAGCATGCCTACTCTGTGCAGCAGAGAGTTACCAGCACTCCTTAAAATGGAGTGAAATATGGGACAAGCGTTTACTCTCGCAAAGAGAGTTGCTAGCACTCTCTTACCGCTGTGAGTGTACCCCATGTTACACGTCCGCCCCTCGCTTTCGGGGGTCAATAGCTGACGGGTAAAAAAAACTCAGTTTCGCTTAAGGGCGAAGCAATGAATGCGATACCAACAAATTGTATTGTTAAACGAAGTAAGGCTAGTAGCTAACTCTTTTGGATTCGATCTCGCGTAACTCAACAAAACACTGGTTTAAGGGAATATGGCCGCTCCAGGAACCGAAGCGTTTTCTTGCTCTGAGTTCTCTAAACACGAAGTAAGCGTTGAGAGCACAGCAAGTTTAGAGCCGTCTCCTGATGCCTCGAGATGGAGCGCGCGCAAGCGACTGCGCCCTTAGAACGATGCGGTCCCCTCCCCCCCTCCCCCGCTCCCCTGGCGTCCTTTCATGCTCCTTACGAAAGGCGGGGGTGTTTTCTCTCTGTTTGATGAGCAATCGACGGCAGGCCCGCACGCGGGAAGATGTTATCTCATGATGAAACAAGCGCGATAAGTACGAAGACTCAGAAAGGACACAGGACGAAGCGCTTACTAGTAACTGAAATAAAATTTTCAGTTGCTAGTAAGCGCTTCGTCCTGTGTCCTTTCTGAGTCTTCGTACTTATCGCGCTTGTTTCATCATGAACCTATATCAGCACGCCCAACTGGCAGTCATCCTAAATGTTATCTCATGCGCTGTCCGTGCGACGGAGACAGACGGCCGGCTAGCTTAATCTCCGCTTCAGCCGCGTTCGTCGCCAGCGCTCGCGAGATTTTACCCGCGGCTAAAATGCGCGTGGTGATGTTATTAATTTGGTCTTTATACAGAAAATTACGGCAATGGCGACGGCAAAAATTCGCGGAGAGCCTCCATATAATTGTTATCACAGTAAACATATAAAAAAAGTCGAAGAGCCATTTCACTCTGTGAAGTGGATGATAAGTGAAGCTGTTTCGCACATGGCAAGGAGGTGACATGGTGGAGGACAGTTTGGTATGTAAGGCCAAGTTGTTAACGTTCAATACGCAATATTAATGCGAAAGCATAAGATGCTTTATGAAACACGAAAATTGACTGTCGGCGTCGTCAATCGATTGATGCAAAATATAATCATGTGATGGCGTCATCATCACGTCATAGATCGTCAAAACTTGTGACGTCATCATGGCATCATATATCGTGATGTCACGTGATGACGCCATCACATGACATCGTCGCTTTACACTGCTTCCGTGATCGGTGCGCCGATCATGGAGCTAGCGCAAAACCAGGTGAGGTGCAGAAAGCTTGCAGAGAGGGAGTGGGAGGATCAACCCGTCGATCGAGAAGGAAAAGGATCTGGCTTTCGTCTTGGAGTTTTCTTAGGGGAATGCATTAGGGACAGTGTGGCTTTTTGGCATTGAGGCACTGCTGTACATCACGGCGTTTGTCTACAATGTGTGCTGATAACCACATAGATGTATTTAGAGTGTTATTTCATAAAGTGCAATTTTATTGATCTGGTATTCTGTTTATTTGCTAGTGTCGAAAATAATCGCTGAAGAGGTAAATTCAGAACACTCAACTGCATGAGCCCTGATTTTTTCATTAGCGAGTGAAGAATGGAGTTTTCCTGAGATGATTTTTTCCATGATATTTGCAATAAATCGAAATATTTCTAGCCTTCATAAGAGCCCCATAGTAATATTCCGGTACTTGAATGTCATTGCAATATGCTTCTGTAGTGCACTCCAAGATGTAAAATTCGCTGCTCCAGAGTGCTCCCAGATGCAAAATTATCTGCTCCATAGTGCTCCAAGATAAAAATTTTGCTGCTCCAAAGTGCTCCAAACAGAAATATTGCTGCTCCAAAAATTGCTCCAAATGAGAAGTCCTCGGTAGCATCACTGATCCATGGTGCAAAACAAATATGAACAAACAAATATGAAGGCTTCGTTGAATTTTCTGGTTTCTAAATAAAAGCCCTACCCAGGACAAGATGTAAAGCCGACGTGGAGGGTTGGAACCGCAGGGAAATCTTGGACCGCAAAAACCTAATGCCAAAGAAGCGTTTCGGCGCTAACGGCATGCGCCTTTTGTGGGGTCGTTCCAGACGTTGACGAATCCTGGAAAGATGAAACGGCGCCATGTCGATGTCATCGGGAAACGACGTTGTAGGGTAAGTCGCAACCTACAGTTGAACTCTGCGCTTACGGGGCACTTGACAATTCCCAAAACATATTTTGAATGACGATTTTTTATAGGCGAAAACCCTACAGGGCTCATCAAACGCTAAATTTTACCGTCGGCGTCCCCATGCTGCGGCATCGGGGAAAAGCGAAAAAAATCATCATCACGTGATGGCGTTACCATATGACGTCACAATACCTTCATAGATCGCAAATATTTGTGACGTCATCATGACGTCACAAATTCAGGTGTGACGTCAGTGACGTAGCGCCACATGATGCCGTTGTAGCTCCCTACTTTGGCCGGCGAACAAAACCGGAGATCGCGTGACCTCAAGAGAAGATGATAAACACGGCGCTTTGCAGTGGCACGTGAAGCCACGGCTCGTGTTTCCCGCTGTTGTCGATTGTGGTTCAGCCGTCTCGTTCCTAAGCTCCTGTGGCATGAGCCTACACCGTCTAAGAAAAAAGTGCCCTATTGCAAAACCCAGCGCCACTGGATACCAGCGTCCAGTGCCATGCCTGATTATGGACCCAGCGTCGCGCTGGATACTGGGCTGCTGGAGCGGCGTTTCACTGGGAGGCGCTGGGTACTCAAGCGCAAAACGGCTCTTAGCGTTAAAACGGCGGTTCCTACGTTCCCTGCATAAATATATTAGTAAATAAAATCATATAGAAAGCATCAGTGCAATAAAAAAAAAGCCGTATGAAAAAAATTGGCCGCGTATCTGCGTGCTTCGCTGCAAATGTCGTCTAAAGACGATAGAAGAGGCGCTGCGTGAGATATGGACGCCATCTGGCAATACGTCGGGAAACATGAGAGCTGTGTTGCGGGCTGGTAGTCCCGGCACAGCGGCAGGTGAAGACCGGCGGTGACCAACGCGACCAGCGGGGACGCCGGTCAGCCCGAACACGTGGTTTGGCGCGATGCACCGAAGGAGAAGAACCGTCCGCACTCAACGAGTACTCTCCACAAACTCTCTTATTGACACGTCGCCTGGGTAGAACAGGAATGCCAGAGCGGCGCCCCCTGTCATTCGTACAATGCAATACTGAACCGAAACCGAAACACAACATGAGCTTGTGCAGAGGGCACGAAGGAAGACAAGTTTCAGCGCAGTCGCATTTTCAGCGCAGCTTAAGAAATTAGGGTCTTTAAAATTGCGTATCTATGTATTTCTATTAAAGGAACACACCACCTAATACTTACCTAATGATGTTGCGCCTCAGATATGCGTAATATTTACTTTTTGATCGACAACGTTCACAAGTAGGAACAGCCGTACCAGATCAAGATGGGTGGGCGGTAAGCAAGTGGTTCAACTTTGGCCGGATGGCTGAATCGAGTGACGTGCCGACAAACAGAAAGACAGACCAAAATTTCTGCGTTTAAGTTCCGCAAGAAAGACTATCGTCTTTAAAAGAGAAAACTCCACCACGAGGATTCGAACTCGCCACCTCTGAATCTCCAAGACAGTACTCCACCACTCACGTCAACGTCTCTGTAAAAGGGCTAGTCAATACAGTAAGACAGCGTTTCGTTTCATATTTCGGTGTCGCGTATTCAAGGAAGACGCGATCTTCCTTTCAAAATCACGCTTGCTTCTTTATAGACAGAAACAAACGGTGGCCGGCCACGAATGAAATGCCCAAAATGGGAAGAGCGCTAGGTTTCTTTAAGAATTCCCGTCTTAAATCCGAAACATATCAAATGGATCGAGGAGCAGGGTACAGTTTGACGGCTGTTACTGCCGATTTTTAACAGCCGTTTCTCGCCCTTGCTAATGATGAACATGTACAGCAGCTTTATGATGACTCGTTCGATAAACACGCGCCTACATGAATTCATACTGAGTAGTTATCTCGCGCGAGCGACGATATTACTGTGGGGCGGGCGTGTCTGTATTCTGACTTGCAGTTCTATCGATACCTACAACTATAAAACCGCTCCGCAAAAACAAATACAATTAGTTGAAAAAAGATGCCGGTGTGTTAGTTCACTAACGCGTACCGGTTGACAGGTATGTGTTCTGACGTATGAGTCAGAGAAGTACCGGCGAGTGCAGCCAGCTGCTTTCGGTGAGCCTGCGTTCGTTGCTGAAAGAGCGTCGCATCGATGGTCATCGCTCCTTGTGCGGACACCGTACACAAGAAAAAATAGTTAATTTATGTTAACGGATGTACAGACTATACTTTACAGTAATTCTTACCCGTTGGAATGCCGTGTGCTTAAACCAAGAAGCACCGGTGGCATGTAGACGGACTCGGCCGGTACGCTAGGCCTAACACTCGCTGGGAACCGCACTGGGTAGCAACGATCTCGGCGCAGATGAGTTGCGATGGTTGAAGTTTCTGCATTTTAGCCTCGAAACCTTTTTAATTGTTACCTAACGTATAGCTGAAGTAAGTGGAAGTGGAAGAATTGTCCGAGATGCGTTTCCGGTATGGCGATATCGAACGACGGCTGTTTTTCTCGCCTCCGTTGGGAGAGGTCGCGAAGCCAGCGCTCATTTACTTCTTGCCAACTGCATGGCGATATAACGATTTGCTCTGTATGTTCAGACCATCCCCTCCAGACTTATAAACATTACAATATGAAGTCATTACCGCCACACATCACGGATGCAAAACTGAGATATATATATATATATATATATATATATATATATATATATATATATATATATATATATATATATGCTGCGCGGCATGCACAAAATGTGTATTCATTGCTGCCACGTACGTGCTCCGCAATAACGACGTTATTGGCACTGCATGACTAAAAAAAGCGTGGTAGAAAGCAAAATGATCAGTGTTGGCTGCTTTGGGTTATTAACATATTTTTCTCCCCATTCGACAGGGCAACAATAAAAGTGACCGTGATTTCACATATGTATCATATCACGTATGCCATGAAAATAGTGCGCATCTCCCGGTCTTAGGATAGCATCTATCGGTACCATCCAATCAGACATTCGATATTCAACGATACCAAAGCATTCCGCCGCGCACGATACTGAAAGCAGCGCGCGGCACTGGCAAAACAGTGCAGGCTCCAGCATGTGCCAGCGCAGGCCAGTGATAATTCCAGCGTCTCCAGCGCTTCCCAGTGAGCGCCAGCGTCACAGCGGCAAAGCCAGTGGCTCTACAAGTGCGACCCAGCGCTTTCACAGTGCTTTCACCGGAGTCCCAGTGAATTCGAGCGTGTACCAGTGTTCCCAGTGCGGTCCAGCGCCAAGAAACGTACTGGTATCACGCTGGGGGTACTGGAACGGCGCTGGTTTTTGCAATAGGGTGGGAAGACACTGTGGGCCCCCCCCCCCCCAAGAAAAAAAAAACAAAGAAAAACAGAGAAGCAATGAAAAATCTGCCGCTGCCGCCGCCGCCATGTAACGAAGGCCGAGCTCTGGGCCGCATCATCAATGGCTATTCGAGTTTTGGGCTTCCAGTCCTTCATAGCGAGGCGACGAGATCCAGGTGCGAAGGACACGTACGCCTCGAGGCAATTGGGGACGATGGAATGAGATGTGAAAAGAAACGTCATTGACGGGAGGGATGTCCCGGGCAAAACTTCTCTAACAAAGCACAGGAAGACCTGCGTTAGTACGGGAGATTTGTTTTTCGCTTTTCTTAACGGTAGCACCAAATGGCGCTCTGTCGGCAGGAGACGAGGTTCATTAGGTGTTCTCCGCACGGCCACCCGTCTTCAGGGCAAGAAGAAAGACCATCTGCCGCCCCCGTCGCCCCGAGCAGTCGCCTGCTTCAGGGAGACGGGAAGAATCCAATTGCGTCGCTCAGGCGAGTGAACATCGTCAGCGGCGAAAAGATTTTTGGGAGGAAAGTGGGGGGGGTGGGGGTGGAAGGGGAGGCGTGCTAGCACACCTGTTGCTGGCAGTCTGTGCCTGTCGGAAAGTTTGGGTTGGAGAGATCGAACTAGTAAGTTCGTTGACGAAGCGCGCGATTTGAGCGACACTTGCTCTGCCAAGCAAAGTAGGTATGCACATTGCGCAGTAACATTTAATAGTCGTAGTTGTTTTCCCGTAAGATCACCCGAACAATATTACACTTAGTTAAAAACGTGGTGAGTGATGCGCTTAAGAAGTAGCATTATACTCGTCAGTAGGTTGCAAGAGACGAGCATCAGGTGAGGCAAGAGAAGGCTGCCGTGGTTGCATCCTGGTGAGTGGGAAACACGGAGATATTTCTAAGTTTAGGACAGCGTCTGTTGGCAAGCCTGCCTTCGGGAAATTTTGGTATGCCAATAAAATAAGAAAACAGTAGTTCCCAGTGAACCTTCCTGTGTGCTACTCCACTCAAAGCAATTCATAATTTTAGCGTGATTTGTTCTTCGTTATATTTCCATCTGACTCTCATATACAAGGAACTACGTGTTGCACAGAAGTGGGAGTTAGTCATATGAATAAAAATATGCCCGATGCGGTGCTACAATGGCGACGTTGCTTGGCCTCTCACCCGAAGATCGCGGTTCGATGTCGGCCACAGGATATCACAATTTTCCGGAATCCTCCATTACGGCGTGCCTCATTTTCGAATCGTGTTTCTTGCGCCTAAGGAGTCAGATATTATAATGAAATTTAAGAACAATATAGATCACATATTGGAAATCATGTGTACGTAGAAGGACATTAAGTCGAGGGTCTGACCAAATCTTCTCTCGTCGGTAAAAAAACATTGGTGAAAAAACCTTAAATCCAACGCTTAATGTAGCACTTATTCTCCTCTAATCCAGTGCTAATTCTGCGTCTAATGCAGCGCTAATGTAGTTCTTGTCTGACAGTGCGGGTCTTGGTGTAGTGTTAAAGTCCATGCTAAGTCCTGCGCTAATCTCGTTCTTGTGTTGGTGTTGGCGTAGTTCTATATTCTTGGCTTAATGAAGCTCCGCTACCCTTAAACCTGAGCAAGGGCGTAGCAGGGGCAACCCAGCGATCCCCTTGGCAATTTCGCGCTTGCCAACGTCTCAGCGATCGGGCGCTTGCCGAGGCGGTAACACCCTCTCTTGGCGGCGCAGGTCTCCACCGGATATTTCAAGAGCTTCTTTCGCGCTTTTAGGTAAACGTTTTGGGTTAATTCGTTTCTATTTCTATATATGATATTATTTTAGACTTTATTACTTTATTTTGTACTGCTTTTGAGCAGTGTTAGCCTTGTTTTAGGCCTGTATTGACCGCTGCATATTCATGCGACATGGGACAGCGGATGGACGACAAGCCGGGCCGTTAAAGCGCTACGCACTTAAATCTTGTAACATGCGCGGACAGAGGTGAAAATATGTTTGCTTACGTTTAGGCGCCACCCGGGAGCCTCGTTCAAACTGTGGTTGTGAAGAAGGCTGTGGGGGCCGAAGCGCGAGCGCTTATATTTTCTCCTTGGTCGGCGCCTGTTCAATGTTTCCACCGATAACAATGGCCTAAGCTACGAGAGGAAAAACGCTCGATTGTTTTTTCAATAATTCATCGTGGTTTCATGGTCTGTTATTGCGCAGACTATTTTGAATGACGCTTTATCGAACCTAAAAAGCTTTTATCATCTATGCAGTAGAATGGCATTCATATGAAATGACAAAATAATGTCATTGTTCGTCAACATAGGAACTATTTCTTGAAGCAAAACGGAAAGGCGAGCTAGTTGGTACTGATTCATAATGGTGTAATAGTAGCGCAAAAAAATACGAAGACGAGTGAACACCACAAGCGCTTTATGGTGAAGCGCTTGTGGTGTTCACTTTATTTTTTTTATTTATTTTTACATACTGCAGCCTCAATGAGGCTATTGCAGGAGTGGGAAAAGAAAACAAAACAGTAACAGCAAATCAACATTCATGAACATGCTTCCAGAAATTCTTTCAGTGGTAAGCAACGCACACTTCCGGGCAACAAATTCCAGGCTTCAATAGTTGCAGGAAAAAAGCTGTATTTGAACATGTCAGTGCGGGTGAAAAAAGTTGTATTGTTAAGGGCGTGGTCGCTCCGCGTAGAAAAAGGTCTGGAGAACTGAAGAGAACTATCTAGAGTGTCGAGGCGGGGAGAATTGATTAGATTGTAAAGGAATTTGAGGCATTCAACGTGGCGACGCTTCGCAAGTGTAGTGAGACCTAGTTGAGGAAGACAATTCGACGGAGAAATATCCCTGTCATATCTTTTGCATACAAAACGCACAGCTCTTTTTTGAACGCGTTCTAGTTTTTTAATGTCACATTTCTTATGTGGGTTCCATACCACGCAACCATATTCGAGGATGGGACGAATGAGAGCTTTGTAGGTAAGCAGTTTGGTTTCTTGAGGAGCAAGACGGTGCGTACGATGTAAATAGCCTAATTTCTTAAGAGCCTTGTTGCATGTGTGATCAATGTGTTTAGACCATGAGAGATTATGTGTAATAAGGATACCGAGGTACTTGAATTCGTTCAGCCTGCACAAACTAACATTGTTAAAACCATAGTCAAAAATTGGGGGACGCTTAAGCTTCGCCTTGAAGAGCTGAACGCGATAGCGATATTCTGTTCCTACTGCGCAGTTCGAACACTACGAGGGTTTAACAGAATGCGCCCACTAAGGCGTGTGCCTTATGTAATGGGTAGCATGCTTTAAACCAGGAGCAATTATGCGCGAGAAACTTCGAAGTTGCGATGCACCCACTACGTGGTCTTAAGGGAATACGCGCACTAATGTGTGCGCCTTTTGTAATGGGTGGCTGTCTTTAAACCACCAAGTCGTTATGACATTGACATGGTGTGACGCGCGATGGCAATGTACACTTGTACCACGCAATATTACTGCGATATTACATCTCGTACTGTGACACCTGTATACAGGACGCGTATTTTTGGGAAGCATGAAAGTTACTTTCAGTGCAGCTCCAAGCAGTGATCATTTTGGTTGTGGTTGTAAAAAGCAATAAAGAAAAAAAAAAAGGCGTGGCTGTGTGGTAGAACACCTGCTTGCCACGCAGACGGCCTGGGTTCGATTCTCATTCGGACCCAACATTTTTATTATTTATTTTACTTGCAGCTTTTTCGATTTTTCGGTCACGGACATGATGATGATTTTTCGCTCACAACCAACGGCCCCGACACCGACGGCGCAATTTTTGCGATACGAGCTCTTTAACGCTATCGCGTTAAAAGTCAAGGGGCATGAACGTCGGGTAAATGACATAACGACAGTCTTGGAGAAGTTAATATTCATTTGCCAAGATTTGGACCAGCTACAAAAGTGAGAGAAGGAATTGTTGAGAGTGGCATGATCCAGTGGAGATTTAACAGTATGATATAGGACGCAGATCATCTGCGAAAAGGCGTATTTTCACAGGGGTGTGCAAGGGGAGGTCATTAATATAAAGCAGGAATACGAGGGGGCCCAGCACAGAACCCTGGGGAACACCTGATGAAACAGGCATCGAAGGCGAGTTAGTAGAACTGCAGCACACATACTGTGAACGCTGAGAAAGAAAGCCGGATATCCAGCCAACCAAGGACACGTTCTTTAATATGGCAAACAACTTGTGCAATAATTTAGGATGTGAGACAGTGTCGAATGCCTTGGCGAAGTCTATGAAAATGGTGTCAACCTGGTCACCTATGTCCATCGAGCTGCTGATGTCATGAACGAATTCTGTAAGTTGAGTAATAGTGCTAAGACCGCGTCTGAAGCCGTGCTGGTAAGTGCTTAAGATATTGTTCGTTTCAAGGAATTCCATGATATGTTTAATATGCTCTAGCATTTTACATGAATGCGCTGTTAAAGAGATTGGTCTATAATTGCTTAATAACTGAGCATTACCCGATTTATATAAGGGCAGAATTGAAGCACATTTCCACGAGAAAGGAAGTGTGGCTGACCAGAGAGATTTTCTAAAAATAATTGTGAGGTATCTGCTACACCAAAGAGAGTATCTAACTAGAAAAGCTGTTGGGATGCCGTCGGGACCGCATGATTTCTTGGTGTCTAAATTTAAAATGAGATTGAGTACGCCCTCAATTGACACTGACACATCGTCAATTCCGGGGTGAGATTCTGAATGAAAAACTGGGATGTCCGAGTTGTCAGTAGTAAAGACTGAGTTTAAGTAGGCGTTGAAGTCAGAGGCGATTGTCTGTGGATCAGAAACTGCAACGTTGTCAATTGTCATCGTGTGTGATGAAGACCCAGATGGTTGGATAGCCTTCCAGAATTTACGGGGATTTACAAGAAAATTCGACGACGCACACCACCGAGGAAAGTAGGCGCAAGGAAAGAGCGTCTTGACGCTCTTTCCTTGCGCCTACTTTCCTCGGTGGTGTGCGTCGTCGAATTTTCTTGTAACATGCACCAACTAGCCCAACAACAAGTTTTACTAAATTACGGGGATTTGCTTTCAAGGCGGAAAGTTGGGCTAGTTGGTAACGTGAATAATAGGACATGTTAACTAGCGAAAAAGGACGTGGACGAGAAGAAGGAATACGGGACAACGCTACACTTCAACTAAACTTTATTACACATAACATTCAGGTATATATAGCAACTGATAGTTCTTCTGTGCTGATTAATTTTTCGGTATTAACAGGACCTTTGCGCGCATGCGCTCGCCAAGTCGTCTATATGTACCTGAATGTTATGTGTAATAAAGTTTAGTTGAAGTCTAGCGTTGTCCTGTATTCCTTCTTCTCGTCCACGTCTTTTTTCGCTAGTTAACATGTCCTATTATTTGCTTTCATTAGCTTCGGCAAGGTAACCCTGTAATAAAATTCTTTCGCTGCCTTAATTTTAGCACAAAGTTCGTTTTTGGCGCTAACAAACTGTTGGAGCTTTGTTAAGTCACCAGAGTGTCTTGCTCGACGTAGTCTGGTCACACGAAGCGACAAATGCAAGAGGTCCCTAGTCATCCAAGGTATTTCAGCGTTTGTTTTCTTTGTTTTCAAAGGAATGAAACAATTGATACACCTACTGACAAGACTTTCGGAACAAGCTGATAACGTACTGACATCACTGGTGACGCTTTTTAGCTCAAATTCTTGAAAAGAGTCGCAAAGGGCGTCTGTAATTGATAGATCATCAGCATGGTTAAAATCACGAAACGTGCACTAAGTGTAACGGCATTTTGGGACGATACCCGGAACTGAGAACAATACAACGTTATGATCGGATACGCCATCAATAATATCACATTCAAAACCGGAGTTAGCTAGAGATGAAGTGACAAAAACCAGGTCCAGGACAGCAGCATTACGTGTAGAGTCCTTAACAATTTGTTGAAGGCCACAAGACAACGAAACGTCGATTAGCTCTCTTCCGATGGATACTTCATGTCCACTAATTGTCATAGATGACCAGTCTACACCAGGAGCATTAAGATCACCCATGCAAATAATGTTAGGCGCTGAAGCAACATAACTTTGTAGAAATGGGTTTAGATTCTGTAAATGTTTTATATCAGAACCAGGCGGTCGGTACGCGACCCCGATAATCAAGGACATATTTTCTAGTTGGACCTTACACCACAAGGACTCAGTATTTGGTGGTGCAGGGAGTACAGAGAAGTTCAGGACACTTTCTCGTCTTCGTCTTTTTTCGCGCTACTATTACATCATTATGAACTATTTCTTACGTACATTTGCATAGGCTTCTGTATTATGGACATTGAAAGTGGCTTCAAAGACAGCAATCTTCCTGTTCATCATGTGAATTTTGATTTTGCGTTCTACATACAAAAGAGCCAAGCAATGAACGGCAGAGTTAAAATGAAATGGACAGGATTTGAAGTCTACTAGCGTATCGGCAACACTTTTAAGGAGCTCGCAGCTGCGACACCGATCGAACAACGAAAAAGGCTCAATTCTACGACGCAAGGCCGAACGCTGCTCAGTAGATTACAGTGGCATAGTCAAAGAGGGCCGGGGGGGGGGGTTCAAACCCTCGCCCCCCGAAAATTTTCAGTTTTGCTTGCGTATGTATGCACGCACACATACAAACTCACGCACGCATATACATAAAGTACAGAACGAAAACTTGCCTGGCGACAACCTGCGAGCTGCGCTTTTTCGTCGTTGGGTCCCGCAGCCTCTTGCGCGCGCGGCCAGTGAATTAGGATGGATTTTGTTGGTGCAACATCGTGGCACCTTTGCGCTTCAATAAGAGGTAAATAGCACAGGCCCAATCGCGGGTGCTGCGTGCCACAATGCTCAAACCGCGTACCATGAAAGGCGTCGTAAACGTGCTTAGTTTTCCTTTGTGCAAGTGACAGAAAAGGCCACATTGGGCTATCCAGGTGCCCATCGGGAAGCTTGTCAAACAGAAAATGATGGTTTGCATCGCGTATTTCAAATCGGTTGACTTCTGGGGCGCAGCTCAATTCCTCTGATTTTACGTGGCAAAACCACGATATGATTATGAGACATGCGGTAGGGAGAAGTTCCGGATTAATTTCGGCCACCTGGGGTTCTTGAATATGTCATAACGTAGTTCAGCGCAAAAAACAGGCAACAGACGAGTGAAAGGACAAGGACACAGCGCATTCATCCAACTAAAGTTTATTGGATTGGGTTCTTGAATATACACATAAATCTAAGCACACGGGTGTTCTTTTCTTAGCTATGTAAATGCGCTGAATGAAGCACAGACGAGAAACGTAACAGGGGACAGGACAAGTGGTGCGCAAACTTTCAACTGTTTATTTTCGCAAAAGCACGTCAAAGATATACACAAAAAAAAAGTTTGCAAAAAAAGTTTGAAAGTTTGCGCACCACTTGTCCTGTCCCCTGTTACGTTTCTCGTCTGTGCTTCATTCAGCGCATTTACATAGCTATGCCATACCAACTAGCCCAAATTGAAGCTTTGCTGGGTGTTCTTTTGCATTTCACCTCCACTGAAATGCGGCCGTCGTGACCGGGAAACGAACCCGCGTCAACATGCATCACGACACCCTACGTGCTGTGCTACCATGGTGGCTAATTCTGAGCGACAAGAGGCTAGTGTTCTCAATTTTTTGCGGCCGGCCTTTGACCAAGCAATGATGCGAAACTGCAATTCGGCCTCGTTGGAACAAATTCATCCTTCACCTACTCGCGCAAAACACACAGGGACTCGAAGGGACTTACGAAGACAGCCGCGATCTAGCAAGTGCAAGCTAATGGCAGCAGAATCTTAAGAAAACTAAAAGAGAAAAGCGAGCCGTCGTTGCAAAAGGGAAGGCAGCCTGTTTCTAGCTCCGACGTTACTACGTCGGAGCTAGAAACAGGCTGCCTTCCCTTATTCCTTATGTGCACGGCCTGTCTCATAGAATAAAAAAGGTAGTAGGAAAGTACGATCTTAAGGTGGTGTTCTCGGCCAAGGACAAGATCGGAGGTGTATGTGCCTTCGTTAATCAAAAATGTGAAAAACTGAACAGTGCACAAGAAATTTGTAGTATTAAACACACGCACAAGTTTGTTGACTGTGCCATCAATGTAGTATACAACATTCTGTTGTCATGTGGTCATGTGTATTTAGGGCAGACTGGTATTAACACTAGACTAAGAGAACACATATCCAGCCTGAAAGGTCGACCTAGCACACATTTAGCGCTGCATTGTATCGAGCGTGCATGCGCACCTTGGCTCGAAAGCACCACTATTGTATCATCATCATCATCATCATCATTAGCCTGTCTACGCCCACTGCAGGGCAAAGGCCTCTCTCATGTTCCGCCAATCAACCCGGTCCTGTGCTTTCTGCTGCCACGTTATACCTACAAACCTCATAATCTCATCTACCCGCCTAATTTTCTGTCTTCCCCTCACGCGTTTGCCATCTCTTGGAATCAAGTCAGTTACCCTTAATGACCACCGGTTATCCTGCCGACGTGCTACGTGCCCGGCCCATATCCATTTCTTCATGATTTCTACTATGATATCCTTAACACCCGTTTGTTCTCTGGCCCACTCTGCTCTCTTCCTGTCTCTTAAGGTTACACCTATCATTTTCCTTTCCATCGCTCGCTGCGTTGTCCTCAATTTAAGTTTAACCCTCTTTGTGAGTCTCCAGGTTTCTGCTTCGTAGGTAAGTACCGGTAAGATGCCGCTGTTATATACCTTCCTCTTGAGGGATAGTTGCAGACTACCATTCATGATATGATAATGCTTGCCGAATGAGCCCCATCCCATCCTTATTCTTCTAGTTATTTCACACTCGTGGTTCGGCTCCACGGTTACTGCCTGTCCTAAGTAGACGTACTCCTTTACAAATTTCAGTGTCTCGCCACCTATCGCAAAGCGCTGTTCTCTGCCAAGATTGTTCCACTTTACCTTAGTTTTATGCATATTAATTTTCAGACCTACTCTTATACTTTCCGTTTCCAGTTGAGTAATCATGAGCTGTAATTTGTCTCCCGCATTACTCATCAATGCAATGTCGTCAGCGAATCGCAGGTTACTGAGGTACTCTCCATTAACTCTTATTCCTAATTCTTCCAAATCTAGGCCCCTGAAAACCTCCTGTAAACACACGGTGGATAGCATTGGAGAGATCGTGTCTCTCTGCCCTACGCCCTTCTTTATTGGCATTCTGTCGCTTTCTTTATGGAGGTCTATAGTGGCTGTGGATCCGCTGTAGATTTCTTTCATTATGTTTATATAGGCTTCGTCGATGCCTTGATTCCACAGTGCCTGCATGACGGCTGATTTTTCCACCGAATCAAATGCCTTCTCGTAATCTATGAAGGCTAGGCACAGGGGTTGGTTGTATTCCGCGCATTTTTCTATCACCTGATTGATAGTATGAATATGGTTTATTGTTGAGAAGCCTGTACGAAATCTTGCATGGTCCTTTGGTTGATTGAACTCGAATGCCCTAATAATTCTGTTAGCAATTACTTTTGTAAATAGCTTGTAGACAAGGAACAATAAGCTGATGGGCCTGTAATTTTTCAGGTCCTTGACGTCCCCTTTCTTATGGATCAAGATGATGTTGGCATTCTTCCAAAATTCTGGTATCTTCCCCGTCGAGAGACACTTCATATACAGGGTGGCCAGTTTTTCTGACATAACCTCTCCACCGTCTTTCAACAGGTCTGATGTTATCTGATCCTCACCAGCGGCTTTGTCTCTTTGCATTCCCTTTAGGGCTTTCTTTACTTCTCCTGTAAATACTGGTGGGATGTCAGATTCCTCTGGGCTATTACTGCTTCTTGCGTTATCATTACTGCTTACGTTATATTACTGCTTCTTCCTACTATTGTATATAGGCATCGAAACAAAACTTGTAGGGAGATAGCGGAGGCCTATCACATTGAAAATGCAGAAAGATAAGTGTGTTAGCCCACCCATCGGTTTCTCTGCTTGCAAAAGAGTTGTTGCTGATGTCAGAACGTTAAGACGTGTGACCATGTGATGCTGTGTGCGCTTGTCACATTTTTTAACCTGATCGAGCAGAACAGTGGGCTGTTAAATATGTGTGTATTCTGAAAAATAAACCAGTTGTTAGATCGCGCCTGTCCCCGTAAGTCTCTTCTAGTCCCTGTGTGTTTTGCGCAATTAAGTGAAGCAATGACGTCATTTTGTGACTTCATCATGTGACGTCACGTTGTGACATCATAGTGACGTTGCAAATTTTGGTGATCTGTAGTCATATGACGCCATAAAGTAAGGTCGTCACGTGATCATGACTTTTGCATCATGACAACACTGAGGCGCTCAGACTTATCGAGAAGAGTACGCACAGCTTCACCAGGGTCATATCCAGAGTTGCCAACAAGAGGTAAGGACTTAAAGAGGATAATCTCATGAAAGCCCGCCATGCGTTCTCATCAGCCACATTATCTACGCTGCCCCTTGCTTGAAATTGAAAAAGATGGAGCTCAATAAAATTGACGCCCTTATCAGGACAGAGGTTAAACGGGTTCTTAATCTTCTAAAAAGCACCAACACGGAGCGGCTATTGCAGCTCGGACTGCACAACAAAGCAACGGAGCTCTTTGAAGCTCAACGAACAGCTCAACTTTACCGACTGTCACTCACAAATGCAGGCACCAGGATCCTCCTGGAGGCAGCGATTCAACCCCTGTTCATACCCCCCGAAAAAGACAAGATCTCCTCGGCGATAAGAGGGGCCATATGCCTGGACCCGGTCCCGAGGAGCATCCATCCCGGGCACAATGAAGGGCGATGAAAAACAAGATCCGAGGCCATCCTGGGGAAGATCGAGCATTCCAGCTCAACCGCCATCTTTGATGATGCAGCCAAATACTGGAAGGACTCATATGTCGTCACAGTCGTCAATGCCAAGGGATCACTAATCAACGCGGTTACGGTGGTCACCGGCTTCCCTCACGAAGCCAAGAAACTGGCTATGGCGGTAGCTCTGCAAGAACGAAGAATGGACGTCACCATCTTTTCGGACTCGCGAACTGCCACCGGGTCTTTTTCATCCGGCTTCGTCTCCGCCGCAGCCGCAAGCATTGTGAATTAGACGACTACTGAGGCTAACGAAGGGGAATATCCCCCTAACACACATCATATGGTTCCCGGCTCCCATGGGTAACATCTCATCCTCCCCAACCGGCCACCCTAACGAGAGGGCTCACCAGCTAGCGTGCGAACTAACTACCCGCGGCGTTGACCGGCCATCTCAGACGGCATGTGAACGGGGATACATGCACTTCAAGGATCCATTAGATCATTCCAGGAGACCACCTCAGCTTACAAACTATGGCACAAGCTCTTCCTCCTCCACACCCTCAATTGAATAAAGCGCAAGTGGTCACACTACGACAACTACAGACGTAAATGTACGTCACTTCAGCCATGCTAAACAGAATAGATCCAGACTTTTCGCTTCACTGTCAGCACTGCAATCACGTGCGCTGCAATTTCGAACATATGCTGTGGCTGTGCCGCTTTAATTCGGGGTCAGGATTACCACACACACTCTCCTGGGAGGCTACCATGCGCAGCGTGGAGCTAAGCAACCAACTCCTGACAGTCCAGAGGGCCCGGGACATCGTCGAGAGGCTCCAGCTTCCGTCACATTGCTGGGTGGAGCCACCTGGTTGACCTAGCGGGACCTCCAGTCTCGTTCAGCTACTGCCACTTTTGGACCACAAGAAAGTTCTCACTCACTCACTCAAGTTAAGGCGCGCTTCTAAATAAGGCGGTAAGACGACTCGAAAACGACAGCAATTTTCATCTTTTTCATCTCACGCAAAGTTTTATTTACTGACACTCAATTATTCTCATTCTACTGCATTGATCCTCTCTTCCCACTCACCCCGAAATCTTTTTGTACCCTACGTAATTTTGCTCTGCCTCCGGGATCGGAGGCATTGGAAGCTTTCTGCGCCTCTCACGGTATTCCAGTGCCTCTGGGGTCGGCCGGCCTTTGATCAAGCAATGATGTCATTTGGTGACTTCATCATGTGATGTCACGTTGTGACATCATAATGACGTTGCAAATTTTGGTGACCTGTAAAGTCATATGACGTCATAAAGTAAGGTCGTCACATGATCATGACGTTTGCATCGCGCTCACTTTTCCTCCGCACCCTTACATCCCTAGTCCTCATCACCACTTCCCTCTTCCATCCCCTTGCCATACTATACCATGCATGACTATGCTGTGATATGAGCTGCTTGGCTCATACCTCCTTTCTGCAGCGCCTACTCATTCCTTCCCCTCTCACCTCCTCCTTTCCTTCCTTCTCACACTCATTTCCCTCTCCCACTTCGCACTCCATGACGAATCTATAGGATTTTTCTTCGAAGCAGGGTCAAGTAGTGTCGTGGCTCTGTGGTAGAGCAGCTGCCTGTCACGAAGACGGCCTGGCTTTGATTCCCGCTCCAAGCAACGATTTTTTTAATGCTATGCTAGGAGCTTCTTGAGTTATATCAACGGAGCTGTTTAAGCAGGCCGTAAAAACTTTGATGTCCGAAAGGGTGGACCGCCTCACACGAGAATACAGCATCAGAGCGAGCGAACGCACTCTTGTACGACCTTCAGTCGCACCAAAATACACTTCAGGAACAGAGACCCGTGTTGGGCAACGATATAGCTTTAAAGAGCCATCACTGGACGCAGCCCAAATTGGTGCTGCGCCCAAACGCTTGCATAACCAAATTTTCCTATACTACACCACGTACACCCCACCTGGTACCTCAAGCTCCCTTCCTGTAAAGGGTGGCCACCTCTTGACCGCATTACATGGTTGTGTTAGAATGGGGCAGAAAAATCTTAAGGAAGCTTCACAACATTGGTTTAAAGCCTGATGGAACAGTGGGGCAGGGCAGCCTCCCTTTTTTCTAGAAAAATATTGCTACATGCATATTGCCAACCCCTTGAACCATTGCGCGTGTGCGCCGGACGAGGAGAAGGAAGATCTCTCTCCGCTCGGGCTCTGAGCTGAACCGGTCAGCGCTGCAACCGCTACTGAAAATATATCGTGTAAATAGTCTACGGTCTAGTCTACCGAGTCGTCATTCACGTAACAATATTAAGGGGAATACCTTAAATGGCTCATGAAACGCGAGATTTGACCATCGTCGGCGTCAACACGAGCGATGCAAAAAACATCATCAAGCGATGACGGCGCCATATGAGGTCATCATGGCGTCACACATCGCCAAAATGGGGAGGGGAGGGGGAGAGGAGGGTGAGGGGGAGGGGAGGAGAGGGAGGGAGAGGAGAGGCTTGCTGCCGGCACGAGACATGCCGAGCATGCTCAGTGGGGTTGTGCACGGCGCCGCCGACGCCGCAGGTGCGACTGAGAAATGCTGCGCATTTAAAATAAGGTGGCATTAATTTTAGCCTTTGAGTCATCTTTGGTGAATACAGCAGAGACGCTGCGAACTTCTCACAGCGAAAGCTGTTATGAGTTCGCAACAGGGCCGTTTTCGGCGTCTTAGTCGTCCGCCAACGCCGGTGTCCGCAACCACTATCGCGCAAACTAAGAAAAAAAAACGACATAAGAAAAGAATATCTAAGATGGAACCGGGATCGAACCTGGGCTTTCTGCGTCGGAGCCCAGTATTCCAACACAGAGCCATGCCGGTGCTTGAAACATGTTTGCAAACAGACACTATACAGGCTGTATCATATCAGCACGTGTGCACGTTCTTATGCGCACACAGCACCCTTGGTGCTATCAAAGCACACACCCCCTTGTTGTTGTACCGGTGTGTCACTTCGGCAGCCCAGATGACGGTACGCAGGCTTCATGTCGGGAAGGAAACAAAATGGCATATGTAATATAGTGTGGTAGAAGATAGAGCACTTCACGGGCTCGGGCCTACCCGAAAACCCGGGCCCGGCCCGGCCCACGGACCGGGACAGACCGGGTAAAGCAGTTTTCACGGCGGGCCAGGGCCGTGCTCGGGCCTGAAACTTCAGGCTTAGTGTCAGGCCCGGGTTTCAGGTGGCGGGCTCATGTCGGGCCGGGCTGGGACTTTGCTCAGTTCTTAAAGGGGCACTAAAGTGAAACAATCAGTCGGCCTGGACTGGTAAAATGTACTCTGAGAACTGGAATGTCAATAATTTCACCATCATAAGTTTAATAACAGAGAAGAAAACCAAGGTCAAAGTTTTATTTTTAAATTTGGCGCCGAAATCTGCGCGCGTGACTCCTATGATTTCAAACTATATTTGTTTCGACAAGCGGGCTTGTCTTCTTCAAGTGTGCAGTCTTGTAGCCTTGCAGCTTTGCAGCTTTGAAGAAGTCAAGTCTGCTTGTCGAAACGTCGACTCCAGCACACACCACCTCAAGGAATTATACCAGCCGAAAACAGACGAACACAGGAAACAGTGAAGGAGACAGGAAAGCGGCTAGACTACCAACTCTTTTAATCACCAAAGCGAGGCTCAAATATATACACTCATGCGGTCACATGGTCATATCACTATCGCTCTTTACATCAACCGAACTAACCATATGGGCATAACACAAAATATGGCATGCTATTACTGTGTGTCATCTTCGCATCCTCATTTCCTTCTCGAGATTACAAAAAAGCTTGCAGGAAATCTTGTTCCATACTGCGCACTGCCACAGAGCTATCACTACAACATGCTTCGCCCTTCATCGCAATGTGAAAGGCCTCAAGTATTTGACGTGCCATTTTCTCATGACTTCGGCCCAAAATTCTCAAATCAGTCAGTACCGACTTACATTTGCACTGTTCACAGTGAAGGGCCAGATTTGATCCTGTTCCCTCTGGCTCTTCACCTTAAACACTGAACACTGGGTTGAACACTGGGCTCCCACGCAGAGGGCCCAGGTTCGAACCTCGTTCCATCCCGGATATTTCCGTTGTTTAGTTTTTTTTTTCCATTTCGCGCGATAGTGGTTACGGACACGGCGGCGGCGGCGGCGGCGGACAACTACGGCGCCAAAGACGGCCCTTGTTGTGATCTCATAACAGCTTTCGCTGTAAAATTTTTTTCTCCCATGGGAGAGAGAGAACAAAATGACTGCCGCATCTGCCTACCCGACCCCACATGAGATCAAGGAGGGGCCCACCCCACCCCGACAAAAAATTTCGGCCTACGCCCGTGGTGCACGAAAGACTGTTCTCTGATGAGTGCCAGTGCTGTCACATACCGCATCCATTTGGAACGGCGAACGTAAACACGGCGTTAGTCGTAAGCAGTAGCCGGAGCAGGGGAACGATCTGCCGCTTCTCGTCAGCCGCGAGGAAGTCTAATAAACATGGAGGTTAGTTGCCTGTAAACCTTTTTCCAGCACCCCAATTTCCTCAATCTGAGCAACACGGCGCACGAAAATATGTCGGCATTGCCGTTCCTATCAGCCGCCACACGCCGATAGGGACGCTCAGTGTGTGCACATGAGGAGCGCGCTTAGCCTTCAACATGGCGGAAATGCGCACGGTGGGCGCTAGATGGCAGCAGATTTTGCATAAGGTCTATACCCTTTGGATCGGGTCACCTGCGCTCAATGCGCGGTGTAGGCGGAACAACATAAAAAAAAAGAAAAAGAAATACTACTACTACTACTACTACTACTACTACTACTACTACTACTACTACTACTACTACTACCACTACTACTACTACTAATAATAATAATAATAATGATAATAAATACACATCCACACACTTAAAATAGGAATGTGTTTCCAATGATCCATGAGTAGTTCCAGTGCAGTTCCAGTGCGTCACTTCTCAGAACACGGCGGCGTCAAGGGATCATTGGAAACACCGCGGCTACGGTGACCGCGGCGCCCCATACCATACCGCCACCAGTAATCCAACCCTTGCTTGCTAATGTCCCCTTGTGTTCTGGTGCTTTACGGTGGTAAAATTTTGACATGAAGATGATGATGTCGATAGGCTGCTGACCACTCCGAGTCAGCTGGACCAAACGTATTACAAAAGACTGATGACGCGGTACATGGCATGGCAAGACCACTTGATATAAACAGAAATTTGTTTTATTTAGGCGTAGCATTATACAAAGAAGTAGTCTCCGGTTATTTGAAGAATATTTTGAATTGAAATTTGGCCCCGACGAGGGCGCCCCTCAATGAAAGTTCAATAGCGCGAATGGCGGCGCCCATGCGATCCTAATGCAGAGGTTAGTATATCCACTCCCGATGTTTGAAGTTGGAACGCCCCGCGGTTTATTTTTTCGCCCTCTGCGGCGGTTTCTAGAACATGAGAGTTTCCAGGCCCCGGTTATTCCATCCCACGCCGGGGAAATTGGCACAGAGGGCGAGCACCAGCCGGGCGAACGTGTTCGTGAAGCCCAAGCTCATGAAAAAGAGGGCGAAGAGAGCGCACGGCGGGCGCATTTTCTTGCGCATACTATTAAGCTGAACCTCGTGCTTGAACCTTCCCCGCTGTAAAAATTCAATGCTCACTTCCCCCCGCTTTTTGTGACAAAACAGTAGGCTGCGGAAGGTGTGGCTTACCAACACCACACGGGAGGACCGATCGGTCGTTGTCCACCAACCCAGGCGTGCCTCGATCGCCAGTGCTGCCCTGGATTAAGGGACCCTCCCAATGTACCTGAATTCCATCGTGAATAAATGTTTTACAGTTTTATACTTTCACGTGATCATGACGTCCACGAAGGCAGCTTAAGATGAAACACTTTAGGCGAACTTGAACCCGGAAAACAAACTGTCAAAGTAGAAGCAATAGACCGCTGTACACTAATACCGGCTAACAGATTGTCCACCGTCAATAATCTGATCTGCGGTTAGGTGCGTCTGCATTTGTACATACGGCATCGAACATTCTAGTTTAATCGATGGTGGCCGCGCTAGTTCCATAATAAACTCAACTTTTCGCGTTTGCGAGCTCAAGCCTGTCAGAAGATTCTAAACTAATATGGAAAGTTCCAAGACATTCGGTCGTGGTTTGCGAAAGGGAGTGGCTATACGTGTGACGGACAGCCTACAAGGAGAAGCGCGCGTGGCATTGCCCCCTCTGGAAAAGCGTCGTCCCGATGTTTAAAAGAGAACATGGAAGGGAAAAATATGCATACACAAAGAAAGAACAATAATAAAGAAAGTAAAAAGCACAGTCTTTATGTAAGCTGACGCTTATTAAACGGTTTACATCGCACGGCACTGACGACTTCATGTCATGTGCGACGCCGCTGAAAGTCCGTAATGCCGTCCAGGATGACCTTGTGGTCCAGAGCGCCGATACATCGAAGCAGAGTGTATGGGAAGAAGTAACGCTTAAGAAGTTTTTCGCGGAGTCCACGTCGCCGTATCTGTTTCCAGACCCAGACACGGTCGCCGGGCTCGTAGTCCACGGAGCGTCGCCGAGGATTCAAACGGCGCCTGTCAGTCATCTGCTGATTCTTGATGCGTGGGCGGTCAACCTGTCGAACTTCTTCGGAACGCTGCAGGTAGAGCGCAACGTCCAGGTTGTCGCTGACGGTTGGCAGCATGACGTCAAGCGTCCTCGAGGGGCTCCTTCCGTAAACTAGCTTGAACGGCTTCATATGCATTGTTTCTTGCCCTGCTGTGTTGCAAGTAAATGTTATGGACGGAAGGATGACATCCCACATCTTGTGTTCGATGTCGATGTACATGGCCAGCATTCCCGCGATGTTCTTATTTAGACGCTCGGTGAGGCCGTTGACTTGTGGGTGGTAGGCTGCGGTCCAGCAGTGACTTGCCTGAATGTATTTCAAAATCTCTTGCGTTAGGTCCGCCTGCAAAGCCGTAGCCATGTCGGTGATCAGGACTTCCCGGGTGACGTGGTGCAGTAAGGTGTTCTCGACGAGGAACTGCGCTACCTCGGTGGCACTTCCTTTGAGCAGGGCCATGGTTTCGGCGTAGTGTCTGACGTAGTTCATGGCTTGGACGATCCACATGTCGTCGACGTCGGCAATTGCCCTAGCAAGTCTATCCCGATCTCTTGGAAGGGTCTACGAGGTGGATCGATTGGCTGAAGAATTCAAACTGGCATTGTCGGTGGTGCCTTGCGTCACTGACAGTTCCGGAATGTCCTCACGTAATAAGCAGCGTCTGTGGCAAGGCGTTGCCAGTAGTACTTTTCTAGTATCCTCGCGAGTGAAGCGGGAAAAACCGAGGTGGCCAGACGCCGGGTCGTTGCGCAGGGCCTGCAGAACTTCTGGTCGCCTTGCCGAACGTTACACGACGAGGTAGTTGGCTCACGCCGGCGAGCACTTCTTTACGAGGACGTCGTCTTGCAAGTAAAATGACGGCAGTCCTCGCCTGAATACCTTGGGCACAACAGTGGTCTTGCCTTCCAAGAACTCTGCTAGGCTTTTCAGATCCGGATCGCTTCGCTGTTTGCCGAAGTCGTCGGCACTTGTGGATCCCAAGCTGCCTTCGTCGCGATCGTCATACGTCGACGGATCATCTGGTGCGCGGGACAAGCAGTGGGCGTGAGAGTGCCTACGTCCGCACTTGTACACTACGGTAATGTCGAATTCTTGAAGTTTCAGGCTCCATCGTGTGAGGCGACCTGAAAGGTCCTTCGAGTTAGCTAGCCAATACAAGGCGTGGTGGTCGCTCACAACTTCGAAGGGCCTGCCGTAGAGATAAGGGTGAAACTTTGACGTAGCCCAGATGATGGCAAGGTAATCCTTTCCTGTTGTGGAATAGTTGGCTTCCACCTTGTATAGGGACCGGCTTGCATAACTGATAACCTTTTCCACTTTGTCACGCTCTGCACATGAACGGCGCCGAGTCCTACGCTGTTTGCATCGGTTTGGATTTATGCATCGGCGTATTCGTCGAAATGTGCAAGTTTTGGAGGCGTTTGCAGGCGCCATTTCAGTTCTTGAAATGCTTCGACTTGCGCCATTTCCCATTGGACGTCGGTCTTGGTCAGTTTAATAAGTGGCTCGGCGACGTGAGCAAAGGTTTCCACAAAGCGCCTGTAATAGGTACACAGGCCGAGAACTCGACGCACAGCCTTCATGTAGGAGGGTGGCGGGAATGTAGCATTGGCAGCTGTCTTCTGTGGATCAGGGTGGACTCCAGAGTTTTTGATGACGTGTCCTAGGAAGAGAAGCTCTTCGTACGCGAATTGGCACTTTTCCGGTTTGAGTGCTGGGCCAAATAGCTTGATTGCTTGAAGCACTGCTCTAAGGCGTCGGAGGTGTTCACCAAAGTTGGGAGCGAAGACGACGACCACATCCAGGTGAACAAGACAATCCTGCCATCTTAATCCAGCCAGCACTGTGTTGATAACGCGCTGGAATGCCGCAGGCGCCGAGCAAAGACCAAATGTCATGACCTTGAACGAAAACAGGCTGTCTTCTTGTGGCCTCTTGTCGGTTCCATTTGGCCAATAGCCGGTCTTCAGGTCCATCGACGAAAAGCAATTCGCGTTTTGGACCCGATCCAGGGCGTCGTCTATCCGTGGGAGAAGGTAAACGTCCTTCATCGTGATATTGTTCAGGCGACGGTAATCGGCACAGAAACGCAAAGTTCCATCCTTCTTCGCAAAGACTACTGGTGATGCCCACGGACTCTTCGGAAGTTGTATGACGTCATTGTCCAGCATTTCGTCTACCTTTAGAGACGACGAGAGAAGTGAGGACGAGGAGTAGTGATGTAATGGTGAGGAGGAAAAGTGCGCGTGATGCAAAAGTCACGATCACGTGATGACCTCACTTTATGATGTCATGTGACGTTAGAACTCGCCAACATTTGCGGCGTCACTATGACGTCACATAACGTGACGTCAGATGGTGATGTCACCAAATGAGGTCGTTGCTTGGTCAAAGGTCGCGCTGATCCTAGAGGCACTGCAATACCGTGGGAGGTGAAGAAAGCTTCCAATGCTTCCGGTGCTGGAGGCGGCGCCAAATTACGTTGGGTACAGCGATGTATAGTTCATATGGAATGCATAGTTGACATAGGATGCAAGAATCGTGGTCTTCAGGAACCACAATTATGTACTTGAGAAAGACTTGGCAGTGGGCTAGTTGGTTAAACATTATCGATGATTTTTGCGCAAACTTTACAAATTATCAGAACGGCAGCAGAGGGCAAGTGTATTAGCGCGCCTTCTATTGCGCTCACCGATATGGAAATCAAGATGATAAAGGAGAGCAGGGGGCGTCGTAGCTAGGGCAGCGTTGCGCATGCGTGGGTCACCGTATATATTTCATTCCATAGTTCTAATAAACAGTCGTTAGTTTGCGCTCATATGTGCCGTGTGTGTGGTCTTTCTCTGTCCCCAGTCACTTTTTGTAAAGTTTGCGCAAAAATCATCGATAACACAATTATGTGTTCGTCGAGTACAAAACGTCAACTATCAAAAACTAAGGGGCCGATCCACTATGTGAATGTGAATCAACAGCTGAGGCAGGATAATAATAATAATAACTGGGGCTTAACGTCCCAAAACCAAGATATGATTATGAGAGACGCCGCAGTGGAGGGCTACGGAAATTTCGACCACCTGGGGTTCTTTGACGTGCACCTAAATCTAAGTACTCTGGCCTCAAACATTTTCGCCTCCATCGAAAATGCAGCCACCGCGGCCGGGATTCGATCTCGCGACCTTCGGGTCAGCAGTCGAGCGCCATAACCACTAGACCACCGTGGCAGGGCACTGAGGCTGGACCAAGACCGGGACAGGATGGCCCGGTGTTGAACAATCTCCGGGAATGAGCTCACGCTTACGTTTTTAACAGCCGTGCTGTTTAAGCTCTGGAGAAACTCCGTCAGTCGTGAGCAGAATTTATCATTATCACGAACGGCTCCTTCCTTAAAGCTTAGCACGGGCAACGCAATAACTCGGTCATCACGTGCTCTCTTCATCGTCCTCTTCGTCATGTTCTGCTTCGATCCCAGAACACGTACGCCGATTTGTTCGGCGTGGGATGCAGTAACGCGAATGGGCGAGAGAACGAGTACAGAGAGAGCGTTGGAGGAAGGAAAGGATGATGAGAGGAGAAGTGGAGAGGAGGAGTAGAAGGAATAGAGGAAAAAATTCTTGGCGAGGCGTGATTCGAACCGGGCTACCCACGGTCCGAAAGCGAGCGTCGTAACCACTCTGCTATCTAAGCACGCTAGCAGAACAAGCGTTTATGGGAACAGTATGATGCGTTGCTAGGGGTGAGAGAACGAGAAAATAAAAGAAAGAAAGACAAAGAACTCGAGAGCAAGAGACAAAAATAGACAGACAGATAAAGATAGACAAAGAAAGATAGTGAAAGAAAGCATAGCATAGCCATGTATACTATTGTTTGGCAAGGGCGTGGGATGACAAGAAGTGATGTGACGATGAGGAGGAAGGGAAGACCCCCAGCGTCGCTGCTTCCGCAGTCTTTGCACCACCAGTGCGTAGCTGCGCTAAATATTTTTTTATTGTTCTTGCACGGACGTCACGAAAACAGCTGGGACACTAGTCATAGACAACGACGTTGCAAAACTCAGAGAGGGATACTAAACTACCAAGCAGCAAAGATCCGCCGAACTTGCTTGAGCAACCGAACGGCTCGGATGCGCAAAACTTTCTTCGGTTGGAATCCACGACAAAGTACCCGTTTCGTGATGACGACAAGCCTATTATGGCAGGAGATCCACAGCCTACGATGACGTGGATACCACGCCCCACGGCCGAACGATCCCTTCCGCTGCGGAGAGAACGACAACCAGCTTCTCGCTGAGTCACAACGAGGGATATATATATAAGAAGGCAAACGAGAGCTGAGCATAAGAGTAAAGCTAGGCTTAGTGCTCACCTTCCCGTCTCCTGTCACGCTTTTTTCTTCTTCTTTTTCTTCATTTGCTTTTGTTTCTGGCAGCTCCGCCGTTCGCATCGTGATGGATGTTTGCTCCAAGCGTGGGCGTGGCTTTCAGGTGGCGACGGCTGTGGTTTGTCATATAAGGGTGATCTCGCCGACCACTATCCCCCCTCTTTTCCCAGTCCGTGAACAAGCGTCGCCTACGCGGCACCTTTGGAGCCTTGTTACATATTATTTCGGGATCGTGCACGTCTCCAACCACGTTTTTTTTTGTCGTGGGGCTGCAGACAGGCTGTTGTCCATGCGGTTTTGACATTGATGTTCGGCTTGAAACTACTTTATTGATAATGTGCAGCGCGACATTTTTTATGAAATATTCTGTTAATGAAACGTTCCATGTGGGTTATACTTGCTGCACAGCAATGTGAATTGGAATATAAAATATTATTTGGGGTTTGAAATATGAAAGGGTACATCATACGAGGAATTTTTTGGATAGCAAATTGAAAAAAAAAAAACAACACTTGGCCTCGTATGACAATGGCTAGAGTAACATTTAAGTTTTTGTTATGGTAAGAGACGGCTAATCAAAATTAGGTAATTATCGAATGAACAGCCTACCTAATCAGTTCGCTTCGAATAAGAAACGAGTGAAATGCTGAACCTCTTCGAATCAATGTAAGTCAGATTTAGTGAACCAGTGAGCGTGCACCGTCAACCATCGTCACCTAAACAATCAACGTTACCGCGTGCAGTCTCTTCGGTCTTTTACCAGTTACCTTAATATACGCTATAGTTTTAGCACGCTGTGCTTTAAGATAGATCACAGCAATGTTCAAAAGAATGAGGACAGGCCCATTCATAGCAAAGGTTCTACTACACGTAGCTGCAAAAGGTAAAATAAAAAAAACACTTTTCAACCTGTGTGAGATGACAGAGTCGCCTTATGTAGCGCGAAATGCACACGGGCTATCGACTTGTAAGGACTTATTCAATGCCGCCGTATTAATCGCTTCAACAAGCCCCTGCGGGCCCACCATTCGGAGGCCCCTGGCCGTTTAGTTGGGCAGCTTTGTTTGCAGGTATGGCCGGCGTCTCAAGGTACCGTAGTTTCACCTTGTTGGCATCGTTCACGTTCAATACATTTCGGCCCACAAACGTTGTTTCCTGTTTCGGGGTTCCGTTCACGGCCCACGTCTTGCTAACCACATTTCTTTCTATATTGGCCCGTTCGCGTCTTCCAGTGCTTTCGCCACGCCTTTTTGTACGCTCTTGGTCTCTCGCAACTGTATATAAAGCACTATGTCGCTTATTATAATCACGCGAGCGATCCCAACACATCCTCGTCGGGACTTCCTACACGTTCAGGAAGTTCTCACATTTGTTTAGGTCTTAGCACGCTTAAACAGTAACATGACGAAGCACTTGGGAAATAAATGCGCTCGGCTACACTAGGAATTCTATAATTGGATGTAAGCCGATAATATAGTGCAAGATGCGTGAGCTGTCCTTCTTGCAAGGACATTCTTAAATATCAGTTCATCGCAGAAACGTATCAAAGGCGCGCTGTGTCAGCTGCAGTATACATCACATGTTGCAGTGATTCTCGGGGGACATGCGGTTTGCCTTGGACAACGGGACTGATGTAATAAACAAAACAGCCGCTACGGCAAACATCACTGCGGTCTTATCGTGTGCGTGTGGTAAGATCGCACTAGCCATGACTCTGTTCGGACCCTGTCACATTACTGAATTCATACAATTTCCTCCCTAAGTAGTATCCTGGACTAAGTGAAAGATAACTGCTCTCCTTTGCTGTATTCCGGCGGAAACAAGTTGGACATAGTTTATTAATAGTCTAATGGCGTGAACACAGTAGTCGGAGGCCACAGGAAACTGCGTTAATATCGTTCCCTCTTTGAGACGCTGGTTGTTTTTATAGCGCATGTAAACGCTCACAGTAATCCCTCATTAATAGTCACCTATCTGTGTCGAAGATTTGAATGCACACTAATTTAAGGAATGATATCTGCAGCACTGCTTTTAAAATTGATATCTAACTGCAGCTTCCTAAAGCTACGGTCACAGAACGAAACATTGCATCCAGAGATTAGATACAGTGGGAAAAGACGCAGGACAAGGTGCACGCGCACAGGTATAGCGCAACAAGCCAGAAAGAATGCATTAGGAAACCAGCAGTGGTGCAAACCGTACGGCGGTAATTCGGGATGTCATGTCTGTATTGAATGATAGGCTAGGCTTGCCTGTCGGGCTGTTTGGCCGAAGCCGGGGGCACACAATCTAAGGCACCCTCCGTTCTGGCTCACCCTCGCTCCGCAACATTTATTCCTTACTATGGAGGTAAACCCACGCAACGCGGGAGGAAGAACGTCCGCAATGTAGTGTGCCATATCGGGACATTGTTGTCAAGGTGCAAGCGAGACGCAATTATGGAACACATTAGCAATTCAGATTGTGAGCACCAACGCCAGGAGGTGCGCTTCTGTTTGCCCAGAGTCTCGAGATCGTTGGTATAAAGTTTTGGCGTCTGTTCTTGGTACGCGCGTGGGAAGAACCTAACCTTATTTTCTCGACTCATCGTTTTCGTTCACGTGCGGCTTGATGTGGAGACCTAGCGTATTATAACAACAGTCTCTCTATAGTTTCAATAAGCCTCAGGAAACACGCTATTTCATGAATATTAATGCTCCATGAAACGAAGCTATGTCGTTTTGTGTCTGCAAAGTTTCTTAAGGTACAACATGGGAATACATCTTGTGTTTACTGGATTTTCTCTTTCACAACGAATGGCTCATAAATGCCTGTGAAAGGTCCCATTGTTCCGACTTTGGAGATTTATTCCTGAAACATGATGTCATCAGAATAATGTATAGAAATTATGTTTAGTGATTGATGGCACGGCATATCGTTAGTTCACAAAACTCAAATGGAACTCATTCAAGAAAGGACCGTAAGAACAACACCACATTCCATAAAAAAGCTCAAAAAGTTGGCTAAAAAGGCTTTTTCATGTTGCAGTTGAATATCATTTCCGCACATGGAAGGAGGCTTTTGGCAAAATAGATAAATATGAAACGAGAAGGGCAGTCGATCTAATAATGGTGGCATTCACGTAAGTTTTTAGAAGAACACCTCAAGACATGCTCGCTACCTATATTATTTTGAGGCCTGGGAATATGACTTGTTTAATGGATACGTGAAACTTGTAGGCACTTGTGAAACACCTTGAAATTACGCTCGTTTTAACACGAAAGTGTTTTATGCCGGCGTCCACCACAGCTCCACTGCCGTATTTTCGTCACGGATATGACGTCGTAAAACATAAAGACTAAGAGATGGCAAAGAAAAAAACTAGAAAAAAGTTTCGTCACCTGGAGTCGAACTTACGACTCCTCGCTCCGCAGCGCGCGGCGCGAAACGATTCGCCGACAGACGGCACGCTCTTCGCCGTACTAATGGCGAGGTATTTATATACACCATTTGCCGGTGACAGTACTCAGAGATTGGTGGTATTGTTCAAGCTTAAGAGGACAGATGATGGTTGCGTTATGCACAATGAGCGGTTCCTTGTGTGTTCCATCGCCTTCTGTAAGTTTCCGTCGTACACGTTAGTCAGCTAGCCAAATTCTTCATTTCCATGCAACTTCGATGCATTTCGGCTATTGAAAGAAGACCTTTGCGATATCTAATATATGGGTCATTTCTGAAGTGGATTTGCCTTAAGGTTTCGAGAAACATATGTCCAGAACTGAAATCTGGACTTCAAATCTGAAATATGGAGCTTTTGCCCCAAGGTTATGTTTTAACATAAGGTAACCTCGTGGAGTGCCTCACGAAAACAGAAATGCTTGAGACCAGTCGCGTCTGTGTAGCTCAAAAACATACTTATTAAGGAAATATGTTAGACCAAGTGCTTACGGCGCCGCATGCGAGAGGTCGGCGGGCCACGTGTTTTAGGGCAAATGAATAAGGAACCATGGGACCTTTTCCTTGTAACAAGCGAGTTCTGCCGGGTTCACCCTATTGGACGGCGGAAAAACCCGGTCCGAGTGCATTGAGCAAATATTTTTCAACTTGCTGAACAACTGGCTCAGACACTTTAAACAATCGTTCAGTTAAGCCCGCGTAGAATATTCAACACTCGTAGGAAATGAAACATAGCAATCTCTGTTAAACCAATTTCCGGATTATCATTGTATAGATAAGTAGCGCACAAAAAAACGCCCACGAGAAAGACACACTTGAAGGTGTTTGTGCGTCGCCCCCATTCCGGTCAGTTTGGCTCTTTCCGGGATTGTGCCGATGCTAGACCCTGCAGTTTGCTTCAGACAATGTTTTGAAGAGAGGAGGCAACGTACCACCTTAGTATATCCGTCACGGTACGTACGTATCCCCCCTTGCTTTTGCGAGAGTGAGCAATTCTATCTTCTTATTTCCAGCTCGGCGAAACAATAGTGCGGGCCGATTACTCACTGCCATCCGATAATATACGGTGCGTTTGGCTCCGGGCCACCGCGCCATAAAGCCCTTACGAGAAGAGCGCCGCGAAACTTCTTTACAAGAGAGTAAACTAGAAGCCAAGAACACACTGACAAAGGAAAATGACCATGCCGCTCTTCCATCTAGATATAAGTTGTGTGGCAGACCGTACACACAGTCACACACCAGAATCTGCCACGTACCGACGGTTCGAAGGCTTCGGTGGTTTGCGAATAAACAAAAAACTCACGGAAGTTATCTCTGGTCGCATACCACCTGACAGGAACTATCTGATGCTACTTCATCTGTTTGGCTGTTTGAAGTGCGTCAAGCAAGAGCTACACAATATCAGAGTACTCCAGAAATGAACAGTACAGTACAGGGGCCTCGAACTCACTTCAGCTAGCAGGCCGCAGTCACGAAATTTAGTCTTCCGCTAGAGCCGGGACAATAAAGAAAAATATTTTACAGTGAAGAAAGTATTTGCATCAAGAAATAAATTAAGTCTTGCGACACCGATCGGAATAGTATCAGTCGGAAGCATGAACAAATAAAGAAAGTAAAGTTTTCCAAATACCACAACATAGAAAACTTCGCACGGAGAACAATTTCAGCCCACGCCCTACATAATCCGTCTGCTCACACCTTAAGTTATCTTGCGCCGTTACGACGTCAACGGTTAAAGTGGGCACGAGAGGGCAAACGACAGTAAATTCATCACTGCAGAAAACCGAGCATGCTTCGACACTGGCAGCAGAGTTTGGCACTCTCTTAAGCCAGAAGCTCCTGATAAGAATGGATCTCCCCCCAAGCGTGGCTCCCGTAATTCACCCCCTTCCGGTGACCTTTATCGACGCACTCTGAGCCTGTGTCCACGCCAGTGGACTTGTCTCAGAAAAAACAAACAACCCAAGTATAAAAGAAGAGTTTGCTTGGATTTCGACTGCGCCTGGTCGTCGAAGCACCCATCAGCTTCTTCAGAGAAAGTTTTCCGTGTTTTTGGCACCAGTTGAACGCGTTCACGCTGCTGGCACCAGCAGTTCATCCTACTTTTCATATTTTTCAGTTCTTGACTTTCTCGACATAGAATCAATCTGGATTAATTCGTTAAACAGCCTTTCAATGAGAGGCGTCGCCAAAAATATTTCCAAAAGAGGCGAGGGGGGGGGGTCGAACGGGTGTGAACCACCCATTATGTATATTTGTGGGTGTGTTTAGATGTGTGCAGGTAATGAAAATTCTTAGGGAGGGAAGGTTGAGCTCCCCCCCCCCCCCTCCCCAGCCTCCTGTTTACGCGAGCGTTTTCAATTAATTATTTCTTATTATAGGTTACAGGGCACAGAAATGAGAAATACAGAGCTGCACTTGTGGAGACGATTTGCTCTGATCGCCTTTCATCTGGCGTCCCACTCTTGGTCATTAGTAAATGTGGATTACGTAACACCATCTGTAGCGCAAAGCTCAACTATGCCAGTATTTAGGTCAACGGCTGCACCTATAGGCTCGATGAAACAGGAAGGTACAGCACAGTGCGATGCAAAAGACGGCTAAATGGTATATTAGAGATGACAGGAAAGCCTCTAGATCAGTTCATAAAAAAAAAAAAACTTCTGGTAAAAATGTCTGACTGGATGCCTTGTACTCATCGTGTGACGAGGAGTTGACAGTGACTCGACGACAAGTAACAACAACACTGGGTGACTACAAATGTGGAATTACCGGTGGCAGCATACATCTATAAGCACTGCACAAGAAATGAAGGGACAGGTGAGAGAGGAAAGGCGGTGGTGTTAACCAGTCAACAGAAACTGGTATGAGGCCCTACGCTGGGGAAAGAGATAGGGGACATTGAAAGTTATAGGCAGAGAGAAAGAGAGAGAGAGAGAAGGAGGGGAAAGGGAAGCACACACACAAACAGTCACACTGTTTGCCACATGTCGATAAACAAGTGTTTACCTTCTGTTGGTGAGACATATATTCGTACGCAGTCCGGAAACATGCTTCAGTTGAAATTGAGTGGTCAGTTGTCTAGCTGGCGTAATTCGTACGCAGTCTGTAGTAAATGACGTTAAATTTTTAGCACTTAGCTTAGGGAATAATATCAGCAGATTTTTATAAGAAAAACAAGATCAATACTGGCAAGTTTCTGATATAATACTTCTTGGTTTTTGGCAGAGAGCTTACACTAAGCTATGCTATCAGCTTGTTTCACACGAATGTAGAGGGACAGTTTTTAAGCACATGTTTATACGGAGCTTTTCGGTAGCCTAAAAACTGTTGGGAGGAGTTCAATTCTGGCAAGCGGTAGAATCAACGTCAAAAGATATTTATGAAAATTATATAGGAACTCCCAAATTGAGAAACATAAAATTGTTTTTAGAAACGCAACAAGATCAGTCTTTTTCCTCCATTTGCCATGATAGTCGTCCTTGTATTCCCATTATTACGCAGCGTATCCAAAGGACGGGAAGGCCTGCGTAGCCAGAATCAATCATAGTCAGGCTCGAAGAAACCCGGAAAAGAATTACAGCAAACCGTCGAGACGAGGGAGCCGAACAACCGCCAAGCTGTCGCCGTCTCGTCTATATCCCGCGTCCTCGGAGCTTTTGTGTCGACACTTTCTGTGGAGTTTTTCTTCGGCATTTGCTGTTGTACTGCGACACTGGCGGACGTCAGAACGGCATCTTCTAGCCGACGAAGAGCGGTGTGCTTCCTCGTCAGGGGTCGTTATGTCGATGGAGACAATACCGCGTGCGTCTCGTAACAAACCTGTCACAGGCGAAGGGGTAATGCGCTTGTAGAATTCCCAAACCAGAAAGACCTTCCCCCCCCCCCCCCCCCCGACCTCCTCCTCCCGCTTCCTGCTGCTGCCTCTCGCATTTAGCCTTTTCCACGTTCTAATTTCGCAACTTTCACAGAGCGGCTTTTTTGCTCTCTATAACTTTGCTTCACACTTCTTGTACCAGGCATACCAGACATCATCTTTCGCCTTGTCTACGCCGCAACCGATATCTGAGACAAAGAACATTACGAAGAATCAGCTAACGTCATCCGGACCGGACGATATGCGAGACCTTTCTAACTTTAGCGACAGAGAAAAATATTACGCGTGTGAAGACGCTTACTGCTTTCCGATACACATGTGTGCTGTCGGTAAAGTTCGAATGACACCTTATAATTTTGAGCGCAAAGCGAGCTACGTCATTTACTTTACGGCAATTCATTGGCAGGTTTACGAATATCTGTACTGCGTTTATACATAACGTGAAACGCTGTGGAAGCTATGCATATACTTTGGTGACGAAAAAATGTATAAAGCCGTGTATGTCTGAGCATATTGTGCTCAGCTTTTGTGGTTGCAGAGGCTCGCGCGCTCCGAGCACGAGTCCGCGCGTGAGGCACCACGGTGGTGCCGTTTAAATGCCAGTGCCAAATTGGCAAATCTTTAATTTTTCGCCAGCGCTTTGTTAGAATTGATCGGTTGACTTCCTTAACTTTATGCCCCGCATCAGGCAGGGTTGGCTAAAATGTTCCGTTGCCAACTCATTTAGTGTAAGTCTTTTTCTTTTTTCTTTGTGCGTGTGTGTCTATGTGTGTGTGTGTATGTGAATGTGTGCGTGTGTGTGTGTGACCAGTGAAAAGGAACACATGGAAACGTAATGTGTTCAAAAACGAGGTACTAATAACTGCACAAGCCTGTTGGTTTCTTTTTAAAATGGAAAACCGTCTTTGCAGTTTACTCAGCCTTAAGCAAGCACAGAATCATCTAATTGGTGCTAAAAGCTTGCACTAAGCTGCGCAATGATTGAAGTAGCGAAACTAGATGGTTCTGAAGAATAATCTGGTTGATTCTATGTTGTTTCTGGCCTTAGGTAGGTGATGCAGGTTCTTCCCAGGTTGCTTCTAGGTGGTTGCTATGCTTTAGCTAGGCGATGCTCGGTTGTTTCCGTGTTGATTTTCAGCGCAGATAGGTTACAGTTAAACCACAAACAGTCACAGACACGACACGGACGCTTGAACTCCAGAGACAGAAACACGCGCTGAAACGAAGCGTTCGCAGCTCTGGTGGATCTACGGGCACGTCGTCGTTGGCGTAGGCCCTCCATCGCTTCGAGGTCTTCTCGCAGCCGCCGCTGCCTTTCCTGTTACCTAGTATTGTCTCGTTGCACGTACTCGGGGTCTTCGGCTCACCGCTGTCGCTTCGCAGCCATTTATTGTTGGGCTAACGGTTGCCTTCATTTTTAGTGGACGAGTGGTGAGCAGTGGGATTTACCGAATTTCTGTGGCACATACCTGTTTATGATGATGACAGTTTTTTCGTTCGTCTGACAAGGAATGGATTTGATAAATAGCTTTGCTGTTCAAAGACCAAACTACCTGCTCTTCTGAACGCAACTACTGCACGACGCGCACACGTCCACAGCATTCCACAGTCTGCTTGAAACGTAGCTATCAAAGAGGGTTTGAGAAATAATCTTATTAATCATTCAACAGTTAAATCTTTCTTGGCCATACCTAACTGTCCAATGTGGCTAACGTCAACAGTTGTTCTCCCTTTACCTTGACCCGTTTGTGTACGACGCATTCGTGAGCTTCGTTCCTTAACCAACAATGTTTCATACTGTGAACGCTAGCGCCGCTCATTACGCTCGTCTGAAAATGGATATCAGAAAATTGCGCTCGCGCTGCCTTCCTCGTCGACATACTGAGTGCAGTGCAAAACGAACAGTGGGCCAAGCTTGCCGCATTCGAAACTTAGGGGGGCGAGCTGCATTTGGACTGAGCCGTGTCGACTGCCGGCTCCCATTAACGCCAGGCGTTGCGGCCCATTAGGGTTCAGCGTGCGGGTTCATTGGTCAACCGGCGCCTGCAGCGGAGCGTTCCGGAAGTTTACCTGCTACGAATAGCCGCGGGAAACGAGCGGTCATTCCACCAAGGCATTATTTGGAAAACCAGCGTGGACACGATGGAGACCCAAGACGAGAAGGACACTGGTTTCCCAAACATGTGTCGTTTCCAACTTGTCCACCTCTCTATCTTGTTCCACCAAAGATACGTTTTTCAATCTCTACTTTCTTCTATACGCGTTCGCATGCCTTTCTGAGTGAAAAATGACGCGTTGAATTGGGCGAGCATATCCTGGTTGGTTGTGACGCATACAGATTTTGTATACAGTGGTCAGCGAACGTAGTTCCTTCTAAAAGGAAAAATACGTTCTTTGCGCGCAAAACGTTTAAAAAAAAAGTCAGATAGGACAGAGCGCACTCCTGTCCTATCTGACTTCTTTTCTCAAACGTTTTGCGAGAATGCTGCGCCAACCAGCCCAAGTACCCACCCTGTTGTAGCTCCTTCACTGCTATGAAGCCACTTTCGTTCATAAATCCCGCTATATTACTACCGTGTGACGGTATTGTATTGTCTTCGTCTTAAAGGGTAACGGACGTAGGAATCGCAATTAAAAAAATGGCCGCGTATCTGCGTGCTTCGCTGCAAATGTCGTGTAAAGACGATAGAAGAGGCGCTGTGTGAGATATGGACGCCATCTGGCAATACGTCGCGAAACATGAGTGCTGTGTTGCGTGCTGGTAGTCCCGGCGCAGCAGCAGGCGAAGACCGGCGGTGACCAACGCGACCGGTGGGGACGCCAGCCAGCCCGAACACGCTTTTTGGTGCGAAGCACTGAAGCAGAAGAAACGTCCGCACTCAACGAGTACTCTCCACACACTCTTTTATTTACACGTCGCCTGGGTAAAACAGGAATGCCAGAGCGGCGCCCACAACCGGCAGCCTGAAGGCCGCCCACAACGCTGCTTTTTCATTTTTTAAATATTTTTTTCACCTTCTTGGCCTTCTCAAATCTAAAGTTTTTCAACACCAACCCATGGCATTCGTACAGTGTAATACAGAACCGAAACCGAAACACAACAATGAGCTCGTGTGGAGGGCACGGAGGAAGGCAAATTTCAGCGCAGCTTAAGAAACTTGGGTCCTTAAAATTACGTATGTATGCATTTTCTATTAAAGGAACACGCCATCTGATACTTACCTAATGATGTTGCACCTCAGATATGCATGATATTTACTTTTTGATCGATAACGTTCACAGGTATGAACAGCCGTACCAGTTCAAGAAGGCTGGCCCTTGGGCAAGTGGTTCAACTTTGGCCGAGTGGCTGAATCGAGGGACGTGCCGACAAACAGAAGGACAGACAGACAGACAGAAAGACAGACCAAAATTTCTCCGTTTAAGTATCCCAAGAAAGACTATCGTCTTTAAAAACAATACCATAGTTCTTCAAGGGCCCACGTTTTAAACACCGATTTAGCTCATGCCGCACGGTTCAATATACAGATGTCTTTTTCTTTCATTGACCTCATCACGGCTACCATCTTGCGGTAGTAGCACAACAAGAAACTGCGTAAGCAAGAAACGTTGCATTGTGGCATACGCGTCGTACGCCGGGAGAGTTTTTAATAACAGCAGGGTCTCGTTGAACAGCGTTTATTGTCGCAAAGTGAAAGAGTGCACACGTGATTGCATGGTGCGGTGTTGGTTGGTGTCTTCAAACCATAGGCATCTTCTTTCATTTATTTCTAGTTCCACTGAGTGCAGAAGTGCATCCATGCAAGAAAAGTGTCAGAAATTTTTACTAACGATAGTTTTTAGAGGTACAGGCTGTTTCAGTTTTTTTTTTTCAAGCGTTTGATGTCTGCACTAAGTATCCTTGAGAATAATCAGCACCGCGGCATCTGAGATTAGCTCCGGCCGAGTGCCTTACAACACCGCGGCCGGAGCTAATCGCCGAGGCCATGTGTGTAATCATGGTCGGCATGCACATTCCAGCGCGTTGCTCGGCCGGCGCACGCCCTCTTCATCCTCTCTTTAATGGTCTGCTCGCTCCCCGAGCACGTGCGCAAGGCTGATTAGCTAACTGGCTGGGCGGTATAGCTAGCTAATTAAACTAGTACATGATATGACCAAGCTAATTAAGCCACGTCATGCTAATACCAAGGTAATAATTCTACGTCTTACAAAATGCATGCTAATGAAGCCATGGAAAGCTACGACCAAGCTAATTAATGCCATGGAAATTATCACGACGCTAATTAGGGGTGCGCTAATTAGGACCAAACTAATTAGGGCCTTACTCACTAAGGTTATGCTAATCAGAATTGTGCAAACTAGGATTATGCGAATGAGCTTCATACTAATACCCTGATAAATACACCTGAGTAATTCATGTGTTGATTGAAACATTACCACATACGACATAACTATTTAATATCAGGTTAATTAAGGCCTAGCTAAGTAAGCACCATCAAAATTGAGACCGACCTTACGTGGCCCTCACTCCGGAGAAGACCGAGCAGACTGAGTAGACGAGCCACGTAAAAAGCTGGAAGAAGCTAGGTGATCACGAGCTCCTCCGATGTCCCCAGCCTTGCACAACTGACCAAAATATTTTGCATGCTAAGAAGCTGCTCCTTAGTGTCCACCGCATGAAACGTCTGACATGCACATCGGCAATATGACAGTTACGAGTTGAACTGGGGCGTTTTCAGAATCAACGAGTTCGTACCCGAGTTCGCGCGTCAATCAGTTTGATTGACAGACTGTATGCTTCCATATTGCTAGCGAACACGCACAAAGGAGGACATAGAAAGAGACAGGACAACCGCTAGCAATATGGAAGCATAAATCAATACCAACTAGCCCAGCTTAATGCATTAATGATTGACAGACGCCCGCGGCGAAGATCGGGTCTGCCCACCGCGTTTGCTCTTGCCGAGGAGCAGTGCTCACGCCGCAACGCCGGCGAGCGGCGCGATTAATCTATGAGCTTAATTGCACAGACTATGCACACACACACACGAAAAACCAAAGGTTACATCATCACGTGGCCACGATGTCTCGCATTCAATTTTACTGAACTCACGAAGCCATGAAGCAAGCGCCCTTGGCGGCATTTGCGGCGAAAAATGTTACTATTTACTTGTTTGTGGACACGTTGTTTCTACCGATTCGTCCGATTCGTTACTGCAGGTAAATCTTCGGACGGGTAATGTAAGTATTAGCAACCTGCTCATTTATTGATTTGCTATATTCGAGAGAAGCGAAACGAGCTGCTCGAGGATGCTGCGTGAGCGCCCTTGTTACTTCGAGAGTAGAAATTTCCATGCTGCAGGTGGAACGAAAGAACTTGCCCGACAGAGGACAAATGCCCACGAACACGCCTGTGGGAGGCGCGATGTTCAGTTGGCAACAAAGATAGCGCGACAATCACGCTGATGTCGCTGCACCGTTGAAATGTTGACTGAGTGGCGGCGCTGACTCATTCGCACGCGGTGTTCCTTTGAAAACCGCCACAAATGCCGCACATGTGCTTGTGACGCCATGCTCGTTCTTGTAGCCATTTTTATGAACGCTGCTATTGCGCGCTTCGTACTATCTTCCTATCATGACCGCCGTAGTGCGAGTTCGGAGCAAACTCATGTTCCCGAGATGCTCGGGCCATCCTGCATAGCACCCCTGCTGCGTGTTTCTCGACGAGGGACATAGAAATCACGGGACCTTCTATTAGAGCCAGAGTTACAAAGTGGGCTTGTCTGTAGATCATCAGAGCACTTCGTTGCAACGCGAAGTCGACACAGGATAAAAGAATTAAGGCACAGCGCTGCGCGTGTGCCTTCTTCGTGCCTTAATTCGTTTATGGTGTGTCAAGGTCGCGCTGCAACCAATTCTTTCTAATAGAATCCAGGAAAGAGATTCAATAGGTCGCATAGCTGGCTTTCATAAGCCAGCATAACTGATAGCTCGCATAGCTTGAACAGCCCGCAGAACTGATCGCAAGGCTTCAACATATAATACGAGCATGAAACAATAAAACTCAAAATCTCATCGGGTGTGCCGCGACTACTGAAATTTGTAAGTTTTGGGCAGTATCTCATATTCCAACTCGTTTGGCTTCCATTTATTATCACCGCAGGTATGTAAGCTAAGCAAGCAGCTGTGAGGGACTCAAAGATCAGTACATCTTTACAGCCACGAAAGTAAAACCTTGTTTGGACCCCGGGTGGTACGGAGTAGCAAGCCCCTGAATTTGAGCGCCCTACTTCTTGAACGTGTAGGAAAGTATGGAGCAAGTAATAAAGCCGCGCTATAGATGGTAAGCTCCAGCGACACCTTACAAGAACAGGTAATCAAAGTCGGGGGATATTAGAAAATCATACGTTCTTCACTAGGGAAAGCCATGGAATAACCATGTGTACAAAGAATAAAGTCACACATTCCCTTTAATCGCCTAAGACGACTCGAAGGCAAAAGCCATCTCTTCGTTTTCTACAATGTAAGAAAAAAGAGTCAAAAGAGGGTCACGGCACCGTGACTCTCTTAGGGCGTCCATTTGATCCCCTTTTGGAATGTAGAAACAGAGAAAGAGTTAGCATTTCGGCAGGAGTCACTGGACCGTCCTAAAGCGTGTTTCGACTGGCTTCCGTGATGAAGGCGCCGTCGTATACGCCATACATGTCGCGCGTTTGCCCTTCGGCGCCGTTGTGGCACATTGGCCCGCCTCGCTCGCCGACGGAGCAGCGGCAACCGGGATGGCGCGCCGCCTCCGCCTCCTCTCTGTCTCCTTGGTGTATTGGAATGCGTCGCGTGGTTACGTTGGTTGCGCAAGCGTGTTTTGAAGTTTTGTGTTTCAGCAAACATGCGCATCTTCGGTGGCGTTGATGCCAGGCTCCGTGCTCCAAGTGACGCTTGGAGGGCGGAAATTCATGGAGCTGCGGACACGAACAACGTGCGCCTGTTAACGATGAGTGTGCTGCTTTCGTAGGTACCAATTATACAGCTATTGCTGGGCTTCTGCAGCAGCTCTGCGGAAGTTATCTGCCAGCCATTTCCAACAGCAGCCTCCGTCCGCGGGGCTGTTGCGGATACCCAACTGAAGCTGTGAGTTAACGAGTTGACACCACTATGCGCGTTGCTATACAAGCTCCAATAAAATGAGCGATGAAAACTATTATCAAGGGTAATTTTTTACTGATCGCACATTGTGCCTACCTACTGAAGGTGCAAGATGCTGTTTTGAGGTGCGCTTTAGTCTACTTAATAATATTTCCATCGACCTTTAGTTTTCAGCGTGCTTCCGCGCATGAGAACGTGAAAGAAGTCTGTGTACAGAACGCTTAGGCGCACTATATTGAATTATTTTTGTTGCCTTAAAGACGGTAGTTTGACAAGCAGATATAGGTAGTACGATGCTTCTATAGCACGTACGCGGTAGTCACTTAAGTTGGATACGCCTCGCCGATAAAGTGAAAAGCTCGAGACTTTCGACGGCGTGCGTTGTTGCGGCCGCGCCGCCGTGTACTCTTTTCCCTCGTTTCTGTTTGGTGGTTTGGTGGTTTGCCTACATTGCGATGACGTTCGGCGTTGTCACAGAATCGAGTGAGTGTACGGGACTGTGGGACCTATGTACGGTAACTCTAGCCTATGACAGGTCTGATCTCGACGTAAACAGAGTCCGTGCGCGCTGGGTGTCGTTCGGACACTCGTACTCGCATGTGTTTATATGAGTATTTAAGAATGGGTTACGTTTGTAAAACTTGCGGTCAGTAACCACTCACGGCGTGCCCCTGACTGCCGGGGTATGTGCTTGGGTGTCGGGATATTCCGGCCCAAAGCCGTGCTTATTATGAAACTAAATCTTGAAGCGATTTCTCAGAAAAGAAGGGCTTTCATTCGTGCATAGCCAGTGCATATTGCGAAATGAGGTTCCCGCTGCCTTTTACGTGGAAATTTGTTTTGGCTGCGAAATTATGTCGAAGGAAACACTCTTGTCAGATGTGTGTACAGTAGCGGTGTGTTGAACAAAGGGTGGTTGTAAATACAAATAAGCAGTTTGTATGTTTTGGTTACTCCCAGAATCCCGGATCACTTCTCCCGCCTCTTCACTCCAGTTGACAGCCACACTCGGAGAAACGAAGGTGCCGCTCTGGTCTGGCGCCTCACCGCTCGTGATGGGAAAATCAGCAGCGGCGTTCACCCTGTCAACGAGGCATTCGGTTCTACATTTCCTTTGGTTGGACAAGACGATGTAGGAAAAGAGGTGAGTGGCACCCACGCAAAGGAGCCTAAACCAATTTCGTTTGTTGTTTAAAGGAGGCTCACATCATCTTGTGGTGCAAGTTTGTCGCCAAGTGACCTGTTACAAAGGTACTATTTGCAAGTTGTGTTTTACACGATAACGACAAAAAACTTTGTTCCTTACCATGCCTGTTTGCATTTTCTTTTGTGAGCCTTCATTATGCCTGTGTGAACCACTTATTGTGTAGGATTTGCAAATTTTTACTGGAATTTCATTTTCTCATCATAATATCACCTTCTGCTTTCCTGATGCCGTTTTTCATGGTGCTTACGCTGAACAGGAGCGACAACCTAGCAAGACACAAGTCTGATGCCTCCAGCCGTCACCCCTTCTTTATTTATTCTTAATCATAAGGAATAAATACGGAAACATCGTGCCGATTTGTGCAGTTTATTTTGTACCGTATGACGCTATACGCGCCACAGTCGCACATTTTAGTTGGCTATGCTCACACAAGCATGTAAATCAGGTATACCTACACTTCTTAATTGGGAATCACAGACCATCTTTTCGCGCTTTCTATATTACTTTGCTGGAAGAGGTGTGTTGTTTTGACGAGTTTTATTAACATAATGCTAAAATCAAACTATTCTTTTTTGCAGTCGCTGGGCAGAACGGCAAGTGTTATTGGACTTGCTTAAAATGAATACTTCACTATTTTCAACAGTAGTCGGGCGAAAGTAAAGCAAGGGTCAAATGAGTAGCTTAAAGTAGTTGTCGAGTCGCTGGACGCTTCCGTGTGGGTCATTTGACCCATGTAGGAGTGTTACCGGCAAGAGTCATCTGATTCCTTCATAAGTGGAAATGTGATCGTTCGGATAAGAGTCCTTCCACTCTTCCTAGAGGGTCAGGTTACTCTCCTAGAGCGCGCCGACTCTGGCCCATCAATAGAGTCACCGTGACTCTTTAAAGATAGTGCTATACGTGGAAAGTCAGAACTATCCGAAAATAGTTGCGCATACTCTTTTTTTTTCTTAGAATGTACTTCTTTTTTTTTTATTCTGAGTCGTTCGTTGCCAACGATAGCTTTCTGGAGTCTTCGTGGTTTCGCACTGCCTCCGGGACCGAAGGCGTTGGAAGTTTTCTGCACCTCTGATGGTTTAGCAGTGCCTGCGGGATCGGCACACCTTTGACCAAGCGACGATTTCAAGTGATGACGTCATCATGTGACGTTATGCACCGTGACGTCGCAGTGAGATTGTGATGACGCGATAACATGATTTTGATTTTGATCACTTCGTGTTGGCGTCGACGCCGACGGTCGCATTTTGCTCTTGATAAGGTATATAAGGCGTTAATAAGGAGGCGGGGTATTGGTATAAAGGAAGCGACTTGCAAACAGAAAGAGCGAGACGTCAAAGTGAAGGGGCAACGTAACCCCTTCACGGGGATTGCGGTGCAGGCCGCGCTGTCACCGTCGCGGATCAGCCCATTAAGGGGATACCGTGTACGTGCCGGCGTGCACTCACGAGGAGGCTGCGCCAAGGGGTATGTGACTCTCTTCGTTTCTAGAAGAATCCACGGCGCTTGCGGTACGATGTCACCAGGAAGGGAATCGCAAACGCCTCAGCAACGCCGTCGCTGGTCTGTGAGAGTGCACGGATGACGGCGCAGCGATTGGGACGGCTTGCACCGCTGGCTTTACCAAGATGCGTGTGTATTGGAGATTCTCGCCGAGGTAAATACCCGTGACGTGAAACTCTCAATGAAGTTTGAAAAGGCAACGCGCAATAATCTGGGCCTCGGCGATGGGGTTTATGCGAAAATTAGCTTTTAGGGTTAGCCTCGAAGGACTTTGACTTTCACGATATCACAGTGTGCCGAAAACCTTGCTCACAGAACACGCAGTGGAAGAACCCCCAAAGAATTGAGCTCAAAATAGCTGTCATTAATATGAGCTTTTGACACTTTGTGAAAGGGGCAATGACTGAGCGAAGCTTTCTCGCTATAAAAAGCTCCAAGGAAAATACTAACCATGCGAAGCTAACTCACGATACGTATAAACTCACGCAAACGTTCAACTGTTATGCCTTGGGGTGATGGGCTAATATAAGATTGGCTCTTTATTGATTTAATGCGCCCAAACTTTAAGCTTAACGCACTGATGCTCCAACTGTTCAAGGTGTATAGGTGAGAAGAACGACCGACGAACTTTTTAGGCTGCAATTTTTGGGAGAATATATCGCTGAATTGATGCAGCGCGTAAAAATTAAATAATTTACTTTCTTACTGCGCCAGCTTTCGAGTGATCGAATTATGTTACGTATACGGAAAACCTAAATTCGTCTGCGGAAAGCTCAACAAGAGTAAAAGATTTCTTTACAACGAAAGCTGTTATCCGATCACAACGGCAGTCGGGTAGTTGTCCGCCGTCGCCTCCGCCGGTGTCCGTAAGCACTATCGCGCGAAATAAGAAAAAAAATGAAATAAACAAAATATACCCAGAATCGCGTGGGATATGAACCGGGGAGCACAGAACCACGCTGGTGCTTGAAACTCATTCGCAAGAAGATCTTATACAGCCGTCATGTCGAGCAAGGAATCGCGTTAACATATGTAATATATAGCGTGGGAGAAGTTGAAGTTGAATTTTATTTCACCTCGGTGTTACACTTTTTTTTTAATAAGAAGAGTTGCATAACAGGCGGGTGTCACACAATGCTAATTACGCAATGATAGAGTCTGCGGTTTAAAGCTTCCCACCCACTACAAAGTGCTCAGCCATAATTATTCATCGTCATCAGCCACATGCAGCATCAACAACGCGCACATACTGTCTCACCTATGTGTAGCGGGTACCCCGCTTATCCGTAGAAAGACGAATAGTGGCATAGTGGGTGCTTCCCAATTTCACAAAGATTATGATTTTTGGCGTAATGAATAGCTTGCATGTGTACTTGTATTAGATGCCCCAAGAGAGTTTACTACGGGCTCTAGAAAGGCCGCTTTTCGGGCTTTCGCTGTGACTGTGCTGCCTGTTGCGCGCAGGCCTGGCGTTTGTTTAGGGGAGAAGCACCTTAGGGTCTGGGCGTGTCGCCGTGCATCCTGCATCGTCGTCTATTGTCGGGACGGTCCATTTGCTTGAGCGCAAGAGAGAGCCCCACCGCCTCAGCGCTCACAGTGTGTTGAGAGAGACTGAAGGGTACGAGTTGAGTATTTAAACGCTCTTTCTGCGATGAACGCTGAACTACCAGCTCGCAAGGAACGAAAACGCGCCCTCGCCCGCGAGAGGCTACGCCGACGCAGGCAGCGTCTGCAAGCGAGTTTCTTGACTGAAAAAAGAACCGACTCCTGGCGCTGCACGACTCTTCAACGGCCACTGCGCATGTATAACCACTGGATCTTGACCTGCAATATGATACCGATGGGAGATTTCTCTTGTGCGTAGTTGAAGAATAAAAATCTGGCAGCGTGCACGCTAACTAAAAGCGGACTGCAGGTATCTGTGTCTAATCTTTCTTCTGTGTCTCATGGCCCATTAGCAGTGATTTTGCTGTGGGAAACACCGGCCTACACAGCATGCTTCGCGCTTCCACAAGTTTCACGTTAGTGGAGCTGAAACGCCCTTCCCCAGATGCATCGCCCCTCCCCAATTCTTTTTTTTTTGTAACAGTGAAATAACAAAGGTGTTTAGGATCGATGCCGAACAGTATAACAGTTATATGTGGAGTGTTTCTTTTCATTAAAAGACACAGCAAATTTTTTCCGTTGCACTATTAATCGTTATTGAGCAGTGTTGGAAAAAGCATGTCATGAGTCGTCTGAAATGTAAGCATAATGTCGTGAGTCATCAGAAATGTAATGTTTTCTCGTATTTTGCCGCAGCTCGTGCTTCATTGATGGAGAATACTAAGGTTCTAAGTTATACACAACGAAATGAATAGAACAAACAATTAGACTAGGGAAAGCATAAGGGCCATAGTCGTTTTCTTTAACTGGAGTGTAGGCGGCGTAAACTGAAATGAATGAAAGTGCACGAAAAATAACCCTTTCTGTTGCTGGGATCCGAATCCGCAACCGTCAAATTATCTGTAATATTTGATTGACTACGCGTCCGATTGAAAGTGTCGAATTTGAATTAGATTAACTAGTACGTCATGCGTTTTCGTGTTGGTGCACAAGTCTTAATTTATTCGTTCATCATTGTGCTAAGGGACAGACGTTGAATGACATCCCACTGTGTTTATTGCTTACGAAACTGCACAAGTGTGAAGAGCAGGCTGGCAGCTTTGAAAATATCTTGGTTGCTTACCGCACCAGATGTGCCCGATAACGAAAACGGAAGAAAATCTGCGTTCTGATGAGAACGTTTTGAAGTATCTATAATCTGTGTTTCTGAAGAGCGCAACTTAATCGCACAAAGCTACAGCACGATATCGAGTAAGTACAGCAAGCTCTGGGAACTAAACCTTCTTATTTAAGCTTCCCAAAACGCAACGCAGTTACGCCGCGATATGTTCTAGAGAAGAGCTACGCCTGGGCACGATGGTAACTCAACTTGTAAACTTATTATAAAATTAACACGGCTGGAACGTCAACCGGGAATAAAATTATATCACTTAGTGGAGATGCGCCTTAAGCTTGTGTATTGCACATGCGCAAGTATACGAAGGGTACTGTTTTTTGTTTCCGCAAATTGCGACTTGCAAGACGCCGACGTGCCTTCCCATTACTAACGCAAAACAATAAATATTAAATAAATATATTTATTATCTGGGGTGTTACCTCCCAGTTCACGATATCATTTTGAGGGACGCCGTAATAGAGGGCTATAGAAATTTCGACCATCTGGTATTCTTTAACGCTGAGTAACACTGACAATTGTGCGGGTTAGTACGGATGCATGGCTTCAGAACGGAGCAACAAAGAAGGCGAAAAGACGAAAGATCACCCGAAGATAAAGCGCTTGTGTTCATGTGATCACTAGTCTTTTCTCCTGGCTTGTTGCGCCGTTCTAAATGCATGCATTCTTAAACGTGCACTGAGATCGCACAGTACACGGGCCTTTATCATTCCGCCTCCACCAAAATGCGACCGCCGCGGCCGGGACTGCACCCGCGAACTTCCGGTCAGGAGACAAGCACCGTAACCAATGATCCACCGTGGCGGACAGTATTAAATACCGGCGTATACTCAACAGATTCTCTACTTCCACAAAAGAGTGTCGACATGCACGGGTTTTACCATACCGATTTCTTTCAGGAAAACATAATTTCGTCGTTTTAACCGCGAACCTGCTTAAGCTCATCGTAATTTGTCCGCCGGAAACAAAAATGATCATTATCACGAACCGGCACACGCTCTCTACATCCTCCTTTTCGTCTTCTCCATCCTCGATCGCTCCCTGAACACGTGCGCCGATTTCTCTGATGTGACCTGTAATAATCCTGATTGGTGAGAGAACGGCTACAGAGAGAGAGGAAGAAAAAGAGAAAGAGTTGCCGAAAAAAAAATTCTTCACGACACCGGATTCAAGCTCCCGTACCCTCACTCCGAAGGCGAGTGTCCCAACCAGTCGGCTTTCCAGGCACGCTAGCAGAGCATAGCATAGCCTTGTATAGTATAGTGTAGCGTGGGGGTGGGAAAGGGCAGTGAGTGTGAGGAGAAGGGAAAGGAGGAGGGGAGAGAGTAAAGCATAGCATAGCAAGAAAGAGAAAGAGAGAAATAAAGAGAAAGAGAGAAAGAGGAAGGATAAAAAAGGAGAGATAAAGAAATAGCGTGGGAGATATAGAATGAAAAGAATAGAAAGAAGGAGGAAGGAAGCGAGAAATAGAAAGAGAGAGAAAGGGATGAAATAGGAAGAAGGAGAAAAAACTAAAGAAGTATATATATAATAATAATTTTTATTTCTGCCTCAAGAAATACATGGACAGAGGAGCTGCAGAAAAAGCTGTAATAGACAGCTTGACAGAGCCACAGCCCCTAAATACTGGGCAACAGCGAAGGCAGTTGAAAAGGCAGTTGAAAGCAAAAACCGTCGCATACACAAAGCTTCATGTTACAAAAAAAAACCAAACAGGAAAAACAAAAAACAACAAAAACACTGCATATCAAAGCAGACAAGAAAATGAGCAGACAGAGTGTTATCTACACTTTCTACACACAGCATCAATTGCTTCCTCAAAGTAATAATAATATTAATTGTAATAACAATAATAACACATTCCGAAGATCATCATGTATCAAATAAGAGCACAAATAAAAATACAGATACAGAGGAAGGAGAGATACCGTATTTGAATTTTACGAAACATAGACTATATGTGGGGGTACATCCTTATACATAGAACGAAGTTTTTTATGGGTACAGGTAAACAGGTCAATGTTTGCAGATGTGTACGCGTTTAGAAGGGAGGGAAGTGTATGTTGGAGGCGCTCTGTCCCGGTATTTATACGTGCTGTTGGCACTAACCAGCTTTCGGGTTGCCTAAAAGGGTAACTCGTTTTCTTTTCTTCCAAATTGGCGAGATGTCGGATGTAATTAATATTACGTTTTGTTTCTACTTTAAAACGAATGCTTAGCCTCTATTGGTATAAATGGAAGATTTTGATTATGCCAGTCTGAAGAAATAGCTCTCTGCTGGGTGTCCCATAGTTCGCAATAAAGATATGACGAAGAAACTTCTTTTGCAAAATGTATATTTTCTGGAGACAGGACGATGATGCGGTGCCCCACACTAGCTGACAGTAATTAATGTAAGAATAAAATAAAGAGTTATAAAGGAGCAGTTTAATAGACTTAGGAAGAATGTATCTGATGGAACCGATTGCGCCAGTTATTCTGGCTAATTGTTTAATAACATGGTTCACATGGGCTGCCCATGACATATTTGATGAAAATATAACACCGAGACACTTGAAATGATCAACTATTTCTATTTCTTTGGAGTTATATATAATGCTATCATGCGAAGGAACCACTTTATTTCTCGGCCTGAAGATTACCACTTTTGTCTTTTTTTTTTTCATTGACACGCATATGATTATATTTTGACCATTTTTCTAGCGTGGTCATCGTTGTATTGCATGATTGTATTAGCTCATGGATGTTACTTCCTGAGAAAAAAATGCTCGTATCATCTGCATATATTATAAATCTTGCGCTTGGGTTGATGTTTACGATATCGTTCAGGTAAATATTGAAAAGTAGTGGCCCTAATATGCTTCCTTGTGGAACACCAGAAAAAATTGGTTTTACTTCTGAGTGCATGTTATGTATATTGACCATTTGTTTCCTATTAGATAAATACGATTTTATTAATTCTGCAGCTTGCCCTCGAATTCCGTAGTACCATAGCTTCTTTAGAATTAATTCATGATTTACAAGGTCAAACGCCTTGGAGAAGTCAATGAATATTTTCTATTACAAAAGCTCTGTTCTCAAATTGAGAGAGTATATATTCTTTTTGTTCTAAAAGCGCTAGTTCAGTCGATTTGTTTTTCCGGAATCCATATTGACACGGCGTGAGCAAGTTGTATTTGTCTATAAATTTGGTGAACTTACAGTGGATAATTTTTTCTAGCGCTTTGGATAAGACAGGGAGTACGGACACAGGTCTATAATTGCCCATATCATTTTTATCACCTTTTTTAAATAGAACAGTTACTTTTGCAATCTGCATCCTTTCTGGAAATACTGATGTAGCTAAACAAAGGTTAAAAATATGTGTGATGGTTGCCGCTATAATATCTGCAACATATTTTACAGGTTTTATCTGAATGTCATCAACATCTCGACATCTGCTATTTTTTAGGCTCAGCATAGTGGATAGAACTTCATCTGTTGCTACAGGATTTAAAAATATTGTGTTGTTATTGTTAAAGTTTATGTTGTCATATGTTTCCGGCAAAGATCCGTCCATTTTAAGTGCTGTTAAAAAGTCATTAAATGCGTTTGCCAGATCAGTCCCCGTTAGTTCTGTGCCATCAATATTTAAAGCACGCACGTGGCTTTGTGACTGTTTACGTTGCAACAATGTGTTCAAACGAGTCCAAACCACATCATGCCGGCCATTCTTAGCATCTAAATATGTGGAGTAATATTCCGTTCGTGCTAATCGCAGTTTCTTATTTAGTCTTTTCCGAAACTCTTTAAATAAACACAAGTCGTCAGCCGCGCGTGTAATTAGAAACTTCCTGTATAACTTATTTTTATATGGAGAGAGATATGCATAAATACAAATAAACATAGGAAAAATGCTTAGAAAAAACAGAGAAGAGAGAGGAAGAAAGAAATAAAGGAAGAAAGAGGGAGGAAATGTGCAAAGCTTAGCAAGACAGCAAAAGCCAGGACTAGATAAGTGCCCATCAGCTCCGCTGCCTCTTCAGCAGTGTGCCTCCATTGCCTACGCTAATTTTTTTTTACTACTTTGCTGGATAGGTATGCCTTTCTAGAGAAGACGCACATAGCCCAAGATATTTTTTGTTTGCCTCATGGACACCTCGTTAGGGTTCATCCACCTTCTCTACAGGAACCACCTTCAGGCTACTCGCAGCCACCAGAAAGACCTGCTGAAGCCGTCATCGCTTCGGGGCGAATACACGCCTAGGTTCTTCTTTCTGAGAGCTTTTCTCAGGTTCACGTCGTCAAAGGTGAGAAGAAAATGTTGGGCTCTGACGAGAGCCATGGTCGAGGAGATCGCCGCCTAACGAACCGCGTCGCCACAGAGCAAACGCTGATTGGCTGTGCCCGTGGAGCAAAACGTCTCCTCTTCAAAACACGGCTACCAGCTCGTTGATATGTTTAGGAGAGCAGGACGCAGTTGCTTGGGTCTTTTATTTTCTTGTTTGGTATGGTCCGCACCGTTTTACCGCCTTCCGCTGCCTCGAGGCAGTGTCGTCATCCCTAAAACTGGATAGTTACCACATTTTTATGATACAAGCCATAAGAGCTCGCTGTCATGTGGATTATTTCCTTGTTCTTTCATCAGGTTTACTGCCGCTCGTGTGAGATGAATAAGTGAACGTGACGTGTTCATTTTATAATCATTTTACTGAGTATGCTGTGTACAAAGTAGTGGGCTCGATTCGCGACGTGTGCGGCCTCACTGTACCGGCACAAAAATTAAAAAAAATGGCGAAGCTTGCACTAAGCCGCACAAGGCTTGAAACAGCAAAACTGGATGAAATCTGAAGACTAATATGTTTGTTTCTAGGTTGTTTCTAGGTCATAGCAAGGTGATGCAGGTTGTTTTCAAGTTGTTTGAAGGTTGTTTATAGGCCGTTTCTAGGATTCGGCTAAGTCATGCTAGATTGTTTCTACGTGGATTCTTAGCGCAGTGAGGCTCGAGTTAAACCACAGACAGTCACAGACACGACACGGATGTCCAAACCCCAGAGTCAGAATCTCGTGCTGAAACCGTGTTCGCAACCTTCACAGACCGACGGGCTGCTTATTCTAGCTGTAGCTTGCAGAACTTGCTTGTAGCTAGGTTGAATTCGGTAGAACTTGGCTATTGGCTTCGAGATCTTGGAGTGGCGCCCTCTCACGTGGTACGTCAGAGCGGGGACTTCGCTCTCAACCGCACTGTAGCAGCCGCTGCTCCTGTACGCGGATCGTCTGCTTCAGGCGGGAACTTTGTCGAGCGAACAGCCTCGCGACGGTCAACAAACGCCTGCAACGAATGTTTTCGAGTGTAATCTAGAACTTCTTTTACTTGCGGCCCAATCAACAGGGCCAAGAAATCCCCCGGATGGCCGACGAGCGCGCCGATGCCACCAACCGCATTGCTGGTAAGAAAGCGAAACTATGTGTGAGTGTTCTTGCTCGTTATCTTGTTTATGCCGTACGATAATAATTAGCTTGGGTGCTTCTTTCGATATTTCAGTAAGCGTGCCGTTCTCCAGCATCTGCAAGTATGTAGATCAAGCTTGTGAAAGGTAATGCGGTAGCTCGAGAGCTCACAAACCGGGCGCCATCGGAAGAGCTGTCCAACCCAGACGATGCACCAACAGCACCACTCAACTACACTGAAACGCTACAACACTACCGACAAAGCCGCATGTACTTCCCACCACCACACAAATCACTCAACCGAGAAGACGCTGTTGCCTGGCGGCAGCTTCAGACTAATTCATTCCCCTGCCTTTACATCCTTCATCTCTTCCACCCCACACAATATCCCTCATACTGTCCCTATTGTGGAGCGAAGCCCACGGTGTATCACTGCACCTGGGAATGTCCACAACCACCGGGCTGCCGCCCTATTCCTTCACCCTCACAATCCTCTTGGGAGACTGCGCTGACCAGCTCAGAGCCGCAGGAGCAGCGTCGGCTGATCCAGCGGGCACGTTGTGTGGCGCGAGCCAATGGGGCCCTGAACTAAGGGCTCCACCCAACGAGGATAATCCTTGAGGCCTTCACAAATAAAAGTTTTCTCTCTCTCTCTCTCTCTTGTGAAAGGTCGCGGTGCCTCATCGAGGGCGAGGTGGTGTACGACGCACGCCACGTTGTTGAATGCGCGGTCGATGCCGTCAACGGAGATCGTACCACCGTCGCAGCTCTCGTCCTGCAAACAAGTGCGCAAGTGCCGCCTTCTTGCACGCCACCTGCCGATGCCCATCATCGCAGTTTGTCCCGTAATGTTGGTTCAGTGAAACGATATTACGTCGTAGTTCATATTAATACCGCACAGGGCCGTCGCATGGGTATTATTTTATAACAAATAGGTAATCACTGATTATACCATGCACAGGACCACATAGATTAACGTAGCAAAGGCAAGCTGGGTTGAGTTTCGTGTCTGCACTGCCACAGGTGAAAACTTTTAGAGAATGTGCACTAAACAGCGGCTACAGGTTTCGCTTATGAATTTATGATAAGCAGCCCGCTAGGCGCGCGCTTGCGTTCATAAGTAAAATATGTGTGTACACCATCCAAATGCAGCCATAGTCTCAGATATCCTGCGCCGCTCAGCTGAGCTCACGAGGCAGGCTTTCCTGCGAGGCGATTCGGAGGCCGCGATATCGGCTCCATGTCTAGAGGCCTTCGCGGCAGGTTGTGGGACGGCACCGCACCTGGTGTAAGTCGCCTATGCTTATAGCCTGCGTGCAATAAACGGCTTAAGTATTGGCGAGGCGCTTAAACGCGGTCACAAGCTTACCTAAGAGTGGCGCGTAGGGTGGGTAGCAGAATCACTGTCCGCGAAGTGCTTGCTGCACACTGTCGATGAAGGCGTGGGGCGCCTTCCCATTCTGAGCTTGACTATCCACTTCTTCTTCAGCTTTGGGTCCTTAGGATAGTTGTGAAAGCTAACGCCTTCTTCACGAGCGGACGAAGTACACTGAGGCACAGAGCAGTACTTCACCATTGCGCAGCACTCGCCGCGGAGACAAGCGGCCGCAGTTCTAAGAAACAAAAAGCTGTAGTTCTAAATGAACGTTAAAAGCAGGCCCACGATTGTTCGAACAGCGTCAGTAGCCACCATACGCAAGGTAACCAATTAAAGTGCTTTTTTGTTGAGATTTACAACAACGCTGGTTTCAACACGGCGCTGGGCCTACGTAGCAGACAAAAGCGCGCGAATCCCCGCTCTGACGTCATACAGGCGCCGTTCGCAGCGCCGCCATCGGTCGCACACCAGGCCAATATTGAGGTTCAGCTAGGTGTGGCTAGGTTGAGCTTCACTATATCGAGGTGGACCTTGGTAGTAGCTAGGTGGAACTTTGATGTTGGGTTGAGGTAGAACCGTTTGATGACGATAGTTGCCTGTTTCATGTTAGTGAACCAGCGGGGAGTAGTGAGATTTACGCAATTTCTGAGGCCCATATGCATTTATGATGATGATAGTTCCATCTTCTGGCAAACTGCGCAGCAGGCGGGACCGAAAGAAGCAACGAAAGAGAGTCGAGCGCAGACTCACAACTGATTTTATTGTAAACGTAGACGACTTAAATAGTGTCGAGCAAAAGACAACGTGTCACAGTCAAAGTTGATCCGCGTACCGCAAAACCCACACCAAAAACACACACAAAATATTCTAACTGCTGCACGTGGAAGGCCACGTAAGTCAACAGTAGCATGTAGAACTCATATATGCATACTCCTCATCCGACAGACCTATAGAGCGTTCAGTGACGCACCCTTCTCTCTTTCTTCTAATATGGAAAACATCTATTATTTTTCTCCCTATGCTTCTGCTATCTCTCGACACGAAGTTCGCATCTTCAAAAAACGCCAGGCCTGCGCGGAAAGCGCAGCACAGTCACAGCGAAAGCTCCAAGAGCGGCATTTCTAGAGCCCGTTATAAACTCTCTTGTGGCTACTGATACAAGTACACTAGGAACGTACCCACTACGCCACAAATCATAATTTTTGTGAAGTTGGGAAGCACCCACCACGACATTACACGTCATTCTGCGGAGAAGCGAGGTACCATCTGTAAGGCAATATGTGCACTTTGTTGGTGCAACGGTTGATGACGATGAAGAATTACGGCTGATCCCTTTGTAATGGGTTGGAAGGTTTAAAAGACCCACTAATTACGTAATTCGCATTATGTGACGCCCGGTCGTTATTTCATTCGCCCACCACGCTTTATAACATACGCTAACGCGCGAAAGAGATAGAGAGAGGGAATTAACCTTATTGAGACCCTGAGCAAATGGACCATGGGAGTCTTTGGTCTTCCTTTGCAACCAATAGAAGTGCACTTGCGAGGAACCCACTATGTTATAAATCATCATAATTTTTGTAAATTAGGGGAGCAGCCACTATGCAATTTTTCATCATTCTGCGCAGAACCGTAGTACCTGCTAAACACCTGTAAGGCATTATGTGCACTTTGTTGATGCTGTGGCTGATGACGATGAAAAATTATGGCAGACCCCTTTGTAATGGGTTGGAAGCATTCAACAACCAACTCGTTGCGCAATTCGCATAGTGTGCCGCCTGCTTACAGATCTCGCGTTGTGTGACACTTAATTGTTATTTTACTCTTCTACCACGCTACATTGCATATGTTAATGCGGTTCCTTCCCGACATGAAGCCTGTATAGGGTCCTTTTGCAAACCAGTTTCAAGCACCGGCATGGCTCTGAGGTTGAATACTGGGCTCACACGGAGAGGGCCCAGGTTCGAAACTCGTTCCATCTTGGAAATTTTTTCTTATTTCGTTTTTTTTTCTTATTTCGAGCGATAGCGGTTACGGACACCGGCGGCGGCGGCGGCGGCGGCGGACAACTACGGCGCCAAAAAACGGCCCTTGTTGTGATCTCATAACAGCTTTCGCAGTAAAACAGGCTAGCAACAGCATTCCTGCCGTGAGCTGGCAAACGCAAACCTGGGCTCTCGGATAGTGAACGCTCGCGTTCTCTTAATCTCATGTTAATGCACCTTCCGCTATCACCGATATAAGACCTCCCGCAAGTGAAGGGCACCTTATACACAACACCCACAGCGCATGGCACGTATTGGTTTCAAAACGGCACTGATTTCTTAGAGGCACGCTAGCAGATTCTATCGTTTCACTCACCATTCTGGAAACTTTTCACATGCTGCCTGGTGCTGAAAACGCTACGCGTATTTGTGTGTGTGTGTGTGTTCTTGTTGTGGGTTTAGCGGTACGCTGATAAAGTTTGACTGTGACACATTGTCTTTTGCAGGACACTCTTTAGGTCGACTACGTTTACAATAAAATCAGTTGTGAGTCTGTGCTCGTCTGTCCCTTTCGTTCTTTCTATGTGACCCGTCTGCTGCGCAGTTTGCTAGAAGACGAAACCTCACCAACTCGCCCAGTTTTCAACGCGTGTTACACATGATGATAGTTGTGGCGTAGGCCGCACGGCACACACCCGCAGGCCACACGAATTGTGGCTCGCTTGAACAGCTTCGTTGTTAAAAGCATTCATGCACGTTTTTTTTTTTATACGGATATCAAACAACGCAAGCTAGGCTTTAATGATAAATGAAAATAGCACCAAAAAGCGTAGGACGAGACGAAGAAGGCGACAGAACAAGCGCATTGCTAGCAGATGACGACAGGCTAGAGAAAGCTACAGCTTGTGCTGCAGCCTACTTCGCCTCGTGCAACGTTCTTTTGCGCTATTTTCATTCATCATAAATTACCAACTCGCCCAACAGTCTATTCTTCTAGGCTTTAACACGCCAATAAGATGGCTTTACAGCGTATGTCAAGCAGCGATATTACTTCGTCACGTCAAACACTTCGATTCAGCCGTCCCCTTCAGCCAACTTACACGTCTGAACTTCAAGAGGTTCCTAAAGGGACACTAAAGGCAATAAATAAGTCGACGTCGATCATTCAAACAACGTTCGAGAAACCTCGTAGATTTTGTTTACGGCCAAGGAAATACTTTGTTTGAAAAAAAAAATACGGCTTTTTGTTGCCTGCATACCGTTAACGCCATTGAAATCGCTCGCGTCTGAAAATGTACTTCTAACGTCGCATTCGCTATGTGCCAACAGCCGGCTCGGCGGCGCAGTGTAGCAAATGGTTTTAGTGGGGCACAGGCCGGTGGAAACGGAACTTGCGTCGTTCTCAAGGGTAAGGTCAATTTCGCTGTTGCATGAATGAGACGCAAATGCAGAAGTTTCACTTTAGTTCGCCTCGTAATTCAATGAAATATTCTTTGTTGTCATGGGAAGTTTGAGTACATGTAATTAATTGTACTGAGGCCCTAATTATTCATCGGGTATATGTTGCAGAATGTTCCACTGTTCGCGCAAATCCTGTCGTAAATTTACCATATTTGTCGATTACTAAAGCGCTGATATGTTTAACGCTGACGTTTTAGACGCTCTCAAGCATGGACCTGTCCCTCTGACATGAAATGCTGTTTGCCTTCAGTGTCCCGTTATGTATTGTGTTTGCTCTCTACCAAGGCATGCAATATTGATGAGCTATATGCACTTTACGTATGCAAAGCTAATTATACTAACTACTTACAGGTGAATTTGTTTCTCCAGCATTGCCTTTCGACCTCAGAGATGGGAGATATTTTGCAGCTCTAGTGAACATTCCGTTTCGTTAACCTTGCGAATTCCGATGAGGAATTTAGGCGGCTACTAGAACTTTGTGAAAATACCATTGCTGTCAAAGCGAGGGAAATTCCACGTGCACCATAATTTCAAGCTTTGCGTTGCAACCACGCAATAGGTAGAGACAGCTTCCTAGCGTGCTTCGTTGTCCCCATGAGGTAGTGTGCCTTACAAGTAAATGGTTAGAAGAAGCTATTGAGAAATTCCTTCGGTCATATCCAAGTAGGAGCATTTTACAAGTTTTACAGCAATCCTATTCGATACGCCCCCTGGAACTCTTTACCAGTATTCGCCCTCCCAGTGTCCTGCTGTTTCCTTGCGAAACTGAAGAACTAGTTCGAGCTTTCTGTAAAAATAAAAAAAAATCAATAAGGTAAGTTCCGCGCCTGTGAAATCTGAGTGTACAGTGTAGCAGGCAAGCAAGCGCCTCCATCTGGCGAACGCAGATTTAGTTCTTTCTTCATGTTCTTTTTTCTGCTTTCTTTCATGTTTCGTTCTTTCTGTATCTCTTTCTATACTGACCTCTCTCCTCCATTCCCTCCTCCTTACCCTCACATCACTCCTCCTCACTCTCACTTTTCTTTCAAACCTCTTGCTATGCTAATCTGCGCATGATTATGCTATGGTTTACCCTTTCACCTCCTTCTCACCCGACATCCACCCTCTTCATCCTCACTTCTCTTTCCCACCCTTTTGCTAAACCATGCTGTACAAGGCTATGTCCTGGTTTACCCTGTGCCCTCCTGTTTTCGTTCCTCCTCACCCTCACCTCTCTTTCCCACCCGTTGCTATACATTATTATGCAAGGCTATGCTATGCTAGCATCGGCTTGGCACATATACGCTCTCTGTGGCGCATACCCGGCGAGTTTTAAAGACGATAGTCTTTCTTGGGGAACTTAAACGCAGAAATTTTGGTCTGTCTTTCTGTCTGTCTTTCTGTTTGTCGGCACGTCCCTCGATTCAGCCACTCGGCCAAAGTTGAACCACTTGCCCAAGGGCCTGCCGTCTTGAACTGGTACGGCTGTTCATACTTGTGAACGCTGTCGATCAAAAAGTAAATATCATGCATATCTGAGGTGCAACGTCACTAGGTAAGTATTAGGTGGCGTGTTCCTTTAATAGAAAATGCATACATACGTAATTTTAAGGACCCTCGTTTCTTAGGCTGCGCTGAAAATGCACAAGAATGGAAGCTTGAGCGAGTTGATATGCGTTCATCTTTGTTGAAACAGCGCTCACTAGACGACGACGAAGTAAAAGAAGGCACAGCACAGGTAGCGCCTGTCCTGTGCCTTCTTTTACTTCGTCGTCGTCTAGTGAGCGCTGTTTCAACAAAGCTGAAAATGCGACTGCGCTGAAATTAGCCTTCCTCCGTGCCCTTCGCACGAGCTCATTGTTGTGTTTCGGTTTCAGTTGTGTATTGCACTGTACGAATGCCATGGGTTGGTGTTGAAAAACTTTAGTTTTGAGAAGGCCAAGAAGGTGAAAAAAAATATTTAAAAAATGAAAAAGCAGCGTTGTGGGCGGCCTTCAGGCTGCCGGTTGTGGGCGCCGCTCTGGCGTTCCTGTTTAACCCAGGCGACGTGTAAATAAAAGAGTGTGTGGAGAGTACTCGTTGAGTGCGGACGTTTCTCTGCTTCAGCGCTTCGCGCCAAACCGCGTTTTCGGGCTGGCTGGCGTCCCCGCCGGTCGCGTTGGTCACCGCCGGTCTTCGCCTGCTGCTGCGCCGGGACTACCAGCAAGCAACACAGCACTCATGTTTCCCGACGTACTGCCAGATGGCGTCCATATCTCACACAGCGCCTCTTCTATTGTCTTTACACGACATTTGCAGCGAAGCACGCAGATACGCGGCCAATTTTTTGCATTCGACGCCGGAGAAACACCAAGTTTAAATAGCTCTGCCGTTAAAAGGGGTAACCACCAGAAAAACCACGCACCCACAAAAGCGCACTTACCTACGGCTAAAAAGTACTTCAGAATTGGGAGCTTTGAAAATCAGCGTGGAGTGTACGAACGCAGGAAAGAAACAATCGAACCTGGTAAATGGAATTCACATAGTCCTGGAGCTCCGTAGTTGCCGCCCGTATGCATTACGACAGACAGCGGGAATGTCTTCCAGCAGTGCCGAGGAGAATGCGTTTCCCATGGCTTCACTGTGATTAGTGAAACATGGCAAACGAAGGAGACTGAGCTGTTTTACTTCAAAACAGATTGACAACGTGCACACCGATCGGTTCTCCGTTGAAATTGAATGAAACGATAGCGAAACCTATCACAACGCTCGGCTTCGGTTTTCACCATTTTTATTAGGCCAGTGATGTAACCACGGTTTGACTCTCGTCTTTAAAAAGGAAGCTCTATGGGCCGGTTTCATCGACCAGGACCTAGAGCATCGGTAGTGTAGGGAAGTATGCCTTTCAAGATCCATGGTAAGCCGCCATTCATCGACCGTATTAGGCATTCTGCAAATTTTCCCGGACTTTGCTGACAGCAACTGGTGCTGATCGTCCTTCGCAGAATTGGTCCCTAACCTATCCCTTACCACAGCCTGATAAAACTTTAGCAGGCAACGCAATTTTCTCCTCAAAGGTTGACGAGTACGAGCCTGCACCAATGGGCGCATACTCTAGACCAGACGACTGGTGACGTCGCAATCCGGCACACGAGAGGGACTGTTTTAATCGTGATGCAGTCGGTGATCCCCTTTGGGTCATTGTGGGCGGGACCTCTCCTCCATTTCACAGCGGGGCTGTCTTAGGCTAGCCTCCGCCATACTGGCAGCAGTAGTAGAAGCAGTAGTAGCCGGCGTCCGCAGAAAACAAATGGCTGAACAGGCACGTCACGTCATCTTAATTTGATAAATCAGGTGGAAGAGGGAATTTCAAATCTAGCGGTGGATATACGATATGATGTGATCTCTAGCCAATCAAGTAGACTCGCGTCTTCTTAGCCATACATGATTTTGCTTGCCAATCGTATACGCTCGCGCATATAGACCTCGCCGTGCCGAACATGCGGCGCTGCGAGCTCGCGAAGCCGAGGTGAAGCGCCAGCGGAAAGCCGAAGACTGTGAAATGCGAACTCGCAAAGACGACGCAACACGGTAACGAAGGGTTGCCGACACTACTGAGGACATCCACGGCCACTCCAAGGAATGCAGCAAGGGGCATCATTGCGCATAGACAGCTTCAATATTGCTCAGTTCAGTTCATTTTAAAACAAAAATGTTTTATGCCGGGGTCCACCACGGCTCCATTGACGTATTTCGGTCACAGATGTCACGTTGTAAAATATGCCCTAATATATCGCAAAGCAAAAAAAAAACAAGAAAAATCACGCCATCTCCCGCTAAAGGGGACCATGAAGCGATGCGAAGCAGCGTTTCGGCATGTCGAGCCCGCGTTTCATAGGGGAACTGGAGAGCGGAAAGCGGGAGTGAATAGGGAAAGCGGAGAGGCGGTGGGGAGGATTTGCGCATGTGCAGTAAGGGTGGTCACGCCGCACAGCACCACCGGTTTGAATTCCGCCATGAGATGCTTCGCTCTAAATGTTCTGTCGCCGTCAGTCGAACCAACGACCCCTCGCTCCGCAGCGCGCGGCGCAAACCGACTCGGCCACAGACGGCACGTTCTTGAGCATACTAACGGCGAGCTATTTATATACGCCATTTACCATTGGGGGTACTCAAAGATCGCTGGCACTTCAGCATGATTTTGTTATCGCTAGCGAGATGGCGCGAAGGGCTCGAACGTCGTCGCCCTGCGCTGCGATGCGCGCGCGTCTCCGCAGGGCGTGGTCGCTTGTGCGCGTGCACTTATCTCTTGTTAGGGTGGGGGCAGGGGTGCGGGTTGTGCGTCTTGTGCTCTAACCGCAACTTTGGGTTGAAGTTACAGAGAGCCCGAATGTCACTTCGCCCACTTCAGCGGCCGCTTTCGCGAAAGGAGCGGGCTGCTCATACACAAAGAAGTTACGACTGTGATAGTCACTTGCGCTCATCCTGTGTACACTTGTGCGGTCGTTTCGTGCGTCTTCCTTTGTGTTTCAGCAGCGCGCTTTGACTGTCGAGCTGTGACAGTTGTTACTCCGCGTTCATTCTGTGTACGTTCTTTCCGTGCGTCCTTTCTGCTCGAGCACTGCGGTGCGATTTTCGAGCTGCTTGCCGTTCTTTGCCTGACAGTACAATTTGCTGCTATAGCATTCATTCCGTCGCCCTTGTGACGAAACAGTGCACAACAGATGCTCAACTACGTCCGTGAAGACAAGTTTTACTTTCGTGCTATACCGATGCCTATGACAGTGGGACCAGCCATGTTTTTTTCCGTAAATGCCTCTTTTAAAGGGGTGTTACGCAAGGTTTGGGGAACGTCATGCAATGAATAATTCAAAGTAAAAGTCAATGGAACTTTTGGAAAAATGTTGATACACTGTGCAAACAAAAACTCGTGTTAAATGAGCAATTTTCTCGAGAAAGGTAAATAAATTGGTCAACAAGAAGATGGAACTGTACGACAGTGATCACAGATCAAGACCGTGATCACGGACCGTAAATTTTGGTACTGATGTTGCTCATCAAAATTAGCTAGCATCTTACTTTCTTTCCTGGGTCCATCCTTCCTTTAACCTAGGTGCATGAACAATTTCACGAATAGTACTATTTCTACGAATACTCCGTACCTAAAGACTAATCGTACTATATTGTGTCCCCAGCTATTTGGTACGCGCATTCGGCTTTTTTTAAGTTGCTGTTCACAAAAATTGGCCCCCACTCCTCACGTTCCGCGTAAACTGCGCGGCCCACAGCGGGGCGCAGAGGAGATCGATATAACGGCGTGTTCAGTAGGGCTCCCCTGGGATCCGAGTGAGCGTGTCCAGATGAATTGCTCGCCGGAAGATTGGATCCGAGAACGTGACAGCCCAGAGGTATAGTTTAGTACCATCGGTTCCCGGTTTACCTTCTTTTGCCGATTGCACTTCCTCCAAATCCCCTTTCCAAAGCTCCGTGCGCACGTGCGCCGACGCAACTAAGCCAATGCTCAAACAAGCAATGATCGGGATTGTGCTCCCTCGGTTTAAATAATTAAATAAATAAAAGCCGTGGATTGCTGCATCCCAGAGCTCGCGCAGTGCATCCGCTATCACTCTGAAAGACCGCCGACCGCCTCTCGTGCCTCGAAAGATGAATGCTCACGTGCACATTCTTACGGCACACAAACTCCTCGAAGGTATAAGTGAATGGAGGAAGGGAATTTTTAGGGCTCTTTTTTTTTTTTGTTTGGCACAACCTTAACGAAAACTAGCAGATAATAAATTCAAGGAAGTACTGGAAGGCGTTAACTGTGTTGTTTTAACGCAATTGTAGTAATTGTGACATCAAGGTGAAGAAAGTAAAGTAGACGAAAAGTAGGTAGTATTCGAGGGCTTATTGGTCAGCTCTCCGCTCGTTAAAGGATCGGGTGCTAGGTGACGCCAGCTGCCAAAGAAATAGAGTGTTGCACACTAACCGTCATGGCTGCGAGTGGCGCTCACCAACACTCCCAGGTTTGCATGCTCATAAATGCCCGATTGAGTGGACTAGAGCGTGACCGCCGCCATAGCTCGATTGGTAAGAGCATCGGGCGCGTAATCCCAAGCAGGGGCGTAGCCAGAAATTTTTTTCGGGGGGGGTTCAACCATACTTTATGTATGTTCGTGCGTGCGTTTGTATGTGTGCATGCCTATATACGCAAGCAAAACTGAAAAATTCCGGGGGGGGGGGGGGGTTTGAACCCCCCCCCCCCCCCCTTGGCTACGCCCTTGATGCCAAGGTTGCAGGTTTGGTCCTTCCGACGGCAAGTTGTCTTTTCACCCACTTCACTATTGTCACATCCATATAACAAATACTACTACACAATTAAAAGAGTACAATTAAAGTCCCCTGTACTTACTTGGCTTCATTATCTGCTGGTTTTCATCAAAAGTGTAAGCGCACATTGATAGTGAAGAAGAGTGAAAAACAATGGGGCTCGTTGTACCTGCAAGAAAGAGGGTTTTATTAAGGTAGAAATGCTGAGAGGTCGGCCTGAATGTTCTTACCTGCTACGCAGTGTTATGGAAGGGGTACAAAATGAAAGGCAGAAGGGATTTAGGATAATAATGAAGATGGAAATGAAGCAAAAGCTTCGATATCCAAATTACACGTTAGAGTTCTCCCAATGATTTCGTAGGATTGACGCAATAAACGGAGCAATGTAGCGTGCAATGTCGGTATGTTCGCGCGTACATTTGTCGTGCGTTTCTTTATGGTACGTGATGAAAAAGGTCCTGTTCAGTAAACCGCGTAAAATTCAGCAAAATGTCTTGCACTGTCCTGCGCGGCATTGGGTGCAGCTTTTAATTAATCACGCACGGATGCAAGCAATAAAAATGCGCCATGGTATACTAAAGCTTTGAAACGACTATCTAACCAAAAAAACGTCTCTTTCGCACAGCTAAGCGGGAAAAAAACGAGGCTACATGGACAGCTTACGAGAAGCTGCCTCGACCTACACATATTCAAAAAAGAATACTATATTTTCATTTTTTTAATACCACCTTCCCGACCATGCTTATCAGCAATCTGAAAAGCTTCTGAAGTGTAATAAAACCTACTGAATCGAAAATCATATCATTCAGTTCACCTACCGGCGAACCCATGCGCCAGCACCACTGCGCTACTGTTCTAAATAATGCGTTCGTAAAGGCTTTCTAGACTTTTGGAAAGTATTTGACGGGGCTAAACACGTATTGCTTCTACACAAACTAAACGCACTAAACATTGACCCGGGAGTACTTGACTGGATCTAATCTTTCCTTTTTATATTTCGCCTGCAAGCGATTTTGACACTACAAGACTAAGTGAACTTTTATCAGCGACACCTGGGCTGTGGAATATTATCGGTGATTTCAACGCACACCATCCCCTATGAGGAAGTAAAAACATGGACGGTCGCGGAAGACAAGTTTTGTCCTTTGCGTCGGATCAGAAGCTGCACTGTGTAAACGACGCACTCCTGCGTTTCTACAGGGATCGACATACAGCAGCTGCTTCGAGCTAACGTTTGCGTCACCAAACCGGAGCGACAAGGGGCAATGGGTTGCTGATAATGAAACCCATGGGAGAATGTCATTCCGACTTATTTAAAAATCAAGGGCCTGAGCGAATCACGATATTTCACCGCTTCGCGGTTCCTCGGTTTCATGCGCTATAGCTTATGTGTGCTTGGCAAAACCAGAAGAACAAACGTACGTGTCCTCCAGTCGTTTCAAGCTCAAGCACTGAGAATATGTCGTGGCCTTCCGAGATGCGCATCTACAGCAGCGACTGCCGTCACCGCACGTGACCATCCAATGACTACATACGTCCGCGTTGATGCTTTGAGAATGCACATAGGCATTTCGCTCGGATTCCATCGCACCACCTAGCCTCATTTACTACTCCTAGACCGCACTCTCCGTTCAGCGGTACTGTCGCATCGCATCGCGCAATGCTTCCTTCAACCTTTATGCATGCAACAAGACCGCCATTACCAATGTCCACTCGAAGCCCTTCTAACTATTCCCGGAATCCAAAAGAAAAAAAACAGTCATCATATTTAGCCCTGTAACAGGCCACCCTACTGTACCTGCACGAGAAACACAGCGGACGCCTGCGCATTTCCTCAGATGGTTCTCTTTCTAAAGCTCAGCAGGGGCAGTGGTTATTTCCACGACATCCGTCACCAGAAAATTCAAAACATTGCATTTGACATCACTGGCGGCTGCAGAACTCGCCGCCATCCGTGCAGCACTAGAGTTTGTAGTTGCACCTCCGCAAGTTTGGCCCATCTTCTCTGACTCCAAGGCAGCTCTTCAATGTCTTACGTCACCATTTAGTTATGGACCTACCGAGCAATTAGTTGCTGATATAAGGCTCCTTCCCCACCATGCATTCGATAAACAACATAGTATAGCGCATAAATAGATAACGGGTCATTGTGGTATACATGGTAACGACCACGAATGAGGCCGCCCGGTCTGCACACGATGGCGCCCACTCCACTGATCTACCGTTCTCCAGAACCGACGCAGCTACAAAGCTTCATTCGCTGGCACGTGAACTCACACTTGAACAGTGGAACTCGGTGGAATTCACCAATGCTCGTCTAAACAGCTTGGATCCCAATCTCCAGCTCCGTCTTCCATCAGAAATATCTCGAGCTGAGGAGACGCTTCTGTGCCGCCTGTGGCTTGGCGTGGCCTTCACGAATAACTACTACTTTCTGATTGGAATGGCCAGCAACTCTACATGCAATAACTGCATCTGTGAAGAAACGATCGTCTATCTTCTCTAAGATTCTTCCGGTTTCAATGCGCCAAGACAAGAACTTTCCGATGCGTTAGATAGGCTTGATGACAGCCCTTTGTCGGAAAAAGGGTTCTGGGACACTGGCCGAGTCCATCCTCAGCACAGAAGGCTTCGAAAGCATTATTGCGTTTCTTACGGACAATTGGTCTTGGACACCTTAAGCAGCGTCGTATTCTGCTTTTATATTTTTTTTTCACTTTCTTGCTCTTCTTTTTTTGTAATATCTCTCTTCTATCATCTTTCGTCCTCCTTACCCCTTCCCCCAGTACAGGGTAGCCAGCCGGTCAAAGAGCTGCCTAACCTGCCGGTGTTTCTGCTTGTTTCTTCCTTCTTCCTTCCTACATGAAAGGTATTCGTCAGACTGAAGGCAGAAAGAAGGCAGTGAAGGCAAGCCTAGTCTTGTCGTACATTCGCCATATTTCATGTAGCTGTATACACATTTTGCCGTTTTCTTCGTTAAACTAATAATAACACTTGGCGTTTAACATCCCAAAACCACGATATGATTGAGAGACGCCGTAGTAGAGGGCTCTGGAAATTTCGACTACCTGGGGTTCTTTAACGTGCAGCTAAATCTAAGTACACGGGCCTCAAACATTTTCGCCTCCAACGAAAATGCAGCCGCCGAGGCTCCCGCGACCTACAGGTCTTCGTTAAAATACTGCTAGTCTAGTGGTTATGGTGCTCTACTGCTGACCCGCAGGTTGTGGGATCGAATCCTGGCCGCCGCGGCCGCATTTTCGATGGAGGCGAAAATGGTTTAGACCCGTGTGCTTAGGTTTAGGTGCACGTTAAAGAACTCCAGGTGGTCGAAACTTCCGAAGCCCTCCACTACGGCTTCTCTCATAATCTTATCGTGGTTTTGGGACGTCAAACCCCAACAATTATTATTATTATTAAAATACTGCTGCCATGCTATACAGGGTGATTTTTTTTCAGACAGTACATATCTTTTATAAAAAAATTCTATGACAGTCACGCTCCAGTAGTACTCTAGTTCGAGGCGGAAATATTCTGCCGCAACAAAAAATGCGTTGACGGGACTAATTAACAAAAACCCGTTAACTAATTTTTATTTATTGACTTGAGGGCAGTTGTTTATATTAGAAATTTGTAGTGCGTGCCACTTTATGGTATACTCATTTTTCAGAAATCATCAAAGTTTTACGTAACTCGAGATATTTATTGTGAAATTTTAAGGGCTAAATCAAAACTGATCGTGTCCGGCACACAGAAAACGCGGTTTTTCTGTTACGTCAGACCGGAGCTGCCCGCGACAAGGGAGTGACGAAATTTGAATGAAGGCACGTCGTGGTCGTACCTTTTCGTGAAAACTGGCAAGTCATCTAACTTGCGTCAGCGGATCGCCTTACCTTTGCATGTGGCGTTTGGTGCTCATTTGTTTCTTTCGAGATGCGCGCATCCGAAAAGGCAGTAATATCAACGTTTTCTTTCTATGTTTACAGATAAGTACCACACATCGCGCCCAAATAATAAGCTGTTTACTTGTGTATTTCTGAATGCTTGCAGATTTTCCTGATCACATTCTGCTTCGGCCCACCTTCATTAAACTATCATCACCTTCTTTTCACGTGTAGCTCCGAGCTTACGTAACAGAGAAGCGACGTTTCCTGCACGTCAGGCGCTATCAGTTTCGATTTCGTCCTTGAAATTCAAGGATGAATATCACGAATTACGTGTAACTTTCGCGATTAAAAAAAATGTGTATGCCATAAATTGGCACGCGATACAACTTTCTAATATAAACAACTACCTCCAGGTCAGGAATTAAAAGTTAATTAATGAGTTTTTGTTAATTAATCTCTTCATTGCCATTTTAGTTGCAGCAAACTATTTGCTTCTTGACATAGAGTGTGTGCGCGAAAACATCTTGAGCGTGACTATTATACAATTTTGATAAGAAATATGCGTTCTCTAAAAAAACATCCTTCTAATTGTACGGAGTTCATGCAGCGGAAACAGTTGCAGCTGGCTAAGGGAGTAACAGACCCTCAAAGTACAGCAAAGTTAATGAGTATCCCTGGTTTTGTTCATTGCCATGACACTTCATGAAATCTGGTGTGTAAGCGCTGCCCTTGTCAGATTAAAAGGTGATCGATCTGTCTGTCATCATGTGTTTATTTTTGTGCACTTGACTATTTCAGGTTGCTTCAAGACTGCACGTTGAAGCTCTACAGCTGCATTTGACCAGGAAGCCTCCTTGGAAACTTCGTGTCTCGAGGTAGTCAAGACGTGTCCAAGAATTCGGAATAGCCACGCTTAAGGTCTGGCCGTAAGTGGTCTCGAATCAGTGCAACCTGTTGTCCTTTTCGCCAGAATGCCACCTGACTCTGACATGGTCTGGGAACACGACACTGCCAAGCTCATGCACGCAAGCTGTGTCACCTATTGGGGTCCTGTATCTCAGATGACTACATGAGAATCCTGTAATACATGAGAACTACACATGTTGCATGTTTTGCGCTGTATGCCACATAAAATATGTAATGGATGTCGCAAAGAAGTGCTTGATGGCTTGCCATTGATTCCTATTCATAAAAACTGACTGCTGGCTATGCTAATGTTTATGCCAGGTCTAGTATATTGCCGCATTTGACAGTAATGAACGATGTTAGCGAAACTATTGCTTTTCATATCTCACTCATTCTGACAGTAATGTGTCTCACTGTATTTCTGGACGGTGTTTCTGTATTTCAGTTCTGTACAGAACTCTCCATACCACCGCTAAATATATATATTTATATATATCATACCTTATATATATAAGGTACTTGACACACGACGTACGTTTTAGCATTAGCATAGTGCTAAAACGTACGTCGTGTGTCAAATGCCTTCCTACAGTATCAGGACCTCCGTGATCTTTCTGTAGCTCTTATATTTAAGGGTCATTCCATGCCAAGTGTCCCAGACATGGCGCTCGCACATCGCAGATTTTGCTGATAAAATTTGCGCCTTTTTCCTGTGCCACATGGAGTATTGTGGCAAAACATTCTTGCTCGAAAAAATTTTTGACGGTCCTGGCACCCCCTCGAATTTCGCTTCTATTTATTAAACTGTACCTAATAGAAAAATGTGTATAAAATCTACTTTTGTGTGTTGAGCTTCTAAACTGCGCTTGCGCTATCGCAGAGGTTCTGTTTAGTTGTCCCACTCATTATTTCCGAATTTTTGTGTTTCACTACCAGCTACGTAGCTTCAAAAACTACAAAAATCTTCAAAGTTCGTGAATTTTTTTTGAGCTATCTGGAACTCACGCTAACCAATATTAATAATAGCCTGATTTCCAGGAAAGTGTATTTTAGTACAGAAATGTTTAGGGGTAAAATGGACTTCAAATCTTTCCGAAAAAAAATTGTGAAATTAGAGAAAATGTACGATTTGTTGCATGTTTGACCATATTTTTCATACTGATGCGGTCAAAGTAAAAATCCTCATCATGCGGCGTTTGATAAAAGACTTCATCGTTAAGTGATGAAAAAAGTCTTATCAAATCATTTTTTTGTTTTAAGGAAGAAAATAATTTTTGAATTTGGCCCTCCGAACGCGCAGTGCATTCCATTTTGTTGCCACTTCGCCGCAAAGCACGTGGTAGCCCTTGCAGCTGACACTCGTCACAGGCAACGGCCAGATGCGAGATGTATGTCAGTGGCTCGTGAGTGGTCGAAAGTCTTGTCACGTTGATGTCAGGGCGACGAGTAATGAATTCGCGTTACAATGTGAGCTTGCTTGGCGGGCCCAATGGGAAGTATGGACGCCCGAGAGCAGCCTATCGCGTCGTTGGCACATTGTGCTAGAGGCCGTCTGTACAACACGTATACCCTGAGAAAGAAGTGTGTACAGTGTGCATTATTTCTTTCAGTATGTGTATGCTAGTTGTGCAGACGTCCCTCTAGGACATTGTGCCAACGACTCCACATGCTGCTCTCGGGCGTCCATACTTCCCATTGGGCCCGCCTAGCAAATTATTATTTATTATTTATTTAGTACCCACAGCGCCAGAGGCATTACAGTGGGGGAGGGGTTTACAGTCAGTTTGGACAGGTCAATATTTTGTCATATATAAAGCGTGCAAAACGACAATAGCAACAACAACAGCTACAGCAGATCGACAACATAAGTTATTCACAGCAGTATGCAGTATATGTGAAAAAAAAAAAAAAGGAACACTACAAGGTTGAGTCACTTCAACAGGAAAAATAAGTGATTTGATATCGGAGTATAGCCACAATTCTCTTCTGCATGCAGTGTGAGGACAAAAGAAAAGAAGAACAAAAGATAAGAACAGTAATACATACAGTACGTCTAAAAAAAAAGATCAAAGAAACAATCATTTCAGGAGGGCAAAAAACATTTCATTCGAGACTACGTTGACGATGTCAGCAGGTAACCTATTCCAGTCTTGGATTGTTTTTGGAAAGAAAGATTTCTTAAAAAGTTCCGTGCGGCATAGAACCTCCCGTACTTTTCGCTCATGGTCCACGCGTTGGGACCTATAGTGAGGCGGCATTATATACATGTCTCTCTGTATGTTAATCGTACCATAGTAAATGGAATGAAGAAGCTTCAGGCGCAGCTTTCTGCGTCGTTCTACCAGGGTATCCCATTTGAGTTCTTCCTTGGTTCTTGTAGCACTGAAATTAATTGTGTATTGACGGGACACGTACCTCGCACCGAGATTCTGAACCCTTTCAAGTTTACCAACGTCGCGCGCCGTCGTAGGGTCCCACACTACACAAGCGTACTCGAGGACGGACCTCACGTACGTCTTGTAGAGTAGCTCACGTGTGGACTGACTGAATGCACCAGAGTTCCTGCGAATGAAGCCCAGCATTTTTCCCGCCTTTCCGATTACGTAGTTAACCTGCTTCTGCCACGATAATTCTGGGGTATACCAAACACCTAAGTATTTAAATTCGGTTACTTTTCCAATTGCAATGTTATTCAGGGTGTAGCAGTAATTTAGAGGGTTCTTCTTTCGAGTGAATGTCATATTGACAGTTTTCGTGAGGTTTAGCTGCATGCGCCACCTAGTGCACCATGTGCTGATTCGATCGAGGTCTTGCTGAATCAGGTTGAGGTCTTCCGTACCGTTAGTGATCCTATAAACCACACAGTCATCTGCAAACAGCCTCAACTGCGATGTCAAACCGTCGCCAATATCATTGATGTACAATAAGAACAGCAAAGGTCCCAGGACGGAGCCCTGGGGTACACCAGATGAAACGCTTTGTGCCCGTGACCGAACCCCATTTACAACCACGAATTGCCGGCGTAACGTTAGATATTCTTTAATCCATGAGACAACCGCCGGATTTATTTTATATGTGAGCATCTTTTCAATGAGTAATGAATGGGGTACTGTGTCGAAAGCTTTCCTGAAATCGAGGAAAATACATTCAACCGCTAGCCGTTTATCTAATGCAGAAGCAATATCATTTGTGAATTCCAATAATTGGGTAACACAGGAAAAACCTTTACGAAATCCATGTTGGGCTGACGTAATCGCAGAATGAGTATTCAAGTGAGCTACAATACTCGTGAATAGAATGTGCTCCATTATTTTACATGCAACGGATGTCAGCGATATCGGGCGGTAGTTTGAAACGTCGCTTCTAGGGCCGGACTTATGAATAGGGACCACAATACCTGCTTTCCAATCATCAGGAAGAGAAGCTTCGAGTAGTGACATATCAAATATAACTTTCAAGTACTTTGCTATCGATTCAGCGCATGATTTAAGCAGGAAATTGGGTAAGTCGTCAGGACCACACGCTTTAGAAGAGTCGAGCCTTCGAAGCAACGATTCAATGCCGTGTGTACATATGACAACATCATCCATGTCGCTTATCGTTTCAAGTACCGGTGGGACGTCTTCAGAAGGCATTACTGCAGGAGTGAAGACGGAGCAGAAGTAGGCGTTAAAGCATTCTGCCTTGTCAGCGTCTTCGCGAACAATGACGTCACCAGACACGAGTGGAGGGATAGTTACAACATCCTTGCCATTCTGCTTCACGTGCTTCCAGAACACTTTTGGTTTATCTTTTAGTCTTGTTTGAATAGTTCCCGAATCTTTGGCAATGCGTGTTGCTTCTTTAACTTCACGAGTTATTTCTTTCAGTTTTTTCTCTGTCTCTTTTGAAGGTTTTCTGCAATAAGCGCGATAAGTTGGTTGTCTTTTTTGTGTGGCGCAAGGTTTTCGTAAAGCAAGGCTTGCTTCTACCCTGTCTCGCCGTCAACACCCAAGTTGGGACGCTCACGTAATTCGAGTATTTTCTGCTTAAATAACCGTCCACACTCCTACACTCGGCTTCCGTTTCGAACACTACTAAATAAGCCTCTAATGCTTGATTTATACAATCGAGATTGGCTTTTTTATAATTGTACAGTTCTCTGTTAGCATGGTTTTTTGTTTTAACATAGGCCATCGTCGACACGACAGCGTGATGGTCGCTTATGCCAGGAATCACAAGCGTTGACTGAACAAGTTCTGGTCGATTGGTAAGCAGAAGGTCTAAAATGTTGTTTCCCCGCGTTGGGGTGAGCTGATGCAGAGCATGCAGGTTGACCATGTTCATCATTTCTGTATTGCATATTCCAGTAACTGTGGCGGTGTTCGATGCATCCCATTTCAAGTCCGGTAAATTGAAGTCTCCCCCAATGACCACGGTATCTGAGTGAACTTCATCAATCGCACTTTGAAGTCGAGTGAGAACATCCGGCGATGCATTAGGGGGACGATAAAAGCTACATACTGTTAAGGCGATGCGGTTCGGAAGTTCTAGTTTGCACAACACTACTTCACTCACGCCAGCATCAACGTCAATCTGGGAGGACCTAATGCTACTATCAATGAGAATGAACACACCCCCTCCATGACCGTTCCTGTCTTTTCTGTAGCAGGTGTAACCAGTTGGAAATACCTCGTGATCACCAATGTCAGGATCTAACCAGGATTCCGTGCCGAGAATCACGGAAGGCTTAACAGTTTCTACTAAGGCGGAAAATTCATCTCTCTTTATGCTCCTGCAATTCAGCAGAAGAATACTAATGTTCACAGAACTAGACTGGCACGGTCACTTCTGTGGGGTCACATGCATTGTTGCATCATCGCAGACAAACTTCTGCCCGTTCAAAAGAAGGTAATCGTACCTAAGCATAGCTTTCGCGCCATCCTGTTTTTGTGCTTTTGCATATTCCCACAAAATTTTTCTTTTCTTTCGTACTGCTTCGGAGAAATCTTCGGAAATGCTAGTCGCAGTGCCTTTTAACTTTCTTGCGTTGCTTAGGACATGCTGTTTTTCTTTGAAAAATGAAAATTTTGCGATGATGGGTCTGCTCCTCCCAGCTCGAAAACGTCCCAACCGGTGTGCCCTTTCTATTCCTATAGTGGGAATTCCTAACTTCGAAGAACAGATATCCAAGATCTGTTTCTCACACTCCGCATTTGTTTCGTTAGCTCCTTCGTCGGGTATACCGTGAAAGATGAGGTTGCACCTTCTGCTGCGGTTTTCAAGGTCGTCAACCTTTGACGTTAGAGACTTCAACGCTCGTGCTTGAGTCTCACATTGTACAACGCACTCTGCAACAGACGATTTCATTTCATCAAGGTTTGTGAACTTAGTTTCAAGGGATTTGATACGATCACCTAGATCGTTTATAGCGAGCTTGTTTGCAGCTTGAACGGTTTCAATAGCATTTAGTTTATCCTTAATTATGCTTTGACCTGCTAAGAGCTGCTGCAGTGTCGCCTCGGTGGACGGTCCCGGATTCATCTCTACGTCGCCACATATTAGCAGAAGTAAAAAATAAAAGGAGAAGCGACGCAGCAAGCGAAACGGCTTCCGCGAACGGTATTGCGTGCATGAATGTGACAGAATGCAGTCAAACAACTTTTGGGGTGAAACCGGCAAGAAAAAGGGGAGCAAGAAAGGGGGTTCCGTATGACTAACCTGCATAAGCAGTAGAAACAGCGTGAAGCGTACTGCTGCAGCCATGCCGGTTTCACGCCCCACTGACGCACTGAAGAGTCCCGCTTTATGAAGCTGACCGTTATCGTCGAGCCGGTAATCACTCAGATTTTCACTGGCAGGAATCGCACATGCGCCGGAGACCGGAACGTCTGGTGGCGTCATCCCGCTGTCGTCATCAGGTGCTACGTTGGTTTTAAGGGTTGTTCCTCGTAGTCCTTGCGTTGTGGCTCCTTCCGGTGGAAGAAACGCTGCGGCTTTCCTGGGACATTGTCGTGTAGAAGCGCCGTTAACCTGCATAAGCAGTAGAAACAGCGTGAAGCGTACTGCTGCAGCCATGCCGGTTTCACGCCCCACTGACGCACTGAAGAGTCCCGCTTTATGAAGCTGACCGTTATCGTCGAGCCGGTAATCACTCAGATTTTCACTGGCAGGAATCGCACATGCGCCGGAGACCGGAACGTCTGGTGGCGTCATCCCGCTGTCGTCATCAGGTGCTACGTTGGTTTTAAGGGTTGTAACGCAAATTCATTACTCGTCGCCCTGACAGCGCGACAAGACTTTCGACCACTCACGAGCCGCTGACATACATCTCGCATCTGGCCGCTGCCTGTGACGGGTGTCAGCTGTAAGGGCGACCACGTGCTTTGCGGCGAAGTGGCAGCAAAATGAAATGCACTGCGCGATCGGAGGGCCAAATTCAAAAATTATTTTCTTCCTTAAAACAAAAAAATGATTTGATTAGACTTTCTTCGTTACTTAACGATGAAGTCTTCTATCAAACGCCACATGACGAGGATTTTTACTTTGACCGCATCAGTATGAAAAATACGGTCAAACATGTGACAAATCGTACATTTTCTCAAATATCACAATTTTTTCGGAAAGATTTGAAGTCTATTTTACCCCTAAACATTTCTGTACTAAAATACACTTTCCTGGAAATCAGGCTATTATTAATATTGGTTAGCGTGAGTTGCAAATAGCTCAAGAAAAATTCACGAACATTGAAGATTTTTGTAGTTTTTGAAGCTACGTAGCTGGTAGTGAAACACAAAAAAAAATCGGAAATAATGAATGGGACAACTAAACAGAACCTCTGTGATAGCGCAAGCGCGGTTTCGTAGCTCAACACACAAAAATAGATTTTATACACATTTTTCTATTAGGTACAGTTTAATAAATAGAAGCGAATTTCGAGGGGGTGCCATGATTGTCAAAATTTTTTTCGACCAAAAGTGTTTTGCCACAATACTCCATGTGGCACAGGAAAAAGGCACAAATTTTATCAGCGAAATCTGTGGTGTGCGAGCGCCACGTCTGGGACACTTGGCATGGAATGACACACACACACACACACACACACACACACACACACACACACACACACACACACACACACACACACACACACATATATATATATTGAGAGAGCGTAGGCATGAGCAAGTTGGTAATTCATGTTTGACATTTTTGAGCGCGCAAAAGAACAGGGACGAAAAACTACGCGGACACAGCGCTGACTTCCAACATATGCCTTATTTTCTACAGTGGTACATATATATATATAGACAACAAAAAGCAACGCACGCAGGGGCATTGTACAGGAAGGCTTCATGTAAAACCACAAATAAGTATGCATGATAAGCAATCAAACAACCTGATACCGGATTTTTTTCTTCTTTAAGAGATCAAGCGGTCATTCCTGACTACCACTATCGTCTAGTCACCCTGTGGGACTTGCTTAGAAAGTCTAGTTCTTTTTTGGATAGGTCAATTGAAGGTGCACTAATGCACATGTCTTCCAAACTTGCAATCTTCGCCGCTTCAATTATCTCACGTGTTGTTTGTGCCTGGCTCCTTCCTGTCGCAGTGCACTGCGAATACATGGGATCGCACCCACACTTCCTGCAGTGGAAAGCCAAATGTCCCACACTTCCAGTTCGCACGTTATTTGCGTGCTCACGCAGCCTGTCATTGGCACACCGTCCCGTCTGCCCTATGTATTTCTTCCCACAGGACAGCGGTAACTCATAAACGATGTTGTTCTCACATTTAACAAAGCTTTCATTGTGCTTTTTTTGGCACCTGTGTTTTTCAGAACCACTGTAGGAGGTCTTGCACAGATTGTAAAGCTTGTTTGGTGCTGAAAGGACGATTCTTACGTTGGCGTTGTTTCCTATCTTTTTCAGCCTATGTGAGACATCGTGAAGGTACGGTATGACGGCGCATTTCTGCTTGACAGGCTCCGTTTCTGGTGAAGCCTGCTCCTCACCCTCGCGAGCATGTTTGACAGTCTTGAGAAGACCCTCCGCCACAGATGTGACGACATACTGAGGAAACCCCGCCTTTTTCAGGCGGTCAGCTTGCGCCTGGAAACTACACGAACACTTGTGAGGACATGAGCGGCGAAGCGCATTCATTAGGGTTAATTTTGCAATACCCCCTTTCAACTAGCTTGGAGCGGCCCGAAGAAAACAGCAGAAGCGGCTTATTGGCCCTAGGCTCGTACGACCAGCAGACCTGGTCTCGCTCGAAGAACTTTCGTATGTCAAGAAAACGCAAGGCGTTGTTTTGCGGCATTTCATGCGTGACTGGGAGCGGTTGCAGGAAAAGCGTGAACAGATCAAGTACGTTTGAAGAATCATTGCCAAATTCGCCTGGACTTGATTCTAGAAAGACAACGTAGTCGTCTACATATCTAAACACCTTCTTTACATTTGTGCCTGTTACTAGAAACTAGAAACAGAGCTAACAGGCACAAATGTAAAGAAGGTGTTTAGATATGTAGACGACTACGTTGTCTTTCTAGAATCAAGTCCAGGCGAATTTGGCAATGATTCTTCAAACGTACTTGATCTGTTCAGGCGTTTCCTGCAACCGCTCGCAGTCACGCATGAAATGCCGCAAAACAACGCCTTGCGTTTTCTTGACATACGAAAGTTCTTCGAGCGAGACCAGGTCTGCTGGTCGTACGAGCCTAGGGCCAATAAGCCGCTTCTGCTGTTTTCTTCGGGCCACTCCAAGCTAGTTGAAAGGGGTATTGCAAAATTAACCCTAATGAATGCGCTTCGCCGCTCATGTCCTCACAAGTGTTCGTGTAGTTTCCAGGCGCAAGCTGACCGCCTGAAAAAGGCGGGGTTTCCTCAGTATGTCGTCACATCTGTGGCGGAGGGTCTTCTCAAGACTGTCAAACATGCTCGCGAGGGTGAGGAGCAGGCTTCACCAGAAACGGAGCCTGTCAAGCAGAAATGCGCCGTTATACCGTACCTTCACGATGTCTCACATAGGCTGAAAAAGATAGGAAACAACGCCAACGTAAGAGTCGTCCTTTCAGCACCAAACAAGCTTTATAATCTGTGCAAGGCCTCCTACAGTGGTTCTGAAAAACCCAGGTGCCAAAAAAAGCACAAAGAAAGCTTTGTTAAATGTGAGAACAACATCGTTTATGAGTTACCGCTGTCCTGTGGCAAGAAATACATAGGGCAGACGGGACGGTGTGTCAATGACAGGCTGCGTGAGCACGCAAATAACGTGCGAACTGGAAGTGTGGGACATTTGGCTTTCCACTGCAGGAAGTGTGGGTGCGATCCCATGTATTCGCAGTGCACTGCGACAGGAAGGAGCCAGGCGCAAACAACACGTGAGATAATTGAAGCGGCGAAGATTGCAAGTTTGGGAGACATGTGCATTAGTGCACCTTCAATTGACCTATCCAAAAAAGAACTAGACTTTCTAAGCAAGGCCCACAGGGTGACTAGACGATAGTGGTAGTCAGGAATGACCGCTTGATCTCTTAAAGAAGAAAAAAATCCGGTATCAGGTTGTTTGATTGCTTATCATTGTCACAAAATGCGCGCACGGTGCGCGGCACTCTTCGAGGAGACTGGCCCACGGGAGGAGGGGCGCACCGGAAGACCGGCGCGGCGACTGACGTCAGGTGGGAAAGGAGGAAGAGGAGCGGCGCATCTGCCGCGGTCCCGCGGTCACCGCGGTGGGGAAGCAGAGTTCGCCGAACGGTTGCAGCAGGTGGAAGAGGGGTCGGAGGTCAGGCCAAACGGTAGCCGGCAGCCTGAACTTCGCTGTCGAGTCCGCGACAGGTACTCGCGGAATCTTCGGCGGTGGCGTAGAACTGGTGTTCCTGCCCAACTTCGGCCAGCGGTAGACAGCGGAGCAGCAGCCCGGAATCCACCAGCTCGGACCTTCGACCTGACACCTACACCACACAGATAAGCGCCATGTTCGGCGGCTCTCCTCTCTCTCGCCGGGACTTTTCGTAATCGGGTGCCATCCCGAGTGTGTTTATCCATCGAGCGTTTTTTTTAGTGTGGACATTTTAGCGTAGTGTTCATTTATCTATTGTCGCGCGTATTTCTCTTTGTTTTGTTCTTTTGAGCTCGGTGTGTTTATCCATCGAGTGTTGTTAGTGTGTACATTTTAGCGTAGTGTTCGTTTATCCAGTGTCGCGCGTGTCTCTCTTTGTTTTGTTCTTTCGAGCTCAGTGTGTATTATTGTGTTACCTAGCGTACTCTGATGGTATCGTATTAAAGTGTACTGTGTAGTGTATGCGCGGTCTCCCGACTCTTGCCCCTGGCCCCACGTCCGATCAGGCGTGGACTTATCGCCGGTCACTTTCGAACCACGCACTTCACGTGGGGTGGGTCCGTTGTCCGCCCACCCCCTCCAATCGGAGAGTAAATCTTTGACAATCATGCATACTTATTTGTGGTTTTACATGAAGCCTTCCTGTACAATGCGCCTGCGTGCGTTGCTTTTTGTTGTCTATATATATATATATATATATATATATATATATATATATATATATATATATATATATATATATATATATATATATATGTACCACTGTACAAAATAAAGCATATGTTGGAAGTCAGCGCTGTGTCCGCGTCGTTTTTCGTCCCTGTTCTTTTGCGCGCTCAAAAATGTCAGACACACACACACATATATAAAATGCTTAACAATGGTGGTGACATGGCTATGGACTACGCATTATTCGCTGGATGTTGTGCCTATAGTTTAGGTGCTTACTGATAAAACAGTAGGTTGTCATTACAATGTGAACATGTATGAAATGGCATGAAGTGTTTAAAACCGATTCAGAGAATAATTTTACGAATCGCAGAAATTTCAGTTTGTTTATAGGATGAAGGCATGCAGACGTGAAAGAGAAAAGACACAGACAAACCAAACGCTAGCGTTTGAGCTGTCCGCATCTCTTCTGTTTCCGTGTTGCATGGCTTACTTTCTTCTAGAATCAACATTTTTTTGTTTTTACGCGAGCGGAAATTGTTCTGAGACTCATCTATATAAACTTCGAGTAGTATTTTATTTCCCCCAGAGGAATCGAGTGCAGCACTGTAAAGTTGCTACAAAAACTTGTTGCGGCTGTCATGCATCCACCACAGTGTTCCTGTTTGAGTAAACCCGGTGGAAGTGCCTTTTTGAGTAACAAGAGGTAGCGGCACCAACTTTCGTCGATTGTCAGATAAAAACCCTAATGGTGTTCGCTCTGATTTGAAGTTCTTTTGAAATTCTTGATCAATCTCTATAAAACTTGTTTAGTTTATGTGTATTTGTACGCTGATTTTGAAAATGCAAATATTTTTTTACTATTATATGTCGTGTTAATTAAGCATATCAAACATTTCATGTGCCATGTTAGGCCTGCACGAGTTACAAAGAAAGCATATCACAATAATATGAAATGGGAACTGTATGCAACATAACCAGAATGCATGTCCTAAACCCACTTAACAATAGTCATAGTATGCTGAACATTGACCAGTAAGTGTATGTTTAGCTGGTGATTCGCTCACGAGAGTTCAATATTACGTAACTTTTAACTCAAATGGGTTTAAAACGCGAGTTCGTATGTGGGCTAGTGGGTTCATGAACATTATGCCAGAACAGCGCAGTAAACTCCTTTAAAACTATTGCATACAGTTTTTATCCCCTAACTATAGCGATATGTCGATTTACTTTGTAACTCCAAGTTTGGAAAGGCTTGCTCATCAAGACACATGAAATTTTTGTGTCAAAACTGCGTTTTCTTCGAGATAATTGCATATTTGAAATCGCCACATAAGTAAACCTAAACTCAGCAAGTTTCATCAATATCGACTAAGAAGAAAAATAAACGCATTATTTGTTGCAGAGTGTCTCATTGAGTACCACGAAGTGGTCACACTGACTCTTGCCAGGGGAGTCATGTACACCACTGTCAAGGACAACGGAGTCAAAGGAACGCTCCAGTGGGGTTCAGCGTTACCATGGCAAAGGGGTCACCCTGGCTACCTATAGGTACTAGCGGGAAATAAAAGGTAGTCGCGTAGACTCCTGCGTTGGGAGTAATACATACTCTCTCTGCTTGCGAAGAAGGGAGTCGTTGGTCTGAAGAACGATGGGAGTCGTTTGACACCCCAAAAGGTCATCATATGTGTAGCGAGGCGATTACCACCCAAAGGTAGTCAGTACAGACACCCTTTTTTTTAAGAGTGTAGTCTTACTTACAGTAAAGCTCTTGTTTCGGCTAGTTGGTGCATTCTTGAACACATATAGTAGGGCTCCGCGAAAAAACACGGACGAAGGTTGTGCCCGTCCCGTGTACTTCCCTTCGTCCGTATTTCTTCGAGCAGCCCTACCATATGTGTTCTAGCGTTACTTGTTGAAGGAGAGGCCATCAGTAATCCTGTTTTATTGTGATAGCAATTATATGAACACTCTCGGTTGATTTTTGCCGTTGCCGTACATGTATATGCATGCCCCGGATATGTATATGCCTGTGTATATATAAAAAGGCACAAATAAAAATAAAACAGAAGAAAAAATATCTGAAGTACCCGACCGGGCATTCGAACCTGCAACCACTCGGTCACCAGCGCGCTGCGTTACACAACTCAACCACACGCCATGTACGCTCCGGCGAAATAACGGTGAGCTGTTTATATACACCATGTACCGCTGGTGGCAAGCAAATCTCGGAGGAGCATGAGCGTGTTTTCGATGACGCAACGCTCCTAATTTTATTTCAGTTCAAAAACTGCCCTTGAGACGCGCACGATAATGTGGCCCTTTTCTGTACCCACTCGTGATGTGGAAGGAAAAAAAATGACGCCATATCCACGAAGTGAATGATGATTGAGAAGCTGGCTTGAAGATATTCGGGAAAACCGTGAATTCTCCGTACAATTCCTCTACTGTCATATAAAGACATTACACGTTGTTATAGCAGCAATTGTGGTCAGGTTGTTGTCGAACCACAAGCGTCCGCAGACTTTGCAGCTGTGGCCGAACGTGTAGTCGAGGAAATCGCGCTTGAAGCTCGCGTCGACGCCACCAACTTCAGGTAGCGACCGCTTTCAGCGCTTGGCCGCTGCATCCCACGCCGGTACCTTTTCGAGGTTCTCATGCCGCCGCTTCCGCGCTGCTTCGGCTTCGCGGGCTTGTATCTCGGGATTCGCACGACGCTTACGTCTCTCTGCGGCCTCGCGAGCTCTCACCGCAGGGTCTTGGCGGCGAGCCCGCGTTGCTGCTGCCTTGCAAGCCCTCCGCTCCACCGCCTTGTCTTCTTCGTTCATGTTATTAGTATTGAAGCGCACTGCCGGAGTGGATCGAGCGCTGCGTGCTACAGTTGGCTATGCTATATGTGGTTTTGTTTTCGTTAATGCCATCAAGGCGCTGGAAGAACAAGAGGAAGAAGACTTCTCTTTCGCACCAGCGTGTGCATGCTACAGTTGGCTACGCTATATGTGGTTTTGTTTTCGTTAATGCCATCAAGGCGCTCGAAGAACAAGTGAAAAAAGACTTCTCTTTCGCGCGAGCGTGTGCATGCTACAGTTGGCTATGCTATATGTGGTTTTGTTTTCGTTAATGCCATCAAGGCGTTCGAAGAACAAGAGGAACAAGACTTCTCTTTCGCGCGAGCCTGCGCATTCTATGGTTAGCTATGCTATATGTGGTTTTGCGTGCGCTAATATCATCATCAAGGCGCTCGAACAACAAGAGGAAGAAGACTTCTCTTTCGCGCGAGCTGCGCCTATAGCCATCGCCTCTGGAACTAAGGTTACGCGTACGGCGCGGGACTTTGCCCCAGCTTAAGAACCTGGCGAGCCAGCTCCTTAAAAAACAAAGGACACACCCAAATAAAGTCTTTCAACCAACCAACCAACCACGCACACCTTGCATCAGACGCCCCCGTGTGGCTGAAGACGCAGGGGGTCACTCCACGTGCCGCAGTTTAAAAGGAAAAGAAATATCTAAGAGCGTCTGATTCTCCATTGTCGACACTTGCAAACGCAACGCTCCTACTTTTCTTCCAATTCAAAAACTGCCCTTGAGACGCGCACGGAAAAGTGGCCATTATTTTTTAAATGAAATAACATATTTCATTTCTGGAAAACATACAGAAAAACGAAGCGGAGCTAAAGGCCATTCGCCCTGACGTGGCTTCGCTACGTGAAGTGTACGACATTAAAAGACCAGCAAACAGTGTTACATCATATACCAATAGTCAAAATGTATGGAGTAGCAAAGAATAACTTTGCAACATAAGCTACATAGGCATACGAAATTCAGACATCGTGGCTGTTTTCATGATATATAAAAAAATAAATACAAAAGGCACGTAAAGGAAATGTTATATACATACACGCTTTTATGCATACACACACCTATACATACATACACATACTATATATACATACATATATATACATCTACATACACATGCATATGGTACATAAAAGTGAGTAACAGGTTGGAGGAACCTGGCCTGTCGTTCATAGGAAATATAATATATACACTAATCTATTCACAAGTAGATCCTTGATGTGACGTTTGAACTGAGCTAATGATATGTTAAAGTTTATTTGCTCACCGAAGCGATTTAGCAACAGTGCTGCTCGATATGTAATCACGGCTCTACCATACCCACTCCAGGTAGCAGGAACGTGAATTCGTTGCCTACGCAGTGAGTATTTGTGTGTGCTTTCGTGAGCTGTCATAGTGTGAAGCTTGTTTTTATAAATGTAAGGTAATAATTTGTATTCGTAAATCTGCCTTGCTTTTAGTATGCCGTGTTTTATAAATAGTGGACTGCTAGGCATTTCCCTTGGGTTGCCATAATTATCTTCGAATAGACGGAGCACTTTTGTTTCTGTAAGACTGCTCATTTGTCTAAGTTATTATCACTTGTAATGCCCCATCCCAGGATGCTGTAATTCAAACGCGAGTAAAAAAATTCACCGCCATACCCACGAAGTGAATGATGTTAGAGGAGCTTGCTCGGAGATGATCGGGTAACCCGCGAATGCTCCGTACACCTCTACCATCATATATAGACGTGACAACGTTATTATATATGCATTACATACACAATGTTTATTAATTTACGGTTGGATGCACTATATACATTTTCATGAAGTATATATACATTTGGATGAACGATAAACATTATATATACACAAGAGATATTGTTTTACCAAGTTCAAGAAGGGCGTCCCTCGAGGAGTTCGGGGACTCATTTCCCTTTAAAGAACTTAACCAGAGCAATATTCTATGTAGCTCTAGCGCGCATAGATTTATTTGTTTGTGGTTGAACTAATACTCTGCACACCATTGAATTTCTCTGACGTTCAGCAGCGTCAAGGGTTCTGGTTTTCTTTATGATCAATAAAGTATGTTGCCAAGGGATCATCGATGATGGGACGCAACGAACGTTCGAGAAGGCAACATCAATACAGGTGCCCCTGATGGTAGTGGGACGTTTGCAGTCGTACGATACGCGTCGGAGAGCGTAACGTGACATCATGTGTTGGCTGGTTATTTCAACGCGAGATCTTCCCGAGCTGCTGCTGCGTAGCGAGCCCGTCGCGCTGCTGCCGTTCATGCTGCGGAGCGCCAACGAAGAGTGTTCACTTAGTGAGCTCCCGGCGAGGAGAACGGAAGTGAGCCAAACGAGAGGCGCGGCCCTCGAGCAGTCACCTAACTAGCACTTGCGCCGAGCGTGGTGTGTGCCGCCTTGAGCGGCGGCGCGCCATCCAGTGAGCATTGTTGAAATCACCGGAGAGAGCGCAGCTGCGCCGAGCGTGGCGTGTGCCGCCGGCGGACACGCAGTGCATGGACAAGGCGCGAGCATAAGAAGCTTGGCGAGCAAGCTCCTAAAAGAGCGTAGTATATTTTTTTCAAATCCAAAGCGGTATAAGTGGGTTTAGTTTAAATATGCACCCAACAGTCTTGCTTAGTTCGGCTGCGAGTCTATCGACATGGATATTCCTCGACAAATTTTCTTGGAACCACACTCCCAGAAACTTTTGTGATTTAACCTGCTCCAGCCTCTGGTTTTTAAACAAGATGCTGATGTCGTCCTTGTAAGGCTTATTGATGGGCTGGGATATGATGTACTTACTCTCAGATATATTAAGCATGAGCGTATTTTGATGAAGCCAAGTTTATAATTGGACTAAATAGTTACTTGCGTCAGCTTCAAGGCGCATGAGTGATCTACCTGTAAAAAATATGTTAGTATTTTCTGCGTAGATGATTAATTTTTGGGATCGTGGAATGTCACACAGATCATTATTATAAGTTATAATTAGTAATGGTCCTAGGATTGAACTCTGCGGTACACCATTTTTTACAGTTTTGACTGGGGAAACAATGTTACCAACCTTTACCTACTGTTTTCTTTCGGTGTGATAAGTTTTAATTAGCTTAGCTGCCACGCCCCTGGCTCTGTAATCATGCAACTTGGATATTAGAATGTCATGTTTTACTCTATCAAAGGCAGTCTTCAAACCAATGAAAAGACCTATGGTGTATGTTCTGCCTTCCGTGTTCTTTAGTATCTCATATTTGGTGTGTAATAACGCCAATTCCGTAGACCTACATTTTTGGAACCCATACTGTGCTTGATTGATTATCTGGTGCACACTCAAGTCTGGTGATTATGACTCCTTCAAAAGTTTTTGACAGTACCGGTAAAACAGATTTCGGATGGCAGTTCGATAGTACATTCTTAGCGGCTCCTTTGTGGATGGGGCAAACGCGGGCTATCTTTGGATCTGAAGGATTAAGGCCGGTTTCTAACATTGTGTTCATGATATATGAGAGGTGGTGTAAAATGAGTGATGCTACATAATAATAGGGCTGGCTGTCATTTCCTGAACACCTGCAGCAACATTGTCACGTATTTTACTAATTAATCTTTCAACTTCCCAAGGAGTGACAGGGGTAAAAAAGAGTGAGTGTGGTAGACGCTTTCTATCTGCTACAGGCGGATCTGTTGCACCACAATATGTGTCTATGTATTCGCCAGCGTTAACAAAATATTCATTCATGGCTGATAGTACTTCAACATCTGTCTTATTGTTTGCAAAAGCAGGGATGTCGACACCACCTTTGTTATTACCCTCGGTTAAATAATTTACCTTTACCCACTCGTCATCTGCAAGGGAAAAAAAAAAAAACAAAGAACACCGGGCACACCTCGCATGAGACGCCCCCGTGTGGCGGGAGACGCAGGGGGTCACCCAACGCGCCGCAGTTTAAAAGAAGAAATATCTAAGAGCATCTGATTCTCCATTGTCGACACTTGCAGCGCGTTGCTCAAGCACACAGACGTAACAACTATGACAGTTGTTTCACAGCAGCGGATCGCCCCCCCCCCACCGCCCCCCCCACCATGCACGCCTTTGGCCACCTTAAGAAGCCCTGTGTTATATGCTTTCCATGGTAGCGCCTACATTAACACGCCGAGATGGTGCGAATGAATAGCCGTAATCAACGATGCCATTGTTTTTATCTTCAATTCCAGATGAGCTCTTGGACGTCGTTGATGTTTCTGCATGGCGGCATTGCTGCAGTCAGAATTAAATGATGATACATATACTCCCATTTACTGAAAGATTGGGCAGCAATCCATAGCATTTCGATGCAACTTAACCAGAGCAATATTCTATGTAGCTCTAGCGCGCATAGATTTATTTGTTTGTGGATGAACTAATACTCTGCACACCATTGAATTTCGCTGACGTTCAGCAGCGTTAAGAGTTCTGTGCTCACATTTTTTTGGCGCGACATGTATTTCACACCGAATGACATACGTTATTTTGGAAAATTGCGTAATCGGCATGCAATAAATTACTTGAAGAGCGTTCCTTTTTGTCTATCGGGATTTCCCCTTAACGTACCTCCGCACTAGTCGCGTAAAACAAAAGCTATCGTGTGTGGCACATGCCTGGAATGCGCCAAATTGAAGAATAACTGCCCGACTTAGGCAGTTAGGTTGTGAATTTTTAGCGCCTAGGGGCGTCACCGCGAAGAAATATTCGGCAGATCCCCCACCAGGATGTGAACACGTAACTATTTACTGCTCCAATTATTCTTGGTCTCATACTGAAACGAAAGAACATCACTAATAAAAACGCCAGGCCTGTTTGGCACATGCAGCACCGTCACAGCGAAGGCTGGAGGAGCGGGCTTTCTAGAGCCCGTTGTGGACTCTCTTGAGGCGACTACTTCAAGTACAGTTGCAAGACACCGATTACGCCATAACTTATAATTTTGTGAGGTAGGAAAGTACACAATGCTCTATTATTCATCAATACGTGGAGAAGCGAGGTACCCACTATGTGTCTGCGGGAATTATGTGTACTTCGTTGATGCGGTGGCGGATGACGATGAAGAACTATGGCCGAGCTCTTTAATTGGTGGGAAGGTTTAAACCGCACACACTATGCGATTTGCAATGTGTGATGCCTGGTAGTTATTTTACTCTTCGCTCTAGGACATCTGCTAAAGTGATTCCTTGCCCGAAATGACGCCTCTGTAGGGTATTTTTTGAAAAGGCGTTTCGAGAACCGGCGTGTCTCTGTGTTAGAACACTCGATTGTAACGCAGAGTGGTTGGGTTCGAATCCCGGTCAAACCGTGGACGTTTTCTTTTTTCATTGTGTGTGATAGCGGTTAGGGAAATCGGCAGCGGTGGACAACTAGGCCACCAAATGGGCTGTTGTGATCTCGTAATAGTTTTCGCCGTTTAAGAAATAAGCGCCCACCACAAATTCATTGGTATTTTTATTTAGTAACGTCATCTTTGTTGATATAGCAAACTCTGGCGCTGAACAAGCCGGTCAAACTTCCAGAACAGCTACACTGATTATAGAGTAGTGCTTTCAAGCTTACGCTATCGAGTGCCCTGACGTGACATCGCATTTGTTTCCGCAGGCTTTCAGGACATTCATCCATCTGCCGTACACACCGCCACTCAAGCCAGCACGTTCGCTTTCATCCCTGACTGAGTGCCTGCCTGTGGTGTACCCTATGTATTGACTTCCAGAGCGGCTTTCACTTATTCAACAAACACCGCACGTGATGGTAGGCTTAAGTGTATTATTTCCATGCCTGCCATAGCTTTCAAGCATAGTGCCTTCAGAGGAAAGCGCGTCTCGGGCACTTCCATCTCTCTCGCGTAGTTTTTGTTCATGATAATGCGATCCATCGGCAATGAATATGATGTCTGCTCGGCCCTTGCTTTTCAGTTGTTCCCAGTAAACAGAAGAAAGTAACGGACGCTTGCATTATTCTTCGAACTCCCTTGCCTGAGTTTGCGTCACAGCTACTACATTTTTCTTTTGCCAAATGCATTATGGCGAAGAGCCCTTAGTTTTCAAAGGAAGTGCGTCGAAATATTGTGCTGCTCTACATTGGCTTTATGCGAAGCGCCAGGCTTTCATCATTTACAATCAAATTCTGTGGCGTGCCTCTCTCAGGTTCTCGTGTGCTGCAAAGTAAGAATGCACCGAGTGGATTTAACGTCTCCGTACACCACAACCTGCGGCGTCTTTCGGATGCCAGTACTGTATACATGTCGATACTTTTTATATCCCGATATTTTAAGTAGCAGCCCCCTGTATGCATATATTAGTATGCAAAGACAATGAACAAGCTCCTATAGTCTCGCAAAAATTAGTTATAATGAACAAGCAGAGGGCTAACCACGCGGCACTTCAGGAACTCACAGGGTCCCTCATACATTCACTTAAGGTGACTCGAAGGCGAAAGCCATCTTCTTCTTTTTCGTCTTAACCCACGTATTGCTCCTCCCTCGCACCCTTTGGAAAGCTCCGACACCTAGCGTAGTTTTGCACTGCCTGATCGGAGACATAGCAAGCTTTCTGCATCTCACCTGGTTGTGTACTGCCTCTGTGATCGGCCCACATTTTACCAAGCGGCGATGTAATGTGATTACGTCAGCACGTGTTGTGACGTTGCGTGGCGTCACGATGACGTCATAGTGACGTCACCAATTCTGGTGATGTGTGACGTCGTTACGTGATGATTATTTTTTTTTCACCACTCGTGTTGACGGCGCCGCCGATGGTGAATTTCCGCGCTTGCTGAGGCATACAAGACTTTCGCCTTAGTATCACGGAAGCTTCAAGCCAGTGCTATCAGCAGGAAGCCCTCGGCAAATGATGCAATCGCCTTTTAACACGCGTGTTGTTTTACTGTTGATGCATTCTTGCTGAATAAAAGGAGACGGAAAATAACTATTCCGGCGGTGGCATCCGAACCGAATAACGCTTCGCATTGCGCTTAGAAAGCGTATATAATTCGAAGGCTCTGGGTTCGGGTCCACAAATGGACTGGTTGATTTTTCTTCTCCTTTAATTCAGTTCAATTCAAGTCGTAATTAGTGCACTACATGCTCTAAAGGCAACAATTAATGTCCCCTAGGCTTTCCTTGGCCTAATCGACTGCTGCATTTATTTGTTTATATCAAGATTTAGTCGCATGCCAAACGCGACATGCATGCCAACCGGCCACGCACCGGTAATCCGCCGGGAGGCACGGAGGCATGATGTTAGGTATGCAAACGCCAGCACTGCGCGTGCGATGACAGATAGCAGAGGACGGTTAAGTTCGCATAGCTCCCGCATGGCGCCGCCCTAGCGCATTCTGCGGCACGCTGGATACGCAGTGTGTAGACCCACACCCACATGACAACGCGAGTGTTGCTCATAAGAAATGACCTGAGAGTTGTTATTAGTGTTCTCTGGAAACATAGCATTAACGTTAATGAAATTTGCAGGAGGGGGTGCTCAACAAACTTTAGCAACAAGTATCACGTTAGAACATTGCATACGGCGCCGCAGTTCCATGCTTTATGATTCCAAAAATTTTCCCTTGTTGAAACCTGCGGCTTCTTGTTTGTTTTGCTTTGAATAGAACGTCATTATTAGACAGCGTCTTTTAGGAAAATGCCTGTTTCGTTCCTTGCGCTCCTATCGCGAAACTTTGATATACGACCATGAATTAGACGTTAAGAAGAATGTTTATCGAGTATTTTTAGTGCCTATTTCTGGAATTTCTGCCTAAATGCTCACAAGTGCCTATGAATATCTATTCTCAAAATTGGCGCTTATATGAGCACTATTTAGCCTCTAGTTTTGCTTCCGGATGCAGTTTGAGCCCGTTAGTCGTGTTACGGCGCAACATTTACTGTCCGGAACTCTATGGGGTTCGACCTAGTCCACCAATTCAACCCAACTATAACAAACAACCGCTAGCACTAATGAAGTGGGACACGCCGGCGAGCTTTCGCCACCGCACTGACGTGGCACGAGCGGTTGGCGAATGCGAGACCGTGGAGAGCCGTCAGCGGAAAGGATAGTGAAGAGTAAAAAAAAAAGAAAGAAAATGTGATGTGCACGCGGCTTTTGTTTTGTTTTTAATTTACTTTGTAAAGTGTTCACTGCAGTAGCATAGCCAGAAATGTTTAAAAAAAAAAAGACAGGGGGTGGGTTCAAGCGTGCTTTGTTATGTTCGTGCATGCGTTTGTATGTGTGCGTGTATATTAAACATGCCAAACTGAAAAGTTTGAGGAAAAGGGGGGTGGAGAGGGTCGAATTAACTCGATTCATAATCCCCCTTGCTACGCCAGTGGTTTACTGCCAGAGCAGATATTGGCTCTACGCGATTTGACACGGCCAGTAGGAGGACTGGTCTTTTAGCGATTTGACTATCTGCTCCTGCTCTGCCTTTCTGAGTCATGCCGAAAAGACACTCAGGAGTGTGTTGATTTGACAGTGGACACTTGACTCACCGGACACTTGATTCACCGGTTCTGCGAACCGTGCGGGGCAAAGCACAATTGCACCGCTATATTCAACTGTTGGCGCCCTTGTGCCATCATAAACGATAACGCGTTTCTGTTTTTTCTGTCGTAGACAGACGTCGCGCACGTCTTCTTTTGAAATTATCTGCATTTATGTTAAAGCTTATTGTGCCTATGTTTGCGATCTTGGAAGTCTCAAACGTTGTTTTGCCTGCCTATTTTTGGCGCCTAAAACGAGCTTTTTTAATGCCTAAAAATCCCGCCTCTTGTCATTATTTATTGTCTGACGTCAATAGTTGTAATGTGCACGAGATACCTAAGAAACTACCTCGTTTCAAGCGCGCGTGTTCCTGCGCATGGTTTTCGTTGAGCAATAGAGATTGCCTATTTTTATCAGAACTTATAACGTGTGTCCTCTTTTTAAGTGTCTCATGAGGGCCATGAATGTGTTTCCGCACGGTGCATGCTCTCCGTAGAAACTGTGTCCTTGAGAGTACAGTGCGTGCCTCATGTGAAAGTGGCGCGGTAGAGGTGCGCGAATACGTGACAATGCGGCTATTCCCATGTAACTTATTCCTAGTACGGTGACTCTTCCTCTCGTGCAAGTTATCTCCATTTTAGTGAGTATCAGTGTTGAACAACATCTGCGTGTGTCAGCGCAGTTCTTACATGTGTGAGAGGCTTTTCATTGCTACTGGCCATGGTTTTTCGTCGCCTCTGAAGTTTGGTACAGGTTATTCACTCGTAAATTCATTAGCCTATATTGAGCTAACCAATGACGATATGTCTTGAATTCAAGTACTACGTTCTTTTTAGTTTTTTTTTATTGCGATAGCAATTATATGGACAGTCTCGGCTGGATTTTGCCGTCGCCGTCGCCGCCGTCATTCACCGTATATGTATATGTATATGTATATGTATATATATATAAAAGCCGCAAAGAAAAATAATTCAGAAAAATGCTTCCGAAGCGCGGAATCGAACCAGGGGCCTCTTCCTCCGCAGCGAGTGGCGCTAGCCACTACGCCACGAAACGCAGATCCACCACGTAGGTAACGGCGAGCGTTATATACACACCCATTACCGCTGGACGGACTCAGAGACGGCTGCGCTTATAAGCGTTTCTTCATTACCAGCGAGATGGCGTTAGGACTGCGACAGGCGCATTTAAAACATGGAGGATCGGCGAGCTCGCTCGCTTCTTCTTATACTTGCGCAGGGAGAACCTTGCCCTTCCGCTGTCTGTTCGTGCGGTTTTCTTGTGCTGAGGGGAAGAGGGATGTTTCACGCTTTCACCGTGATGTCCGCGCTCATGTTACGGAGCTTACGAAAGCCACTCGAGCTCAAGGGACGCCGCTAAACGAACAAACAGAAGATGAGCGCGAACTATCAAGTGTCACAGCTCGACACTTGAAGCACGCTAGTTTCCTTCGCTGCTTCGGCCGCCTTTGCAACAAGAGCGCTGTTCAAACTGAGAGTATCCATTGGCGAGCCTCACTTCATATAGCATTAGTTTCTTGCTATCGCATTCATTGCTTCGGCCTTGCGGCGAAACTGTGACTTTTTTTTTTCTTTCAGGTATACATGTTTTGTCTTTCTTTCTATTTATCCGTAAGTTGATGTGCAATTCAAATGCAGACACGCGAGTCAGCGCCGTCTGTCACACGCAACATTATTGTCTTCTTGCACAGCCTCGTTCTTCTGAATATTTATTGCCTTACTACGTACGAAGGATCACACGCAACACAAATATGGCACAAAAACGAAATGCTACACGGGGACGATGTACTCAACGAATGACAACAAAGTAATTCACAACGGTGTTCGTACACGGACGGACGGCTGTAATAGAAGTAGACGCTGAACTGGTATCACCATCAAGCGTTACGTACAGCCACACAGCAAAATAAGGCCTATGTTTGAATTATGCGGGAACAGCTAAACCAGGTGTCCCTATTAGCGTTGAGTACTCGCCTTCTGATGCCACCTCACGGCACACTCTAATGCGTACACGAACAGGTCAGAACAGTTTCATATCAGGCTACCCGTTACATACTGCGACAATAATTTTTGTTTTGAACGAAGAAATCCGGAGTTTGTGACGCTTCATGCAGGCCCGGTGATATAAGGCAGGTAATGCAGCGAGTCTGTACGCTTCTAACCTTATGCGAAGCGAACAGCTGCTGCTGTCGATCTTCCTACCAAATGAAAAGCGCTGACACGATCCCCGGCTTCCATTCTTCATGCAATGCAGCAGTCGCACTCGTACATGACTCGCGACTTCATTGCTCTGACGCTGTCAGTGTAACTGCTTGCAAAGTTATTTGACCTTTATTATGAGACCATAGAAGGAACAAGTCTGCACCGATATATCCATAGGCGTGCTAACAAGGGGAGGAAGGTCAGAGGGGCAGGCGGGCTAATCATTTAAGGGTGGCGCCAAGTCCGCCCCATACCTTCATTCGGTCGGTCCGTTGCCGACTGACTAAGGGTGTATTCATCACTCTTTTACAGTTGTAACCTAGGACTTAGGAAATTGGACACACGGCTGTCGCGGAAGTGACTACAACAACTCCACTAATATTGCTGCCGTACGTTGTTGTGCCGGAGCAGGTGACCGAACGTCGAAGCAGGGATCAACCCCTGCATGCTTTGTCTGCAATCCGGGGAAAACGGCGTCTTCACCCGGCCGGCCCCGTCAACTGACGCCAGTCGTTCTTCAAAGCTGCCCAGCTATGGAAAGGCTGCTCAACTCCTGCGGTGTAAAGGAGGTTCAACACCTGCGGCCGGCGGATCGTCAGGTTAGAAGACCGTCAACACCTGCGGCCGGCGGATCGTCAAGTTAGAAGACAGCCAACACCTGCGGCCGGCGGATCGTCAAGTTAGAAGACAGCCAACACCTGCGTGCGGCTTCTGGCAGCGCGTCGCAATTGAGACTTCTAGCAGCGCGCCGCAATTTGAAGAAGGAAATAGGAGCCAACACCTGCGACCGGCGGACAGTCAGCAGGACAATGGACGGCTAGACGATTTAAGGCCGTGCCGGTCCGTCGAGAGGGAGATCGGAGAAGGAGAACGACTCGAACGGAGTCGAACCAGCCGACGTGGTCGGGCTGGCAGTCATGTTGCCTGGTAGCAAAAATATGTAAATAGTTGTACATAAAATCTTTTCCTTCTTCACCTTGCCATTACTGACTACTCCGAGCACGATAGCGATGGGCCACGCTACCTCATTCGTAACAGTGGTGGCAGCGGTGGGATGCAACGACCTCGGATCCTACGCCGCGCACCCGAAGGGCCCTACCTCATTCCTAACAGTGGTGGCAGCGGTGGGATGCTACAACCACGGATCCTACGCCGCGCACCCGAAGGTCCCTACTCCAGTCCTAACAGTGGTGGCAGCGGTGGGATCGGCCAGCGTCAGCTACCCTGGTGTGGTGAGTGCCTGAAGTTTACCTCTTATTGCCAGACCTAGCTAGCCTAAGTCATTGTTAGCAGGTTTTGACTTTTGTTGTTGGCTTAAAACTTTGTTTGGTCAGCCAAGAATTGGATGGTCTGACCACTTTGTTTTGTAGAGGGTAAACGAGGTGTAGTGTAGTGTCAGTATGGACAAGTATGGACCTCCTTGAAATTTGCCAGGAGTTGGGCATTTCGGTTGGCTCGGCCAAGCGGAAACGACAGATCCTTCCGATTATGGAGGCAGAGAGGGTAACTGTCGAGGAGGCCCAGGAAGCTCATGAGGAGATTCGAACTAGAAAGGAGGAAAGGGATAAAGAGAAAGCTGCCGAGCAGGAACATGAGTTGAACCTAAGGGAGCTGGAACTTCGTATATCCGCCGCAAGACAGGTTCCCATAGTGAGGGAGGCGGTAAAGATGGAAGACCTTTTGCAGCCGTTCGAAATTGGCCAGGACATCGCGCTCTTTCTTGTTAATATTGAGCGAACGTGCGAGAAGGCAGGATTTTCCCTAGAAAGTTGGCCGCAAGAGTTGCTAACTCTTCTTCCGTGCGAGGCCGCCGATGTTATAGCTAGACTCAATAGGAAGGACGCTGTATCGTATGACAAGGTCAAAGAGGCGCTGTTGCGAAAATGTCGCTTGTCAGCAAAAGGATTCCGACAGCGTTTGAGTCATGCGCGCAAAGCTGGGACATCGGACGAGGGCACGCATGGGGGAAGGGGAAAGATGGCCAACCGGCACGCAGAGTGCCTCAGACATGGGAAAGGCTCAGTTTTAGCCTTAGTGTCAGACGGCCTGCAGGAAGTAACTGAGGTTAAGGATACGTTGTTCAGCCAGTGGGGTAATGTAGGTTCGGCCGAATGCAAAGGCCCAAGAGAGAGGTCTTTGCAGGGCAGTGATAAAGCCCCAGTAATGGAAGAGACTCCTCAGAGCAAGCTGACTAGCTTAGAGAGCGTCGCGGCTGTCGTTCAGTCACAGGACATAACTGACGAAGACCGCGAGTGTAGCTCAGTTCAGCCGTTTGGAGCTTTGACTCCACAGAGTTCCGTACATGCGAGTACGAGGGACGAGGCGCCTAGTATTACGAGCCGCTCCGAGGCGCAAGAGGATGAGGCGCGCCGCAGAGACCAAGAGGTCGAGAAGCGTCGCGAGGCACAGGAGGCTGAGACCCGTCGCGAGGCGCTTCAGGAAGCAGAGGCGCGTCACAAGGCCCTAGAAGTGGAGGCGCATCAGAGAGAACGAGAGGCTGAGGCGCTTCGATGGGCGAGAGCGGACGAGGCGCTTCGAAAAGCGAAAGAGGCGCGAGAACAAGAGGCACTTCACATAGCGCGAGAAGCTGAGGCGCGTGAGGACGAAGCGCGTCGAAAAGTACAAGACGAGGCGTGCCGCGGAGACCAAGAGGTCGAGATAAGTCGCGAAGCGCAGGACGCAGAGGCCGCCTTCGGAGGCCTAAAAAAAGGGGCTATCCAGGATAGTGATAGATCACCCGAAGCTAGAGAGACATCTCAGGGCGAGCTGAGTTAGAGAGTGTCGAGACTGTCGCTATGTCAGAAGTAAGGACACCTAGCGACGACACCGAGGATAGGCTAGTTGAGCCGCCTGAGATTTTGGCGGTGAATATCGAAGGCAGCGTACTTGCACGCGCGTGCGTCGAAGCTGCCAGCATTCCGAGCCGTTCAGTGAGGAAAAGGCGCCGGCGAAAGAAAAAGGGGAATGAAAGAGAGACCAGTAGCGGTAAGCGTGCTAAAGCGCTGGCAGAACGCGACGACCGCATCTCTCGAGACGCCAAGTTGAAGGCTTGGCCTGAAATCCCAAGAAGGCGTGCTAGGAAACGTCCCAAGTTGAGAGTCCCGCGGGGATCTAGATTGTGCGCTAAGCGCATCGCGAGGAAGCGAATGTCGATGAGATTCAGAAGCCGAGGTTTCCGTCTTTTCTCATCTTTTTCACTGCCGTGTAGAGGCAGGAGCGCAACGAGGTGTCGCGCACATAGGTATCGTGACAAAGGCCCCAAAGTATGCACAAAGAGTCGGGCAAAAATAAAGCGTCCGCAAGATAGAAATGCGACAAAGGTCGTGACGCGGTTGAGAAAGAAGTTCAAAAGTCGGCGCGAAATTGCAAGACAAGTGCGATTGCCGTCAGGGACAGGTTTCTACCGCATGCGCCCGAACCGCCGAAAGAAACAGAAAAGAGAAGCGCATGATTCGCGGAAAGAGTCGGCGGGCAGAGGAACTTCCCGTTGTTCTTTTCGAAGAGCGTCGGATCAGGTGCGAAACCGCGTGGTCGGTGAGTTTTGCGAAGTGGCAGGAGGCGACAAAGAAAAGTCCGCTACAGGGAAAGTAGTGAGGCTCGAAGAGGGGGTGATTAACTTTCATGCGTATCGTACACCCCGCTTGACGAGAAAAGCCTTCTGGGCGCGACCGCCACGAGTGCGCCTGAAAAATTGTTGAGGACAGCTGTTAGCTTTTCAGGAATGTCGACCCAGGATTTGTTGGAAGGAATTTTGACTGTTAATTTTAGTTAGTATTTGGTATTCCTTCTTATTTCCGCGAGTACTGATAGCTTAGTTAACTGTTATTCAACTTTGTTTTCTTTAAGCGCTCTGTGGTTTTGTTTGTTTGCCGATATGCGTTGTGCGGTTAGCTATCAGATGGTTAGTGACACGTATCAGAGCGAGTCAAGGGCTTTAAGAGATGAGCGCCTTGAATAGGGTTACGTCAGCTGACTACGAAAAGAGTTTGTGGCGTTTCCGTTGCGTGTCATGCGTGGACGCAAGGAAACATTGGGCGGTTTTCGAGTGGCGTGCGCTGAGTTAGCGTTGGCGTTTGAGGCCTGCTGTTTCCGTCACTTAGCGGGAGCCCGCAAGCGGTTGGCGTATGACACGTGCGCAGTTACACGAAAGGCCGGCGCAGGGCTTTGTGTGCGCCGTTCGGGAGCTCCCTAGTAAGTCAAGGTGTCCCACGAGTTGTTAGCGGAACCTTAGGCGTTAAGCTGAGAGCTTGCGAGAAGGATAGGCAAGGCTAGGCTTTGTGCGAGTTTTGGTAGAGCCACGCAAAATTTATTTTTGTTTGTTTTTTGTTCTTTTCGCGTGCGTTCTATGTAGTGAGGAAAGGTTACAGCGAGTCACTCGGTTGTTTGTAAAGATTGTGACCACAAGGGAGAGCTAGGTTAGTCGTACATCCGCGGAGTAGAAGCTCGCGGTGGCACTAGTACGTGCAATTACGGATGTCGTTTGCGAATTCAGTTCCTGATGTGGGTGCAGCGTGACAGAGTGCTCACGGGAACATGTCTAGTTTTAGTGGCGCAATATTAAGAATAACATGCGGAAGCAGTAACCCGCATGGGAGTGAGCTGACGGCGTAGAATAATACACGTTAGCCGTGAGTAAAGATTTTACGACCGCTAATTGTGAAAGAGTAGCGTTGGTCGAGCGTAACCGAATTTTACTTGTTTGTGTTTACTGTAGAAGAAGTAAATTTTGACCTATGTAGTGTCTGTATTTTGGAGGTTAATCTTCTAGCGTTTTAGCTGAAAAAATGTTTCAACGGAGCTAGCTGTAGGTTAAGTTTTGTTTTGTTTTGTACTAGTTAGCATGAGCATTTAGGGCGAAGGGTAGTTCAACATTGTTTTATGTGAAGGGTGTAAGCTTTATTTTCAATTTCAGTTCATAGTTAGTAGAACCATGTTGTGTTCTTTTTGTGTTACGCTTACGCCGAGAGCGTTTAGTGTGGATTCAGCGAAGCCTTTGAGCTTCCGTTGGCTTCCTTGGTTGTTTACCTTCCATGCCTAAGCAGTTATAGTACAATTACAATTCTTGTATTTCCTCGGAGTTGTTTCTTTAACAACACCTGAAATTGAGGTCTGTGGTTGAGCTTGTCGCCATGTGATACGCACTTCTCCTTGTTTTATTTACAGCGGAAACGTTAGTTATCAGTAGGATTTGTTTCATTCATGTCTGGCAATTGGAGGGAGTGCGGAGGGCACTTGCAGCGTCGGGTGTAGTTTGATAATGGTTGCCCTGTCGAGTTCGTCTTATCCACAGGAGCATCGAGTCCGTGCCAGCCGAGTGTTCGTGTGGAATGTCACGAGAGCGGTGATCTTGGGAGCTTCGCCTCGAGCCGTGGATGAGCCTGGTGTCCGGCCGCATCAATTCAGCCGAGCTACGTGGAGCAGCTCGTCCTCCTGATGCATTGTTTGGCGGCGGGGGTCCTGTTGTGCCGGAGCAGGTGACCGAACGTCGAAGCAGGGATCAACCCCTGCATGCTTTGTCTGCAATCCGGGGAAAACGGCGTCTTCACCCGGCCGGCCCCGTCAACTGACGCCAGTCGTTCTTCAAAGCTGCCCAGCTATGGAAAGGCTGCTCAACTCCTGCGTTGTAAAGGAGGTTCAACACCTGCGGCCGGCGGATCGTCAGGTTAGAAGACCGTCAACACCTGCGGCCGGCGGATCGTCAAGTTAGAAGACAGCCAACACCTGCGGCCGGCGGATCGTCAAGTTAGAAGACAGCCAACACCTGCGGCCGGCGGATCGTCAAGTTAGAAGACAGCCAACACCTGCGGCCGGCGGATCGTCAAGTTAGAAGACAGCCAACACCTGCGGCCGGCGGATCGTCAAGTTAGAAGACAGCCAACACCTGCGGCCGGCGGATCGTAAAGTTAGAAGGAGCCAACACCTGCGTGCGGCTTCTGGCAGCGCGTCGCAATTGAGACTTCTAGCAGCGCGCCGCAATTTGAAGAAGGAAATAGGAGCCAACACCTGCGACCGGCGGACAGTCAGCAGGACAATGGACGGCTAGACGATTTAAGGCCGTGTCGGTCCGTCGAGAGGGAGATCGGAGAAGGAGAACGACTCGAACGGAGTCGAACCAGCCGACGTGGTCGGGCTGGCAGTCATGTTGCCTGGTAGCAAAAATATGTAAATAGTTGTACATAAAATCTTTTCCTTCTTCACCTTGCCATTACTGACTACTCCGAGCACGGTAGCGATGGGCCACGCTACCTCATTCGTAACAGTGGTGGCAGCGGTGGGATGCAACGACCTCGGATCCTACGCCGCGCACCCGAAGGGCCCTACCTCATTCCTAACAGTGGTGGCAGCGGTGGGATGCTACGACCACGGATCCTACGCCGCGCACCCGAAGGTCCCTACTCCAGTCCTAACAACGTGCATCAAATTGGGCTACATGTGTTTATTCGATGCATTTCTAAAGCTTTATGGTATATGCCGTGCAGCAACTAGCTCCTTTTTATAAAAGAAGAACCCACGCCTCACTATAAGACAATAAAGTGTCCTTTTACACTTTTTGGTGAGCCGTGATTTGCCACGTATATAACTCTCTTTACAAAGACACGTTTTCTCTCTTTTGGAGATCGCTGTACTCTCTTCAGACACTCGCGGGAGGCGTGACACTCCTTAGAGATCTAAATTATGTACCTAAAGAGAGTGGCTTTTGTGGCAAATCATGACTTTCAAGAAGGAGTACCAGGTAATCTTTTTTTTTTGTTTTTTTGCTTTTAATGCTCAGTTGAGGCCGTGACAAAAGAAAAAGATGACAACTAAACTTTCTTTTCCTTCAAATTCTTTCTGGTCAATTAGACTAGCAGTATAGAATAAGAGATCACCTCATACCGCCCAGCAGCGGGCACCTTAGCATGTCCACCGCAAACAAAGCTGCCGTCACCTTACTTTTTTTTATTTTCGTCTCATCTTCATGCCTTACCGTATCTGTCATTTTAGGCCAGCCAACAGGAATGGTAATGTGGTTAACCTTTCTCTTCACGTTTCTCTCTCTCTAAATCTGAATCAATACGTTAAGGAAAGGATGAGTAAGAAGTGAACGAATGGAGGATTGTGTACGAGGAAGGAAAAATGAGCCAGACCTGCGCTCGTGAGGGCCCATCCACCTGCAGGAACAGTGCGACACCTGACGCCTAGCGATGGTCCTCCTAACTATAAGGATTTTTGCACCTTGATGCAACTGCGAGAAACGACGCTAATAGGCGCGAGACAGTAACAACAGCCGCTAAAGAGAGGTTTACGAGTCAGAACAGCCGGTGTTGACTATACACAAGCCCGAAAGAGAGCACAGTGGAGTCAAGGAAGACAGGGAGGCGTTAGTTATGGCAGCCTTTCGAAGAGAACAGCGCCTGTGCGCCGTGAGAGAATTGAAAGTGTATAGATGCGTGGCAGAAAAGCCGAAAGCGGGCATGCTGAGCTGATTTCGGCTTAGGTAAGAAACGCAGCCAACGCAAATCCACGGATGCAAAACCGCATGTTAGAAATTTTGCATCCGTGGATTTGCGGATGCAAAACGGCATGTTAGCTAAGGACTGCGAGACGTGTTGTTTTTTTTTAGGATTTTACAAAGGCTTTAGGATACTGTTGAAAAGAGATAAGGAAAGGCGTATTACTGTGGTAATTGCCTATGGAAAGTAGACACTTATTTCTGATTCACTATTTGTGCCATATATTGCATGTCATTGCTCCTGCGAATAAGTGGAAACGTCTGCACTCTGGCACAGCCAAGTTCTGCAGCACATCTGCACTGATACGTGCCGCGTACACTTACGCCGTGTACTCATTGAACCTATGTAGCTCTGCCGGCTCACATTAAACAGGGCAAGTGAGATTATCAGGACAACGAGGGTATGAGCGAACAGCGAGAGTGATATACGTCTAGGTAAAGCAAGCATGACAAGTTGCAATATTGCTGAAATAAAAATTTCGGCTGATCCCAGGTACGTCGATGTTATCGAAGCATGCGGCGGGTAGGAGACTGTGGCGTAACTTTTTTTACTAAGCTACACGTTACAAAATGACGCTAAAGATTTGTTTAAGTTTTATACGCACACATATATATATATGTTGCAAAGCCGCATATGTGCTGTATAACCAGTTGTTTATGGTTACGTATCCAACGTGGGCATTACCAACACCAGTAGCGGTAAGCTGATACGTAGTGCTTATACGTGTCTCGAGAACGCACGCACGTTTCACGAACCCGTGTACATGTGTGCAAGAAGTTCTTCACAGTTCTTGAACAAGGGCATCATCACCGTAATCAGTGCGAACCAGCAGCTGGTCATGACTTGTTATAGTATCCGGTCGTGATCGTGGTGACGACGGGTCCATGTGTAGTGAAGTATGTGGTATAGTAGAGCTGTTGGAATTCGTGGATGCCTCGGCCATTTCGTCGACAAGTTGTCTATCGACAGAACCGGCGACATGTCGGAACCTGAAGCCACCCATCGCATTGGTGAGGTATAGGCCGTCGAGGCTGGTAGGCCTGGATAATGCTACGTAGACCAACATCAGTGGATGGTGTTTGTCGTAATCTTAGACTACCTGGGTGTGTGTGGCCTACGTAGCCTAATCTACAAAGCGGCTGTCAATCAATCTGGCATCATCCTCGGTCAGCATGAGGCCATCGCCCAGCCTCGCAAGAAATGAAGAGGACACTGCGCCGTTCTAGTGGACGAAGTGCACTTTACGGTGCGGTGATGTGGATATCACATGTAACTTTCGTTAAAGTATTCCTCCGGGGTCGAGCAATGCTTCAATATAGCTTGCTGAATCATAGGAATACAAACGTAATGTTTATTAGACTGCTATAAAAGCGGAGCCGACACTATAACTACAGACGTTAATCTGATATGACGCCTGTATCGTAGGAGTGCATATCGTAGGAGTATCATGTAGTGTTTATTGCTTTCTTGTAAAATTAGATAGCCAGCACCACAACCACAATTGACGTTACACCGGTATTACGCCTGCGCAGACTGCTTTTTCAAACCAGTTTATAGACCTGGCGTGGCTCAGTGGTAGAATACCTGATAGCCACGCAGAATGCTTGGGTTCGATTCCTGCTGGGATCCTAATTTTCATTCTTTCTATTCGTTGAGTCAATGCTGCCGATGTTGGTTTTCCTTAACGCTTTAGCATTTAAGTAACCAATGTTTGTTCTCGCCGTTCCTGGGTAGATATAAACTGTCACTCACCTGTGGCGCATACCCGTACACCGCGGCCCATGGTAAACGGGTATGTGCCACAAGTGTCTAGTGGAAAGGGTTTGACGACGTACGCGAAAGGATTTTAACGTTATTCATGTCAGGACCCGGCAATCATATTCGTCAAATCCTCTTACCCTCCCATGCAAATTTTGGTCTACACCAAGTTAAGGAAGCGATCATGAGAGCACCCAGACGTAGGCGGCTAGATAGATAGATAGATAGATAGATAGATAGATAGATAGATAGATAGATAGATAGATAGAACGCTCAAAGTGCCAGAGGTTCGCTAAGAAATGCTCCGCATTTAATAAAGGGAGGTGGTACGCTGTCACACTGTGTCCCCGTGATAACTATCATACTTGAACAATAAGCGCAATAAAGCAGTCGCACAAGGAGAAAAAAACAAAAAAAAAAAGAATACACAAGCGCTGGCGCTCGCACGATCTTCTTGTTTCTTCTTATCCCGTTTCTTTATTGAGTTCCTTGTTCAAGGAGGAACACGTAAAACTTGGCCGAGTCCTTTCGGACCTTTTATGATGTCTTTATCAAGAAGAGTGGATTGAAAAGTTCAGACAGATTTACACATACCTACTCAGGTATGACTCTCCGGATACGTTTCACGGCTCAATCAGCAATATCTCATGTCGGGCTGCTGCAGCTTTGGAACAGCACAAATTCAATTGCATTTGTAATGCCGCTTATTTACTCCTTTAGTGACTCATTTACTTCGTGACACTCGCTGGATTGTCCGTAACTTCGCGCGAAGATGTATGAGATGCTGTACCATACCAACCAGGTTGGCTGGCTCCTCCAAGGCTAACACAGAACGCGGACGAAGACATTAGCAATTGTGATTGGGAAAGCCGGTGTACCACTGCCCACTTTCCCTGGCCGTCTCCAAAGTTGCATGGCTCGTACTGATTTCTTTCTGGATGTGGCACAGAAATCACGAATTCTTCACATATCTATAATTGTCTCATCTGGGCAGACCTGGCAGTTTTCTACTGTTTGGTGTTTCCTTGAATACATTAAACGTGGGCCTAACCAGATACAATTTGTAACCATTTCTTTGTTTGTCTCTGTTAAGGAGAACCGCGTTCACTAGAGAAGGATTCGTTCCGTGGTGTGGCAGGAAAAACTTGTTTGCGCATCAAAGTGACAACACAAACAAAGTTTTAGTGTCTCTTTTGCGTCCTAAGTTCTTTACTCGGTGGCGAAAATAATGCACTAGTCTAACTCAAGAGCACAACTAATACACTGTGTAATGCCCGCATAGATTACTGGCTCAGTTGTTGGAATTTCCACGGGAATTTTTTTTAGATCTTTTCAGCGCGAACGGGATGGAGCACAAAGAAGTAGACACTTTGTGCTCCGTCCCGTTCGCGCTGAAAAGTTTTCAAAATGCATCAGTTCCAACTCGCCCACCTGTCTACTTTACTACTTTTCAACGGGATACGTTGGAGATCATGTTCTCATGCGCATATTTTTTTTTAATGTGCCCATGGTGTTTAATAGACAGAATCATAACTTACACTACGAGATATTGTGATAATTTTGGCAATTATTTATTCTCGGAGCTTCCAAAACTGTCTTTCAGGTTGCAACCACATATCGGTCTCAGAATGTGTGTTTCCATTTATTGCTTAATCTACACTACTTATTCCTCGGTAGGTCTCTTTTGTACCATGGGTGCATGTTGCATTTTATTTATTTAGCGTTACTCCTTCAATTATTTTTATTTTATACTTCTAGCAAGAATTCATTCCTTCAATTTTTATCAGTGCCCATAAATACATCGAAGTCTTGAAGTTTTGTTACACAAAGATAAAAAAAAACCGAAGTTAAGCAGCAGTTTCTGAAAGATCTATTTTACAATCGCGTGCGTTAAAAAACTAAAAACAAGTACCGAAGGCATGCGTAATGGACTGTTCTAGCTTAATCATGGATGTGCACGCAGTGTAGACATGAAAAGCACCCAGAAATCTCCAATGAATGAGGTTTACTGCAAGTGCAGTAAAAAAGTTTCGCAAGTGTCATTCCTTAGGTAGTCGGTCTCTGGACAACGCTCTGTAGGATTAGCGGCGCGTCATCAAAGTTATGCCGTGAAAAGGAACAAACCTGACGTGACAAAGGGGGAAAAATGTTTAACTCCGTGTCAACCGCTTTGAAGACACATTAGGAAATAATAAACGTTGCTTTTCACCTAAGCAAATTATGCTGTCAAATATGTAACTAATGACGACGCCCATCCCGCCGAGCTCAATGTTTTAGGAGTTTGGAGCGAGTCGGATGGGCTTACAGAAGAAAGCAGACAAACGAAAGCAGGCATATATAATAGCGATAAACGTCAATCAAGCATTTCGATTCTTAAATCAGAATACATCTCAATTTTTCAGCCATTCTTAATGCGAAAAAATGCGGCGCACTACCAATCAAGGACATAGCAAGAAAAAACGACGACGCAGGCGACACAGGGCCGTTTGTTTTCCTTACATTGTCCCTATTTATTAGTGGACCCCATTTTACACATTAAGGTTAACAAACACTAACTAGCTTCAATGGTTGTTTTGCTACAATACATTTGCAGCCCTTGTTATGCACAGCGCGTGAGGGAAAGAACCGAGCTAGGAAAGGCAGGGAGGTTAACCAGACGCACGTAGGTTTGCTACCCCGCACTGGGGTAAGAGATAAAGGGACGAAAAGACAGGCAAATAAACAAAGTGGGATAGACAGAATCACAAGCCTTTTTGGGGAACATGCCCACTCTACAGGCGGTCACACAGATATATTGATTTTAGTTGTTTCAGTAGCGCTTTTAGTTGTTTCTGCAGCTTCGAGGCACACCTGCACGGTCCTAGATTCTTGGCCGCAGAAAACCGTCATAAGTCCAGTCAGTTCACAAGCATACAGAACGGCTATCGGTAGACGTCATAGTGAACACAGCTGCACAGGACGGGTGCAGTTGTCTCTTCGGTTCCGCAGGAGTCGCATGTAGATGTGCCCGCCATAGCGATACAAAAACTAGCTACATGTACTTCATAAACGTGCCCGCAGGATCACTTGCTTTACGCGGCGTAGACTAATGCAGCGTTCCCGCCTGTCTCTGAATCATGCTCACAGTGGGCAACTGACAAAAAAATTACAGCATATCCAGGGGTGAATGATGAAGACCTTGGGCGAAGCTCCTGAAGCAATCATGCGTACACCGTGAAATGTTCAGCGGTTTCGCCCAGCAGTAATCAAAGCAATACGCCGCTTTGATTATTTTTTCCTTTGTCCGATTTTCCTTCTTTTTCTTTATTTTTCTATTTTTCTTATTTTTTTACTTTTTTATTCATAATATTGTTTTATTTTTATTTCTTATTTTTCTTGTTTTATTTATTTTTATTTTTTATTCATTTCTTTCTATCTCTATGGGACAGCGCCATCTATTATACTGTTCGGGGGATACTGCTGCGGTTACGCCTGACATGGGACAAAGTTAGACTAAGAGGATCTACGCCCCTAAACCTTTGTTCCGGGTGCGTACTTCTTATTGTAGGCACAGTGTAGTGTAGTGTTAGTGTAGGCACAGTTTACGACACAGATTTTTATACGCGACACTGCGAAGCACTGCTAACAGCCTGACACGGCTCCGCTCATGGGTAGGCTGCTGCGCGGAGCACGCCAGTAGCTTTCGTACACTCCCGTACCGCGGCGCCACCAGCTCAGTGCACGTTCCCTATAACTTTTCCAGCCGACGTAATGAGTGTTCTTTCCCTTGCACCGATGTTTGCCGTATATCCTAGAGAGTCAAAGCCAGAACAGCTTTCTTTTGTATGTCAGGTTTGGCATCAATCGTCGGCTGATGAGAGCGCACGCTGTCTTTCGGAAGGTGTTGAGGTCCTTAACAGGCGCAAGAACCTGGTCCACTCGTTAGACGAGTGGTTTCTTTTCTACGCGACCACTTCCTCCGCATTCTTCTGGCGGACAAAGAGAGTGGTTTCACTGTTTTACCAAGCGAAGTATAGATACCAAATTCGAGTGAGGCGATTTCCACAGTGTTAAATTCTTGCCTTAAGGTTTTTCTGAGCAAACTCAAGTCTAGTACAAAAAAAAATGGCCAAGCTTGCCCGAAGCGTCGAAGGCTTGAAACAGCGAAGACTAACCTTGTTGCTCCTAGGTTAGTTTTAGGCCTTAGCTTGGTGATTAAGGTTGTTTCTAGGTCGCTTCTAGGTCGATGCTGGGATATAGAGAGGTTATGCTAGGTTGTTTTTACACACGAAGCGGATGTCCAAGTTGCGGAGAGAGAACTCCGTGCTGAAACCAAGTGTTCGCACCTCTAATAAATTTAGGGCCACGTTCTCTTTGGCGTAGGCCTTCGGCTCGGGGTCTTCGGCTCGCCGCCGTCGCTTTGCAGTCATTTTTTGAGCTAACTGTTGCCTTCTTCAATTTATTAGATTATTGGTGAGGAGTGGGATTTAGCAAATTTCTGTGGCACTTACCCTTTTATGATGATGATAGTTTTCTGATAGACCGCACAGTGGCACACTCGTTGGATGACGATAGTTTTCTTCTTCATTTTTAGTGGACCAGTGGTGAGTAGAGGGATTTACCCACTTTCTTTGGTACATACCCGCTTATGATGATGACAGTTTTCTGATAGGCCGTGGCAAATACCCGTTTTCTGATAGGCTGCGCAAAATACGGCTAGCCGTATTAGCTTCGCTGTTAAAGAAACTGTGCGACAGGCTTAACCTCTGGCAGCAGTGGCATTGCACGAGCCACAACTAAAACAGATTTCCCTGTTCATACAGTTATCCTGACTACCCATTCTTCACCCCGTCTGCCTCATCGGTGACTATCTTCGTGGTGTTCCACCGTCGCACTGCCCTTGGAAGGTGCTGGATCATCCACACATAGTGAAACTGCGACTGCGCGGCAACATCGTGGAGACCTGCTGACATTCCACAATTTCGCCGCTGGAGGTCACTGATCTGAGAGCGAGCCCTATGAATTAGCCGGCACCAACGCCTGCTGTTCACTGGCAGCAGTGGCATTGCACGAGCCACAACTAAAACAGATTTCCATGTTCATACAGGTATTCTTTCAAACTCCTTTCTGTATTACTTTCTCTTCCTTACCACTGCCGCTGCTGCCAACAACCACGGTCTGCTTTGTTCTTTTCTCCCTGCTTCTTTTTCCTGCAATTGCTTTTGTGATCAAGAGTATTCACCATGCCCACTAATGCTGTACTCTTAAAGAAAATTAAAGAACTTCAGGCCAAAATTACCAGCTTGACTAAAGACACTTCTGCGAAGGTCTTCAGCAGGTTCTTGCTCAAAATGAAAGAATCGGGCATCGATGTTGTAGAATTAAAAAATATTGAATCTCTACAATCGAGTGCTCAACACTTGAACAAATTGTAGAGGACCTACGTGATCAAAATGCCACATTGGTAAATAAGAACAAGCAGTTAAAAATCGAATATATCTCTCAGCCGCAAGGTTGAGGAACTAGAACAATACTCACGCCTCAATAATGTTGAGATCAAGGCTGTTCTCTGCTCCCAAGGGGAAGACTGCAGTACAATCATGGAAATGTTGGGAAAGAAAGCTGGCTGCCCCATATCGCCTAGTAATCTTGACATTGTTCATCGCGTGCCTACACAGTCTATTGATAAAAAAACATCATTGCATGCTTCTGATTTCGAACTAAGAAATCCGACTTCATTAGTAAAGCACGTACGGCGAAGCTCTGCGTTAGTGATCTTGGTTTTTCTAGCATTTCTAACACACCCATCTTTGTCAATGATCATCTGACCCCAAGCAACAAGGCCCTCTTTTCCAAAGCCCTTAAACTAAAGAAAGAACTGGATGTTTCTCTGGACGGACAACTGTCAAATCAAGGCTAGAAAGTCTACCAATAGCAGATTTTTTCGCATTCGTAATGACTCTGATTTCACCAAAATAGACTACGCGTAGTACCTTCTGTTCATTGCTTCCCTTTTTTCGCATCAAGATGGATGCTCTTTCGGAACCAGGTCAAGTCAATTCGTTCATAAGTGGATATAATTCCATCATTCATTGTAATGCTAGAAGGCTTCGTAAATTGATCATCTTGTTTCCTCGTATGGTAGCCCATTTTTAATTATTGCCATAACGGAAACTTGGTTATCAGATGATGACAAAAATCTCTATTGCTTCCCAAATTACAACTCTGAATACTGCAATAGATCAAATAGCAGTCATGGTGGTGCGGCCATTTATATATCTCTCGAGCTTTCCTACAGGAGGTGACTTAATATACAATTACCTGTAACCCATTGCGAATCAGTTTGGATTGAAATATCCAACTGCTCTCCTTCTAGTGACCACAGAGATTTCATATTTGGCTGCATCTACCAATCTCCCTCACCTTCACTCGTAGATTTTTTTCTCTATTCTTGAACAAGTCCTACATACCATTTCACTTGAGAACAAAACTGTCATTTTAAGGGTGACATTAACAATAACCTAATGACACTTCACCCATTCTTGTTAATTACACCAGTCTACTGCAAAGCTACAGATATGAATCCTCAATTAATGTACCTACACGGCAAGTTCCCAATGGTGCTGGGACGCTGATTGATCATGCTTTTTCCAACTCGCTCTCTTCACCACAGGTGAAAGTTCTCGACATTGACATTACTGATCATTATCCACTGCTTTTACGCTTCAATTACAGCTCTCGTCCTTGTCCGCTTCGACAATCTAAATATGTTCTGGATAAAGAAAGCTTCACAACTGCCATGGCTAATTTAGACTGGCCTGAGATTAAACCTTATAGCGATCCTCAGAAGGCATTTTGTCATTTCTTTCTTTGATCATAGCACATATTCAAAATTTACTTCTAAAAAGAAATGTTAAAATATCTTGGCGTTCTCTCATAATCCATGGGTGTCTCAAAAATTATTAGAAGCTTTACGAAAGCACAATAACCTGTACGAAAAAACTCAATTCAGCCGTTTAATACTAAGTTAATTGCCCGTTACAAAAGCTACGTAATGCTCTAAACCGCCAGTTAAAAGTGGCAAAACATTTATTTCCCGAAGAAAAAATATCGCAAGCAGGTAACAATGCTAAACAAAAATGGGACATTGTGAACTCCTTTCTAGACAGGAATTCTCGACACCAGATATCCAGAATTGTGCTCGACAACGTTGAATATAGCTCGGCTAACCTCATAGCTGATGCTTACGGTTCCTACTTTTTAGCATTGACTCCCCCTCTCCCTCGCAAATCACACAACTCCGTCGTCTCCCTGACTCGTTTTTCCTCTTTCCCACAACTCCTGAAGAAATACATGATGTCAAACAACACCTCAGATCCACTGGAGAAAGAATTGATGGCGTCCTACCTGCTAATATCAAAATAATTTCCCATCAAATTTCCGATGTTTTGTGCCTTATTACGAACTTGATATTCGAGACTGGGGTGTTTCCTCATGAGCCTAAACGCGGTAAAGTTATTCCAATTCTCAAAAAAGGTGACAGCACATTGCTACATAATTACCGACCCATTTGCATTTTGCCTTTTTTTGGTAAAGTTCTCGAGAAGTTAATTGGAGTTCGCCTTTCAAAGTACCTTGCTAAATTCAATATTCTGTCTGCTTGTCAATACGGCTTTAGCGATGGGTTTTCCACTGATATGGCACTCATTCATCTTACCGATCAACTAAAAAAAATCATTGATGAAGGTTTATTTGCAGGATCAGTATTCATTGATCTATCCAAAGCATTTGACTGTTTAAATCATAGTATTCTCTTTACTAAACTTGAGGTGATCGGTGTATGTGCTCCTACCCTGTTGCTCCTAAAAAGTCACCTACATCACCGCATTCAAGTTGTGTCTGTTTCTAACATCTATTCTGGAGAACGAACTACTAACATTGGTATCCCTCAAAGATCGATTTTGGGACCGCTCCTGTTTTTGATCTATATTACCGAGCTGCCTATCTGTCTGTCCTCCTCAAATTCTATTCTTTACGCTGACGACACAACCATATTTGCATCAGACAAAAACATTTCTCTTGTTAACAAACTCAGCACTGACCTGGAAAAATGTTTCAAGTAGGTGCAGTACTAACTTGTTAACTATTAACGCAACAAAGACTAAATTTGTTTTATTCTCGTCACATCAAAAATATTCAGCATCCTTTCCTTCTTTACCTTTTGGCTCGCACTCCATTTCTCCCAGTCCTTGCTCATCTTTTCTTGGAATTTCTCTTGACTTTAACTTGAAGTATATAGACCATATTTCTCACACCAAAGAGAAAATAGCGTACGGCATTCGCGCTCTAATTAAAACTCGTCCCTACTTTACACGTGCCACAATACTGTCACTGTATTATTCGTTCACTCTCATAGTAATTACGGCATAATGTGCTGGGGTAACAACTATAGCACTCATTTGGCATCCCTTCATGTCCTACAGAACCAATTCATAAGAATCATTACAAACGGCTCACCCTTTTCTAGCGGTAAACGAATACTACGTGACAACAACATCCTAACTATTTCAGAGCTTCTCAAATATAACTGAGGATTCATATTCTATACATACATAACCAAGGCACTACCTCCAATCTGCTCCGCATCTTCTGATCTGATTGCTCAAAGTAATACTCGATTCGCCCATAACAACAGCGTTCTTTTGCCCAAAGTACGGACTAATTAGGGTAAAATGACTGCTGAATTTTTATCGATATCACTATAGAATTCATTACCAGCTTCTATAAAAAATTCAATACATTTACACAAATTTAAGTCAGAACTAAAATAACACATTATACATACTTATTAATACTGTTCTCTTTTTATAGCTCATTTGGTTTCAATTTGCATATTGTTTGTACAATAGTTTCAATTTGTAATTTTTATTCAGGTCTACTGCAAACATACAACTATTAATTGCTTCACTCTGTTTCATTGTGTATATTTTGTTTTCATTTCGTATATTCCTTTACCGTTCTATTGCATTAGTGTTTAATCTACCTCACACTTGCGAAAAGTGCTACTGTTGCTACAAACATTGTGTATAATCATAATCTGCCTTTAACAGGAGGTCCCGATACAGTCTTTGACTTTGGGGCCTCCTTATGTACATTAAACGCATGTAATATTCCTGTATTTGTATTAATAAAATTCTGATTCTGATTCTCCGACCAGGTTAGGCCGATCGAGAGGAGCAAGAACAATTTTTAAACGTCTTTTTTAGTGCAAAAACATACAAGGTTGAGGTACCTTTTCGGACCGTTGTCTCCGAATCTGGAACATGGCAGCACTCCATTGTGCTTTTTCCAGCGTAAGTTCAAGGTTTTATCGATAGACGGCCCCTCATCGTGACCGCCTTTCAAGAAGTGCTGTCAGGCATTCTCGAGTGAGATTAAAGATCAATTTATTCTCTGCCTCATAACCTAATCCTTGATGGCGTTGAGCATTCTATTGACAAATATATTGACAATATATTGACAAACCGTTATTTTTTTCCTGATCGTTAAGCATTAGAAGTTGTCGGAGTTGCGTAGAAGTAAAATGAGGGTAACATAATGAAAAATAATGATGTGAGGCAGATAGGGGAAACACGCCCATTTGATCACGAACTAAACAGCGCAAAGAGCAATCTGCCATGGTCAAAATGACGATCAGCCTAAGCGTCAAGTGTGCAAAAGCTATTTCTGCACACACATTTGAAATAACCCGCGTAGCGTTGTTCCTCTACGTATTTCTTTGGAGTAACCGCACCGACCGCACGTTAGCGCCGCCACAGAGTTCCGCAGAGCCTTCCGAACTACATGCATGGCTTAGGAGCCCGTCAGATTTGGGACTTTGGAGTGCGCGATTCGTGCGTCTCGTGCGGCGTCGTTCCGGCGGTTCCGCTGCTTCCTGTAGCCATTTTGACCTGCGGCTGCGCGATTCATGCGGAGTTGTCGGTTAACTTCACTTTTAAAGCCGAGGACCTATGGTAAGTTATTCCGAATGACCTTTGTGCATTATTTCTGTGTGTGTACGCGCGCTATTGAACTCGCTGCAGAGTCAGCTTCGATCTATGGTCAACCGTTGTGAAGGCATGACCGAAATACTTGTTTCCTTCGTGACAGTACGCGCTTTGTAAATGCGTACTCTTACTGGCCGTGTCCGACAGGAGTTTAGAATCGGGAATGTGTAAAATTACACTTATGACCATGTGAGCGTACGTGCAAAGATTGCACTATGTGCAACGCTTATGGGCAGTTTGTATATCGATTGCCGGGGCAAATGTGTCAGAATCTCAATTTGAGATCTCCACGGATCTTACATTGTTTGTGTGTGTTTTTGTTGGATGCTGTTAGCGCTCGGTGTTTCGTTCGCCCGGCACGCAACACACGGCGAGAGAATTTATTGTATGCAGTTACAGCGAGCGCAGTTGCTGCAGCCTGCGATTGCTGACACTGCGTGCAGTTCAATAGTTTTCCTCTCATTGAAGTTCGCTATTAACAATATCATACTTCCGGGGATGGCAACATTTTTTTTTTCTTGTAACGATGCGATAAGAGGAGGTGATCCGTAGCTGCAATTTGAAAGTTCCATTGTGGGAGCACAGCGACCAAAAGATCAGGGTGTCGGCTGTCGGCTCGTTTTAGTTTCCCCTTTGCGTGTGCGTGCGTGGATAAAATTTTTCCACGCAACGCCTGCTTGCTGCATGTAGCCCACTTAGCCGTTATTGTGCTGTCGGCACTGTTAAATGTGATCGTTAGCGTCTGGCTGTCTGTACCCGCGCCACTTCTTGCGCAGGCAGTGTACGATCGCGACGCATAGCAAGTTGAACCAAATCGGCGGCACTTTCAAAATCATCAGTTTAAACTCGTGAGATCATAGTAGCAGCGAAACAAATGCAATACGCCCGTGTAGTTCAATTCTGCATGATCTGGGTTTGTTGCAATTGCAGTTCGTAATTTTTGTCGTGTGTTACAGAATTCCATTAATATATTGCAGGTTCGCATGCAGCTAAATCGCTGCAACAAATATAATTGACGTTGAGCAATCGCACCTCAGAACGAAAATGGGGATTCCTAACGACACATCAGCTGTTCTACGGCTGTTCTCTTTTTCGGCAACGGACGCTCTGGTGGTATGCTTTTACAAAGGCTTGTTTTCACCTTTATGAAGCAGTGGTCAATTCTGGGAGCTAATTTATGGGTCACTGTAACCATAGGCGTGCGCCGGCTTCCCCCACAGAAGGCGCGAAGATTCGTCGTAGCGCACCACCCACCTACCAAGTCAAAGTACAGGGCAAACTTCGCCCTCCCCCTCCCCCCTCCCCCTCTGTTGACTAGGAGGGAGGGGCGCCCCTCGAGTGCACGCCTATGACTGTGACTGCTTATCTGTGTGTGTAGCAGCAAGAAAAAAATGTGGGAGCTCAACTGTATCTCTTACTAGATAAGGGTGTCATGCATACTACTGTGTCAAACCATATGAAACTACACAAACAAAATTTGGTGCATAGCATTATTAGAGAAAGTGCTCAGCTTTGAGCTGAAGCTAGTATAAGGCCATTCGCTTACAGCTCAATAGCATTAAGACAAACAGCCACTATATAAAAGAGGACAAAGCATTAGCAATTCCACTAAAATGTGCTTGTGCTTGACAATTTATATGAACTGATAAGCCATACACTACGATAGTACAATTCTTAGCATTTGATGTAGTACGACTATTCGGTATTTATCCCAAGCAGCTCTAAAATTGTGAAATTTTCCCATTGGCACTGATTTTCTGTAGGACTGCCCAGACGTTGCTTGAACAAGATGTTATGGCATCCCTCTGTGGTGAAAAAAAGATTAGAACTTTGTGGCTGCTACAGTGTGCTAACTGTGGATGTAAAAATAGCCGTTCGCTTTTATTCTGGACTGTGTACGACGTGTGTGTGTACACCTCATAAAGGGCATGAAATGCATTGCAGACTTTGCAGAGTCTTGTTGAATTTATCCATAGGTTTTCGAATAAATAACTCCATTGTAGATTCATTTAGCAATACATCATTGGTTAAAGAAGCTCGTAGAATAATATCGTTAATATGAAATAGTTAACCTGTTCGCTCTTAAAAAGCATAACCGAGTGTCTTTTAGCATGTGTAAACAGAAGAGGAGCGGAGATTGAACATAAGAAAAGTGAAAGGGGTGTTAGCAGTGTGACTGGTCCAGTTAGTATGGATCTACAGTGCAACGTCGAATAGCGGAGGAAGGACTGAATGTAAATAGCTGCATATGCGTTTGCCATGGTTATCTTTCCGTCTTCCATCCCTCCTGTGCAACGCAAAGTTACTGTCTGCAAGATTTGTATTTGAACGCAGAAATGCCTTCTCTGAGCACAGAACTTCATGTGTTTGCAGCATAGATAAGCAGATGGGGAACAGGCAATGAAAATAGAGAAAAGAAAGTTAAACACTGCAGTTTTTTTATATTTCAGTTGCGCAAATGCTAAAGAAAAGGAATGCGAAGTGGATAGAATAATAGCTCACTGCCTTTAGAAGTCTTGGATGTGCCTTCCACATAATGAACCTATTGCTGTACCCTTTCATCTACGGCAGCATCAGCCGTCTTTTCGTCCACTTTCTTTTGTACTTGTGTATTTGTTAGGTCTGTCGCTGCAGGTGTTAGCCATTACCACTAGTGGCGGAGGGTGGCACACCCTTCTGACTGCAGCATGAATGTGGCATGCAAACTTGAATGTAGTTCGTTGTGCACTCCTGCCACCACGGCCATGAGTGGCACAGGCTAGCATTCCTAAAGTGAGACGAGTTAACCTTGGTCTCCTAGATTGCAAACCGTTGTTCCTTACTGTGGATGTTATTAGTACAAATCCTTAAAGCATCTTTGAATGAAATGTTCGCTGGTAATATTGCATTGTATTTTTAATGCAGGATATGCTGTGGTGCCTGTGCTGAATTTTGTGGAGACGCATTACAAGGATGACCTTGGCAGCTTAATTACAATGGTGAGTAAAAAAGTTGTAGAACTGCCAGAACAAATGCTTTTTTTTTTGGATGACTGTTGCTGTGAAACGCGTAAGAAAAAAAATATGTGAGAAAGTGACAAACACCAACTGTCAAATGAATTTGTAAAGTAAGCTTCTTTTTAGCAGTTGCTGTTAACTCGAAAGCCACAGTGCAAGCATGTCAGAAAGTAGCACATTTCGAGCTGCAGCATTGCACCTTTACTGAAATATAAACGCTGGAAAAAAAAAACGCGAGGCCTGCGCGGGAAGCGCAGCACAGTCACAGTGAAAGCTGGAAGAGCGGCATTTCTACATCCCGTTGTGCACTGTTTTGTGGCTACTAATACAAGTGCATTAGCAACGTACCCACTACGCCACAATTCATAATTTTTGGGAAGTTGGGAAGCACCCACCACGACATTATTCGTTATTCTGCCGAGAAGCGAGGTACCATCTCTAAGGCATTAGCATTTTGTTGATGCGACGGTTGATGACGATGAAGAATTATGGCTGAGCCCTTTGTAATGGGTTGGAAGGTTTAAACGACCCACTAGTTTCGTAATTCCTATTGTGTGACGCCCGGTCGTTATTTAACTGTCCCACCACGCTTTATAACATACGTTAACCGGAGAAACGAAGAGCGAGAGAGAGAGAGAGAATTAACTTTATTGAGAGCCTGAGGAAATGGATCATGAGTGTCTTATGGGCTTCCTTGGCAACCAATAGAAGTGCACTTGCGAGGAACCCGCTACGTTATAAATCATCATAATTTTTGTGAAGTAGGGAAGCAGCCACTATGCAATTTTTCGTCATTCTGTGGAGAACCGTGGTACTCGCTAAACACCTGTGAGGCATTTTGTGCACTTTGTTGATGCTGTGGCTGATGATGGATGAGTAAACTTTATTTCGGTCCCTCGGAACGCGCCCTAGCACGTTGCGGGCCGCTCCCACGTCGGAACAGAAAGACCAAGTCTCTCTGCTGCGTCGCGGGCCCGTTGGACTGCCCATAGTTGTGCTTCGAGTCCGGAGCTTGTAATAGCTTCTTCCCATTTTGACGGCGTGATGACTTCGCCGCCGTGTAACGCGGGGCACCGCCAGAGCATATGTTTGAGATTAGCGATATCTGCGCATAATGAACATGCATTAGTTGGCTGTATTTCAGGATAGATCTTGTGCAATAGCGCGGGGTTAGGGTACGCCCCGACTTGAAGTAGCCTGAGTGTCAGAGCCTGTGGTCTGCTTAATTTTCTGTGTGGTGGAGGGTACTGTCTCCGCCCCAGGTAAAAATGTTTGGTAATTTCGTTATACGAGGTGGGCGGGTCCCGATTCTCCAAAACCTCAGCGCGCCCTCCGGTAGCTACGCGGTCTACTAGTCCTCGCGCAGCTATGTGGGCCGACTCATTGAGATTGGGCGGGGCTCCCTTGATCTGTCCCATGTGAGCTGGGAACCAGACGAGTGTGTGTGGCTCGATGTTCTTGTCCCGGAGGATCCGCAAGGCCGGTTCCGAGAAGGTGCCCTTGGCAAATGCTCTAATCGCTGATCTCGAGTCGCTGTAAATCGTGGACCTCTTGTTGTCCAGCAAGGCTAACGCAATCGCAGCTTGCTCCGCCATTTCGGCTGCTGTCGTCCGGACCGTTGTCGAGTTCGTGATTATCCCCTCGTGGTTGATGCTCGCAGAGGCCTTTGTAATGGGTTGGAAGCATTCAACAACCCACTCGTTGCGCAATTCGCATTGTGTGACGCCTGGTTACAGAATTCGCGTTTGTGGGACGCCTGGTTGTTATTTACCCTTCCACCACACTACATTACATATGTTAATGTGGCTCCTTCCTGACATGAAGCCTGTATAGGTTCTTTTTCAACGCAGTTTCAAGCACCGCCATGGCTCAGAGGTAGAACACTGGGCTCCCATGCGGAGGGCCCAGGCTTGAACCTCGTTCCATCCTGGAAATTTTTTAAAATCTTTCTTGGGATACTTAAACGGAGAAATTTTAGTCTGTCCTGTTTGTCGGCACGTCACTCGATTCACCCACTCGGCCAAAGTTGAACCACTTGCCCAAGCGCCAGCCATCTTGAACGGCTGATTAGGTTCATACTTGTGTACATTGTCAATCAAAAAGCAAACATTACGCATATCTGACGCGCAACATCACTAGGTAAGTATTAGGTGGTGTGTTCCTTTAATAGAAAATGCGTACACACGTGCTTCTAAAGACTAGTTTCTTAGGCTGCGCTGAAAATGCGACTGCGCTGAAACTTGCCTTCCTCCGTGCCCTCTGCACGAGCTCCTTGTTGTGTTTCGGTTTCGGTTCTGTAATGCACTTTACGAATGCCATGGGGCGCCGCTCTGGCATTCCTGTTTCACCCAGGCGACGTGTAAATAAAAGAGTGTGTGGAGAGTACTGGTTGAGTGCGGACGTTTTTTCTGCTTCAACGCTTCGCGCCAAACCGCGTGTTCGGGCTGGCTCGCGTCCCCACCGGTCGCGTTGGTCACCGCCGGTCTTCGCCTGCTGCTGCGCCGGGACTACCAGCCCGCAACACAGCACTCATGTTTCCCGACGTATTGCCAGATGGCGTCCATATCTCACGCAGCGCCTCTTCTATCGTCTTTAGACGAGATTTGCAGCTTAGCACGCAGATACGCGGCAAATTTTTCTGTCCTTTTTTGCTTATTTCGTGGGATAGCAGTTACGGACACCGGCGGCGGCGGCGGCGGACAACTACGGCGCCAAAGTTGCAGTACTTCAAAGTAAATATCTGTCCTCTCGTATGTTTCATTCAAGGTATGCTGTAATCCAACCATGCAGTCACCCAAATTTAAAGAAGCTTTGGTAAGGTGTTCTGGTTGCGTGTCATTTGAACGGTCATTAAAGGTTGAGGTTAGAAAGATCAGTGTCATGGCATTATTGTACTATATTGTCCAAGTCATATTTTATGAACTCCGGGCCTGATGTTTGCACCTTATTTTACTGCATAGCCGTTGCAGAACAGCCATGTTCATGTATGTACTTCGAAATAGTGAATTTGCAGGTATGTGATGTTCTGAACATATAGGAGCAGGTCTGAAAAGATTGAATGAAAGGAGGGCACATGGAAAAGTTCTATTGCACTAATTGATCATATACTGATCTGCTTTTATGACGTACTATATATACAGTATGCTGATTTGGGTAGCCCCAAATATAAAATGCTGATTGGGGTAGCCCCAAATATAAAATGCTGATTGGGGTAGCCCCAAATATGTAGGAAGAGATTGATCACACACAAAAGGCAGGCTTGGAAAAACATATCTGATTATAGTAGGTAGAGAGAAGTATGCTATTTCCTTGTCTGTTGATGAAGATGGCGGTACTTCAATTTTGCTACTGTGCGAGTTTCGTTCATCTCGAGTCATTTTGGTTCCTGTTTTTATGCAATTGACTTCACAATATGGCTCACAACAGCAACGCTTGCAGTGTTTACGATGAACAACTACTTATTTTGTGCTTAGGAAGCATCTCATTGAAACGTTAGCTTGTATAGCCTGCAAATGCTTTTCTTTTAACTCTAGATAAAGTAGGACTGATGTTTCTTATTGCATATAACATTTGTTCCTTTACTCATTTATGTGCATGGCAGCAAAGTGGCGCAGGCATACTGAGGTACAGCACCATATTCGGATAACGTATTTTAACATCACAAAACAGATTCTGTGTGGTTAGAACAACAGTATCCACATATTGGACTATCTGCTTCAATTTAAGAGGAAATGTGGCTTAGTGAAGCACAGCAGCGGATCTCGCATAATGGTTTTGCTTTGTGCTCCTTAATTGTTTCCTTGATTGGCAGTATTTGTGCTTTACAAAGGCAGGTGGGAAAAAACTGGTAGACGTTAGAGAAAATATTTAGATGCGAAGCAGCTCATGGTCGGGGCTATGTCACTCCTTCCCTCCGCTGTGCGGCGTCCACACCTCCACTGCGCATGCGCATCCTTCTCCCCTTCCTCTCCTCTCCTACGCTCCCTCCCTGTCGCGCGCCTCACTCTCTCCTGCACAACGCCACCATAAGCGCCAGCGCATGCGCGTCCCCTCCCCCCTTTCTCCCTTCTCTCCTACGCTCTCCCCTCTCGCGCGCCTGTCGACCACGTTCCCCGCTCGCCCTGTGAGATGCCCCTTCTTGCTCAGCGTGCCGCTCTCAGCCTGCTGGCCCTCCAGGAACGAGGCTGTGATGTGGTCCTTCAGTGGCTCCCTTCACACGTCGGCATCGCGGGCAACGAGGCTGCAGACGAACTCGCAAAACGAGCACACTCCGCCGAGACTTCGCTGACGGATTACGCCAGCTCGTTCGACTCGGCACGCAACAACCTTCGCCGGGAGCTGGTGCGCGAGCATCCTGACGCACGGGTCGCCTCCGGACACCTTCCTCCTCCCATCCCGGCCACTGGTTTCACTCGCCGCGAGCGCGCGCTTCTTCTTGCCCTGAGGACCGGTTCTGTGTGGCCCGCGGAACGCAGGCATCGTCTTCGCGGCGCCGCTGCACCGAACTGCACCGATTGCGGCGCGATCGAAACCCTGTGCCACCTATTGTTTGACTGTCCGTCTCTCAACACTGCGCGGAAGCGGCTCGCCATGAAGTACCGCCTCGTCGGACTGCCGTGTGCGACCCTACAGGACTTGCTCCATCCCACCGGCCACGTACACCGTCGCCGATCAGCCCTTGCGGCCCTACTAGCTTTTCTCGAGGATGCCGGCCTAGTCGAACGAATTTTCTAGCCGCTCACCACGGTGACTCGACGCCCGTTCTCCTGCCCCCCCCCCACCCCCTCACTGTTTTTTTTTCACTCATACCTTTCTTTTACCATACTCTTTTCACTCTCACTGTCCCTTTAATCCCCAATCCCCCGTGAGTGTATCGGTTGAGGTGTCCTCACTTGAGAGACAGTTATCGTGCACTCCACACCCAATTTCCATTTTCATTTCCTTCTTCCTTTTAAGAATCACCTCCCTCCCCCCCCCTGTGAGAATTAACGGCCAGGATAGAGTAAACACACGACGCGCGTAGCGTTCCTCTTCGCGTTCCACGACGCTTTGAATGGATGGATGCAGCTTACGGCGCGGGATTTCGCCCCAGCTTAAAAAACCGGGCGAGCCAGCTCCTAAAAAATTACTCAAGCGAACCATCTTCCGTCTGCTTCGCAACAAAACATGGTTCCCTTTAACGGGAGATGGTGTAATTTTTTCATAATTTGCTAATTTGTTAAATATGTAAGTCCACGTAATCTTCAGTAATGTCGAAAGTTGGGCGAGTGGGTGATAGTTCATGATTAAATATGAAGCAGCGCACGACGACAGGCACAAAAGGAACGAAAGCAGCGGTGTCCCTTTCGTTCCTTTTGTGCCTGTCGTCGTGCGCTGCTTCATATTTAATCATGAACCACGTAATCTTGCTTCATTGTTTTTATGGTAGTAACAAATACTTTAGCCCCAATTCTGGCTTTTGTATCGGGCATATATGCTAATGAATATTTCAGTTATTAGCTTCAAACATATTGGTGTCTTTCAGCGGTGAAAATGTTTGTAAACGGGTCGGGTAGTTTGTGAAGTTACTTTTAACATTCTGTACCTTTTCTCCCCCAGCTACTACTCGAATCTGATCTGCTTTTCAAAGGGAACCTGATTAAAAACTGTGGAGAGAGGCTGCTAGCAGCTTGGATACACTACTTCAAACTTTGGAGAGGAAGAGAAGGCAGCGTTTACAGCAGTGGGATCCGGTAATTGCACATTTTTACAATGAAGCTGTTGGGGACTACAGGAGTGGTTGTGTGCGGCAATGGTGATGGCCAGTGGCGGCTGTGGCATGGTCACGTTTAAATGAGAAGATTAAAAACACTTCCTACATTAGAGTCCTGTACTTTCTTTGAAACATAATTATCAATAGTTGGGTGTGTCCAGATAACAATAAACGCGACATGCCAGTCACCATTCCCTGTTTTCATGAAATATAGTCTAGGCACAGGTTTCAGACTGAGGACAGTGATTTCAAACTTAGATGAAAAATTTTATTCGTGTAAAGAAAACATACAATTTTTAGCCTAAAAAACATTCCTGCCTATTCCACAGCTTCGGAACGTTGCGCGCACCTAGAAAAACAAAACGAGTCTTGGTCAGAATATTTATTATTCCAAAGAATAAGCGAAATTCAAGCTTATGAGTATTTTGTTTCCCTTTTCTGTTGAATGATGTCTGAGGAAAAAATAAAATTTGTAACAAAGTGAATTGCATAAAATACCGGATTTCAGAAATTTATTGCTGCATGTAGACAAGTTAAGCTGATGATGATAATACTGTAGGTATTGACTTTCATATTTGCGTTTTATTTTAATGTAGTTTCTGTGGTTCTCGCACAGACTTATACTTTAAGTTATGGTTAAACTTGTGTGGCTTCAAAATACACTGAAATCTGAAAGCAGTATTCTCAGAAAGACATTTTTAGTTTATTTAAGAATGAATGATTCACGAAGGAGACGTTGTCTACCTTTATGCGTAAAAAATAATGTATTGAGTTTCTAACAAGTTATAATGCATCAAATGTGACCTGCTAAGCCTAGCTGCCGCGTTAGTGCATCATCACTAGATTCAAGGGACAAAGAAGTGATGTTCTCGAAACATAGCTTGTAGACGTGTGTTTACGTTGTGCGCTGCCTCTTTTGCCTGCTACTCTGATCCTGTAATAGACACGTTTTCAAGTGTGCTGGCATAATTTTACAGCTCAGGTCAGTGCAGTTTCCGGTGTATGTCTTTCGAATCTGTTAGATGACTGGCTCATGATGCTTTGTTAGTTCATCCGTGTCTGTAATCTGTAATGAGGTTACATCATTACAGGTTACATCTGTAATGAGGTAATTGCATCTGTAATGAGGTTACCTTGTTCAGCAGCATGTATGAACCAGCGTGGTTTCTGATATTGAACAGTCGGAAGTTTGCACCCGAGTTTCTCAGCGCGTGTCTACACATCGTCCCCGTCCTTTTTGTGCCATACCTATTTTTCTCAAGTAATGAACCTATTGGCTCAGCGACAAGTCCCGTTGTACCATTTTAAACTGACACAAATTCGAACTGCTTGTACAGTGCTTCGTCAACAAGCTTCAATTTTCGTTTGTGTGTTTTAGCAATTAGCATCTGACCTTACCGCACACCACAACCTCTGAGTTCAATTAGTGTCCATAGTAAGGAATGAACTAATATTAAACATTCTGTCAGTAAAATGATAACTTTTTGATGCCTGCTTTTCTTTTTACGGGCGAAGCTCCTAAAGCCGTGGGTCTGTACATGCATGTCTTTCGTGGTACGTGACCGTCTAGTTCTATAAAGTGAACTTGCGAGGAACCCACTACGCTATAAATCATCATAATTTTAGGGGCGAAGTGCACTTGCGAGGAACCCACTACGCTATACTTCCTAAAGCCGTGGGTCTGTACATGCAGTTCTTTCGTGGTACGTGACCGCCTAGTTCTATGAAGTGTACTTGCGAGTCTTACAAGTTGCGAGTTCTATGAAGTGCACTTGCGAGTCTTACGTCTTTCTTAATGATGTAATGGGCGAACTTTCACGGGAGAGTTACGGTTTTACCGATGATCTCCCTTCTCGAGCTTCGCCCCACTCGTCATCATTCATTCCGTGAATATGGCGTGATTTTTTATTTTAACTATGCTGTCCCCCGCGCTGCGTGATTCTGGCTCACTGAGCACTTCTATATTGAACGCGTTTTTCTTACAAAACAGATTTAGTTGTCCCCGACACTTGGTGGATAAAATAGCATTTTCTCGTTAAAATAAGACATGGTTACCAGACATGCCCAGTCAACCATATATGAACAGACTGTACTTTTGACAGGGTATGTACAGGCTCTTGAAGCTCCTGTAATTGTATTATGTCTTCGAAAACCCTTGAAATTCGGGACCAGTGCAGTCTAAAGTCCACAGTGCGACCTGCTTTCTGCTGCAGATTAGTATTATTGCGGCAAACTTTCCATTTCAGCAACAATACACCGTGCCAGTTTGGATGTATTCTGTTTGATCATGCCTTGTCCTATTGTTCATTTCACTCCTCACCCGTCGGTGCATCTTGTCTTGCTTTCTGTCGCTCTCTCTTTCTCTACTTATCTCCTTACAACTTCACTATTGTCTCCTTTGTTTATGCTGCTTTTTCCCTGTCAAGCGAGCGGTGCATGTGGTTAGCGCATCGTAATGCCAAGCCTTGCTAATACTAGAGAAGCCTCGGCACCCATCCTGAACATATGCTGTGTGTTGGGAAATACTTTAGATGGCATCAAGCCATGACTTTTCTGCAGTATACTAATACCGTTAAAACTCTCTAACGAAACTCGATGTTACATAATTCCAAATCTAAGGAAAAAAATTGCATTCCCAGGCAGGTACTCGTAAAGTTAAAAGTTTTTGTCAACCCAAATCACCGAAACTATTTTAGAACTAAAATCGAATGAACAAAGTTTTTCGGAAATAAGCTAGTCGAAAAAGGTGCTAATTTCTTTCCAATTTTTACAGATGGCTTCTTTCTTGAAGGCAGGCACTAACGCTATTGCGTTAAAACGTCTGTCACCCATAGTCACGAACCTGGCTTTATTTTGACAAGGTTACATGCCACCCACTTGCACGGAACAGTGGCCTCAGCAGTTGCGCTGTTATGTTCCAGATGGTGCAATGGGTGGCGGTGGCTTATTGTTCCTGACAATGCTCCCACAGGAACCCTACTGTGTGCGCTCGTTATTTCATGATTTATGCGACAGACGACACTGATCGTCTCCTCGCAACTTTCTTGCTCGTTCTGCTTACATAATCACTGCATTCGTTCTTCCCGTCTTTGTATTTTGGCTGCATGTCATATTTAACGGGACTGTCTACCTGGACAGCATAGCCTGGACAACATATGTGAGGCTCAATGTTCGGTACACCTCAACAGACATTTCATACGAGCACGCGTGGGTTAGTGGCGAAAACAATGCCGTGTAGGTTACAATTTTAGGTTTCGAAGGAGTGTATGACCCATTTCTCGATTTTACAAACTTCTCAATTTAACAAAGTAGTTTGAGGTGATGGCTTTTTCAGGGGCGTATCCAAGTGGGGGGTTGGGGGGTCGAACCCCCCCCCCTCTGAAGATTTTCTACTTTGCTTGCGTATAAATACACCCATACATACGCACGCACGCACGAACACACATACAGTATGGTTGAACCCCGCCCCCCCCCCCCTGAAAAAAATTTCTTGCTGCCCCTCTGGCTTCGTTAAATTGAGTTTCAACGGTATAATTTAGTCAGAATTTGAAACATTGTTATAGTAAAAGAAAAATCGTCGTTTGGATGCGGCTTTTTAGTCCTTGAAAAACACGTGACAGTCCCTTCAATTTTCTTGAATTTTTTCCTTTGAACCTTGCACGACCCTTGATTTCTATGGTTTTAAATATTTCTTTTTTTGGTTCCGCACTATCGACATTAAATGATATCTTTTTCTAAATCGTATTGCTTTGTTTATTCAGTTACAGGAACAAGCCATGCTTACCCCATGCCTAGTGCGGAAGGACATATTGGTGCCTACCCTTGCAGACAGCTTGTTTGTCAGGTTTCATCACTGCTTTCGGGAATAACTCACCCTCTTGCACCATTTTATGAAGTATAAAGTCACTTAATTCAAAGTTCAAGATGTCTCCTACTGTATAATTTAACAAAATAAATTTTATTGGTACTTCTGACATATTTGCGATGCATCATTCCAGGAGGTAGGTGTCTTCAACAACAATTGTTTTGTTGTTTGTGAGCACCAACTGCTGCTCACCGAAGGAACGTCGTTTGAGGAGGCAATGTGCACAGCATTCTTTCACAGCACAGATATAGTGTAAGGTGTCTTACATTTTCTCACTATTGCAAAACACTATATTTGAACAGCTGGTCCGGAGGCTGTAGATACAGAAGACGGGGTCTTCTGTTGAACTATTGGCTGACTTGGTATTGTTACGGACGGCTCGTAGAGTACAGATACAGAAGACAGGGCCTACTGTTTTCGCGTTATTGGCACAGCGGTATCTTACCGGCTCACTCAATAAGTACAAGCATGATGTACGAAATCTTCTGTTTTCTAAGTACGACGGCACCGATATCTTGTTGAACGATTTCTACAAAATGCACTGGCCATACGACGGAAAGGCCATTCTTAAGTTCCGAAAATTGCTTGTTCACAATATACCAGCAAATTTTGCCGTAAAGTAGGGCCATTTTTTACAGCGTACGCAATAGCAACGAATAAACTTGAACGTTAACTAGATCTGAGTTCATGTAGCCGCGGCGGATGTTGTTGCCTCGTATAAAGGCACCGCTCTATACGCAGCAGTGATTATATGGATATTGTACGTGCTTTTACCACTTCTTCAATAACAAATATTTATGGCTTCAAACATGAGAAAAAAAACGTAGTGTTTTTTAAGATGAGAACTTTCACGGATAAGTAGCGTCTGTACCATAAGAATCTTAATGGCGATATTTTTTTTTGTTTTTTTTTCTATTACTACAGATGTATTGCTCCAATAAAGAATGTAAACGACAGGCCCAATAAGCGCTTCACCACGTAGTCTCTGGATTTAAAGTACTCTATTCACTGCTATGAAACGCATGGGTATTTATTATGATAGATAACTGATGATCTTCATTTTCGTAAAATAAAGACACATGGCAGGAAGCAAACAGCAGGGAGAAGGCAGGTGGGTTAACCAGGCACATGTCGGGTCGGCTACCCCACGCTAGGGGGTTGCGAAAGGGGAGTGCAAACGGGAAAGAGAGAGAGAGGAAGGGAAAGAAAGAAAGACATAATCAATAATTGCGGTGACGCGTATGTGTCGATGACACCATGCAATTGTCAAAGGCGTTCCCACAGGCCGGTAGTCCTCCAAAAAGCACATGGAGCAATGATACATTCCGGAGAAGAAGACTGCAAGCAGACAGATGTAGCTTGCTACCCTGCGCTGAAAAACTGGAAGAAGATGGATAACGAGGTTTGCTAAATTCAGTGCAATGCTAAAACAACATGCATTGCACCAGGTGGGTTGAAATGGTAATAATCTGAACTCGATCACACGTCTCAACTTCCTTCTCTTAGAGGTGACGATGTCACGAACTGAGTCGTCCGGATAACTTAAGTCAGAACGCGTCAAGCTTTGAAGCCAGTAACTCCCAAAACTTTTGTCCCACTTCGAAGCAATGAGTCAGGCACTCGGCTTTACGAAGATCATAACTAATGCCTACCTCGGTCTACAGACGCACCTTCTTGCGCTTGTGTAAATCTGATAGTGGCTCCCACATCGTAAACTTTTTTTCTCTCTTGAAACTGCCGGAGGGGCTCACTGCATTGCGTGCCCCTGCGCCAAGGCGTAAAATGGGAGGGCTAGGACCCCTCCCGTTTTACACCAGGAAGGGTCGTATAGTTACCGCGGGGCGATAAGCACTCGGCGAACGCTTCCGGTCCATTGTTAGTTGCTGTGGCGCATTTGATGTTCGTTCGCAATTTATGTTTTTGCTTGGAGAGGTCAGGTTCTCTTGCTTTCATCAGCTCTACGAAAGGAAGTGACGGTATTCGATTTGAAATGGTGGCGGCTTTATCTATTTACGCCTAAGGCGATGCCTCACCCAGCTTGATGTCAGAGGAGACCTCAGTATGAAGGTTAGAGGTCAGAAAGAAAAGAAGTTATGTTTCTTTCTTTCATTATTTTTTTTTTTTATACTTCGCATTTTTCGCACAATGAAGACGACATCGATTTCTGATATCCTGCAAAAGAGAGTACACAGTGCAGAGAAATCTCAAAGAGATATATGATAACATTTCTAAAGTAAATAGGCGCTACTGGCTGGGGCATCCCCTGCTCTATACTAATCATTCTTTTAGTTTTCATCTCATAGATATATCGCCTTCAAAAAACACGGTGCAGAAAATAATTACTGCACTATCATCAACCTACGATCTTTACTACAGCGCGTACGGTTGTCCTGAAAGGAAGTACTTCTGGTGGGCCCAGCGGCAAAATGTTTTCTCTCTAAACCACGCACATGTAAGCAGATCATATATGCGCCCTTAAAGCAAGTCAACATCTTGGAGGCGCGGTAAAAATGTCATAATACATTTTGTTATTCTATCCCTACCTGGCCATTCTACAAAATGTGCTTTTCATTGAAACTACAAATCAGAGAGGCTGGTACTTTTAGAGCCTGCTACTCCTTTTCACTTAGGAGACATAACCTAAAATAACGAAAAAAAGGGAAGAAAAATGCCATGAGCTTGGGCAATATCTAGAACACCAGATTTGTAAACGCCGTCCAGTCAGACAGAATATGAGTCACAAGCTTCCGTGCGTGAGTTAAGGTAAGCAATACAATTATACATATACATATATAAAACCAAATGTGTTGGATGCCATACAAAATAATATGTCACTTTATATATGCACATACGCACCTCTGACTCAAGGTGCCTGTCAACTTTTCGGGTCTCATGGAAATTCTGAAGCCTGCGTGCCTTTGTTTAGTATACCTGATCTTTTATTTTCGTTCTTCAAGTAGCACATTTAACACTTCGTTTTGGAGGAACACGTGGCCAGGAACTTTTTTTTTTGGGGGGGGGGGGGGGGGGAAGGGCTCCCATTTGCTGAAGGCATTGACTATTTGAGAATATACCGATTTTCATTGCTCATTTTTGGTAGAACACCCTGGTCCATAAAAATACCCCCCCCCCCCCCCTCTGGCTACGGGCCTGCGTGGCAACCTCGCTGCAGTATTTATTCTATTCATCCAAGCAAGCGAATGTCTGTGAAACTCGGCGCAGAACATCTAGATAGTACTACACATTCCTTATCCAAGAGGACTACATATGGAAAGCTCCAAACTATCGCACATAAGATCGCCCTGTTTATACATACGCCTACTTCCGAGTTTGATTATATTCGGCGCCATATCGAAACATCACGCCACAGATGTAAGGTACCTGTGCGTGGTTATTGATTCAGCAGCTACTGACATTGCAATCACCGGGCAGCACTGGTCGCTATCCTTGTGATAACTACGGAGAAAGCAGCTCCTTTATTCTTATAAGATGTGCCAAAGCAATGACCGTTCGTATTAAGTCCCTTATTGGCGCATCACTACAGCATTATTACCTTCGAGGACTGCTACATGCATGGCAACCCAATATTCCATAGAAAATTAGGCAGTTTCATACAAGATTCAAGGCAAGCTAGCACAAACTCATTTGTCGTATTCCATCACAGACTGAAAATATTAATGTATTACATTCATTTCTTCTCTTGCACGTTACCTGCTGCGGCCACTTTGCCATTATGTGCGCCATAAACATAAAACGAGCACATTTGACGCCCGTTTGCCACATTCCATGGCTCCATCAGTTTTTGTGTGTTTCCATCACCTTTTCAATATCACGCTCTTCAATACCATGTGTCACACCTCGCACCATTACTCTGTACGGTCCGATTCCACAGTATTCTGGCCGTAGCCTTCCCTTCATTGTCACAGAAAGTATCTCAAAACATAAGAGAAATGTGTTGTAAATCGATGTAAAAAAAAGGAGGAAAGTGAGGGGGGGGGTAAGCTTTGAATATTTCAGTTTTTTTTCTGTAGTCTTGAGTTGCCACATACGACTCTCTTTAAGGAGACAAGTGTATTGTCTTTGTAGATGATACGCTGTGTCGCGTTTTTTTTTTGTTCGGTTTACATTAGCTTGTGCAAGTTCGATAAGTCGTTGTGACTCATGCGCTGGCAGGAGTAAGCATTTGTGCGTAAAGTGGCCAACGTAAACATCCTACGGCAATCTTTCCACAGCGAGCCAAGGGTACACTTAAAAAGAACGCGCCAGCAAATGGACGCCGCTGTCGCATCAAATGAAATAATGCCACCAAAAAGGAACAAAAGATGTCACCAGCGTCCGAGGAACATAGAGTTTAACCGCAAACGGGCGGGCCCCACTTCATTTAAAGAAGCGTGAACAGAAAAAAAAAAGCGAATCCGAAAACATTAAAAACTAAGAGAGCGTGTGTTTCCTTCTTATGGAGGGTGGGGCGAGAGTGAAGTCAAGCAGTCTGAATCGGAGTTTCTGGCATCGGGGGCTGGGTCGCGTTTATGATGCGCTACTCTCCGTATATACCGTGTTTTCCAGCCTGCTGACAGCATGTCTTCTGCGGCGATTTCACAGTTCAAGAGGTGATTAGAATCAGAGGAATCGGTCAGAGGAAGTCCAAGAGGCTGCACGTTAAACCACAACGGAAGCGTATTGCAACCTACTTGACCATATATGAATATTTCAAGTATATTTTTATTTCTTTTTTTAAGGGCGATGAAAGGGTCAAATCGCTCTTGCTTTGGACGTTGAAAAATGGATTCAGATTTTATTTCAGGAATTTAGCCATGTTCACAAGCACTGCTCATAGCATATGCATTGGTGACTACTGTGAATTTTCTATCGCCCTTCGAATCTATGCAAGGAGGCACGCAAAATCACTTATTTCGGAAAACCATATTTTCGAACTCCCTCTATTTGCGGCATTGTAGTATGAGCTACTGAATAAAAGTAACTAAATATATTACTCCTTACGCTAAAAAATAAAGGACCGCGTTACGGGCCTACGTTACCTGCAAAAAAAAGTAACGCGTTACCGTTACCGTTACCGAAAAAAAAAAGGTAGCGCTCGCTATTTCTGCCGTTACTCGAGGGTCCGAAGTTTGAAGCAGTGCGCCCTAATTGTAAGGACGACGACAAAAATTTAATAAACCTCAAATTCATATTTCACATGAACTATCTAACTAAAACAATGATTTTCAGCTGAATTACTGATTTAACTAGAAAGCATTGCACAAGTGTGCCAAGCTTTAGTAATATTATAGTGGCCTAACGTTTACTGAAGTGTTGCATTTGTTTGCTTATAAGTTCGTGGCACATGGCAAAGCGATTTCTTAAAGCAACAGTAAACACATAATTACATTTCATCATCAACGCTCTCCGCAAAGAAAACATCAGTGATCTCTCAAGAATTTTACAGTAATTGACGGCACGATTCTAGTAGCGTACAAAACACATGCGCAGATCTCTCAGGAATAAAGAAATGGCTAAATTTCATAGTCCCGGAAAAATATGTTTAGCGTAAATCATTTTTGCCCTTTTAACGTATATGATTCCCGCTAAAATTGCCAATGTCTTTGCGAAGTGGTTCAAGGTCAGCCTCGCTCGCTCAAAAATTCAACAACCAGAAATGTATACCCGTAGTTAAAAGGAAATTTTATTTTGAAAACAGAACTGAAAAACAGAGGCACAGTATTCCGGGGAAAACTTGCTGGCTATACATCTTGTAGAACTTAAGCAACAGCTCTATTTCTAGGCTGTTGTCGGACAGCCTGCCTCGCTTCTTATTGAATATGTCCGCAGCTATGGCAAATAGGCGCTCGACGACGCGTTACACCTGGCAGGCCGATAGCAGTCCGCTGCTGCGACATGAGGATAGGTCTGGGGATATGGCGCCTACGAGACGATGGAGTCTTGTGTAAGACTCCAAGGATAATTGAAATAAAAAGTAACGAGTAACGGGACATCTCACGTTACCGAAAAATTTTAACGTAAGTACATTACCCGTTACAGTTACGAAATGATAACGATTACGTTACTAAATTACACAAAAAGCAACGCGTCACCGCCAACACTGACTTGCAGTCAGCACTCAGTTCCCTTACGTTGCCATCGTTGTAAAGACCACCGTATTTTTTTTCTTTGGTGTTACGTGAACATTGCCTAGTATAAAATAATAGAAGTTTCTTTTGGGGTATATCAAAACAAGTAAATGTGGCTTTGTAATGTATATTTTAGTAACGTGTTCGTCTTATACGAAATAGTGTTAAACTTGTATTTTGTCAGCTTTTATGCGTTATATAAATAGTTTATTTCAGTGCTTTGCATTCTTTTTTTTTCTGCATTACATTCTTCAGTGTTTCTCTACTTGTTTATAGATTCCCTTTGTACGTTTTTATGTGCCTTTCCCCTCCTCCCTGGGCCTTTTAACGCCTGCGGATCCACCAACAAATAAATAAATAAATAAATAAATAAATAAATAAATAAATAAATAAATAAATAAATAAATAATTAATTAATGGCGCTCGTAAATGGTATGCAGGAAGCTGGAGTCAATATTTTCTAAAGTAAATTTGCTCTGGTCATGATAACCGCAGTCCTTGGCGACCCTTATGGCGGTGGTTTTTCTCGCTCAAAAAATGGAAGGGAAGAATGAATGGTCGCGTGTAGTGTGGCGTAATCAGTGCGGTTACTATAGAGTTAAATAGGGTAGGCTTGGGAGAGGGTACCTTGCGGTGTTAGACCTTACACAAGCAGAACTTCTTGTATAACCTCCATCCCGCAACTACATTTTACGAAAGTGGTTTCGAGCTAACTTTCTTTCTTATTAGAAAATAGTTTGTTGCGTTAACTACTTAATAATGATGTTTTTTTTTTTTCATTTATTCAGCTACAACTGCTCTGTCAATAATTTTATGTGATACTGTACATTTTTCTTCACACAATGGCTGCGCTCCTGTAATCACTTAAACTTTCCAATGTTTCTCTCTATCCCGTACTCGTTTAATGCAAAACCTTTCCATAACTTTTTATTGCTCGCGTTTGAACTAATGCAAGCTCTCGGAAAATAAAAACGCAGAAGACTGGGGATTGTGAAAGGTTTTGATGTACGGATTGTTTTTTTTTGTATGTCTGTCTGTCTGTTTGCTTGCTTGTTTGTTTGTTTTTTGTTTTTGTTTTGTTTGTACCAATCGTACTACACGAAAAGCGGCAGAAAAATCATCCTACGTCCCATATACTGTCGAATGAACCCAGCAGTCTTCCAGTGATCGCGCAAGGTATTACACAGTCCAAATGAAACACAGCAAGTAACCAAAATAATCGGAAACACAACCTGAACTCTTTGCTTCATTCTCGCATGAAAAGTGGACTCAACTGAAGACAGGCCTCTCTGCTATGCCAGTTATGTCTAATAGTGAAGTTTACGAAGTAATTGTCTTTTCGTGTAGGAATGACCGGCGATACTCTCTGTGAAGACTGTGGTTGTGAGAAGACCTGACAGCACATATTCGGCAACTATCTTCACTACGCTGAGCGGAGACAATCACTCTTCGTCACTCCAGGTCGCCGATATCAGAGAAACCGATAACTGTAGCAACGATTCTGGAATATCATCGAGAAAAGCCATCGAGCATGAAGGCGACAAAGGCAAAACGAAAACTTTTAAAGACAACAGACAAGCACCAGCGACTGTTAACTAATAATCACGTCGTATACCGCACAAGACTAATGGACTGCGACATTCCGTGCGTGCTCCCCTGTGCGTGATTACGCACACTTTATCCTTACATTTTCTTCTAAATTACTAACTTCGCTCGGTGTCCCGTGATTTATATACGCAAATAATGCTAGAATCATCTTGAAATACAGCGCAAACACGCAAGGACAGAGTAAATAGAGGACACACTAGTAAGGGCTAAAAGGGCTTTTTTTACAGAAAACTAGATATTTACGGATGTGAAAGAAACCACGTGGTGCAATGTATATCGAAAGCAAAGCCCGAAGATCCCACGTCATGGCTACGGGCAATCTAAAGAGCTCCTCCCTTTCTAGTGTTTATTCTCCCTTTTAGCTTCCTTCTAAACTCCTTCTGTCGTGTCTTCGAGAGAAAATGTAACTGAAAGTCGTTGCGAATGGCTGGAATTCTAATTTGATGTCTTTGTTTATCGTATGAACTTCCACCCATAAATCGTCCTTAGCATGTTCAGATGTTTTTATTGACTTTTTTCTATCTAGATGTTAGCGCAGACTTTCATGCTGCATCGCGCCTACTCATGACCGCCAAGACGTGGTTCCCCACTCTGGCATCGCAGTGATTTTCTTCCGAATTTGTACCGTTTTTCCATCTGAGCCGAAGCCACCATATATTATTTTCGGGTCGGTGAATGTCAGTTCGGTAGCGCTACCTCATTCAACATGCCCCATGGTCTTGTATGCTAACGTTTCGAAGACTACTTGTCGCGACGATCTGTTTTTCTTCGCGCAATTTATGTAGACTGTTCTCCTTTCTCTCTGTTATAAGCACACCATTGTGTATGTCAGCTCGGACACCTATTTAAATTTAAAATGCGGTTATTTCTTTCTCTTTATCGATGTTCGCAGCTGCTGAAAGGGAGAAGAGACCATTGCTTTTGCTGATCATGTAGGGCTCATATTATTCTCTATCTCGCTCTCCTCCCCTGACGGATGTGACTGCAGGTGATCCAACTTCAGAAGGGAACGCTGTTGAATAAATTTGGCAAAAGTCGGGGCTGTATACTCGTCCTTTGCCCGTGTCTTTTCTGAGCTGTATTATGATGTTCAAGAGCTATAAACTCGAAACATGGGCATAACCACTTTTTCTTCCCTTTCGGGAAAAGGACAAGTTCAACAACTTTTCGCGCTTCGAACTTGGAGAAAAAGATTTATATATTTTCTGTTACTACAGTTTGTCTTTATAAGGCTGAAAAACGAACGCGTCTCATCACCGGACGCTTTGCTTTATACAGAGCGGCCATCGCTCACTGTCAACGCTAATCAAGAGGAATCGCTTCCGTTCTACTTCGGCGCAGCTCAGCACGTTCCTGCATATTAGTTCATAAGTGGCAAATTCCATGCGCATGAGGACTTTTTTTTTTCACCGTACGTTCGTAGTTTCTGCAACAAAGGAAATAGCCGCTTCAGACGATGTCGCATGTGAAGGAGTGCCCGAAAGCAAAACTGTTCATTTTACTGATTCGAGCACCGTGTCTATGCCCTCCTTTTTCATACGTATTGTTAGTTTCCTGCAACTAACAATATGTATGCTATCCACGTTACGATGCGCTCATATATAGCCAGCGTGCGTGTCCATATACTTCGTTGAGTGCAGGGATGGCTTGCGCGGTAGTTGTGCAGAAATCTGAGTACGACCCCGATCCTTGACTTAGGTGCCTTGTACTTGCACTCGCGCCTCGGCGTTCGTGTGCCTTGCTGTATTCCTTGAGTAAACCATGTGTCTGGCGCACTGCAAAAGCAGATCTCAGTGGCCACACAGATAGCAGCGCGTGGTTGAGATCTCCTCCTCCAGTAACCGCAACGATCCCAGCTGCTCACAAGAAAAGCACCTCTGCATTCAATGACCTCGTAATATTAGCTCGACATCGTTAAAGAGCGCGTTTCGCCGATATTCCGGCGTCGCTGTCGGCGTTGTTGGTATTGAGCGAAAAATCAGCGTTGTCCGTAAGCAAGAAATCAAGGAAGGTGCAAATAAAAAAATAATAAAAATCGTCGGTTCGAGTGAGAACCGAACCCAAGCCTTCTGCGTGCCAAACAGGCGTTCTTCCGCAGAGCCCCACAATTTCTTGAAACTGCTTCAAAGAAAAACCGGCGATGCAAATCCGGTACATCGGCGGCCCTATCTGATATCCTCCACCGAACGCCACGTGATCCAGAAAGAAGTCGACAAGATGCTTGCTCGGAACATCATTGAGCCTTCTTCAAGCCCCTGGGCTTTGCTGGTCGTCTTCGTCAAAAAGAATGACAACAGCTGGCGTTTCTGTGTCGGCTACCGGAATCTTAACAAGGTAACGAAAAAAGACATGTATCCCCTGCCACGGATAGATGACGCCCTTGACTGCCTTAGTGGAGCAAATTATTTTTCTTCTATCGACCTCCATTCCGGCTACTGGCAGATAGCAGTTGATGACATGGACCGTGAAAAGACAGCGTTCATAACTCCCGACGGACTCTATCAGTTTAAAGTAATGCCGTTCGGGTTATGCAATGCCCCAGCTACATTCGAACGAATGATGGACGCTCTCCTTCACGGTTTTAATTGGTCAATCTGCTTGTGTTACCTTGATGACGTCATTGTCTTCTCACCGACTTTCGAAACCCACCTCGAGGGTCTCTCGACCATTTTTTCTGTTTTCCGCAAGGCAGGGCTTCAGTTAAACGCGTCTAAATGTCACTTCGGCCGCCGCCAACTCACTGTCCTCGGTCACCTTGCTGATTTTTCTGGTGTTCGTCCCGACCCTGAGAAAATCCGCGCAGTCAAAGATTTCCCTCTGCCGACCTCCGCGAACGACGTTCGGAGCTTTCTGGGCCTCTGCTCCTACTTTCGCAGATTTGTGCAGAATTTCGCTCACGTCGCGCGCCCACTCACGGAACTACTGAAGAAAGATGTGACTTTTGTCTGGGGACCTGAACAAGCCAGAGCATTCACTGAACTGACCACCAGACTTACGACGCCACCGATTCTCGGCCACTTTGATATTCCGCTTTAACCGAAGTGCGCACCGACGCAAGTGGCCATGGAATCGGAGCAGTTTTGGCACAAAGACAGCATGGCTGCGAGCGCGTCATCGCATACGCTAGCCGCCTCTTATCGCCAGCGGAACGAAATTACTCCATCACTGAACGCGAATGCCTTGCGCTCGTCTGGGCAGTGGGTAAATTTCGGCCATATTTGTATGGACGGCCATTCACAGTTGTAACTGACCACCACGCCTTATGCTGGCTGTCGTCCTTAAAAGATCCTAGTGGACGTGTCGGTCGGTGGGCTCTACGGCTACAGAAATATTCGTACGCAGTCGTTTACAAATCGGGCCGCCACCATGAAGATGCCGACTGCTTGTCGCGTCATCCAGTCGATCCACCGGACGTTTCTGAGAGCGGCGAGTCTACTTGCGTGTTGGCACTGTCCGCCTTCGGCAACATCGGAGATGAGCAACGTCGTGATCCTCACTTGAGAGATATCATCCTTCGGCTGACTGGTCCCACAACTCCTCCGTCTCTCCGTATGTGCCTGCTCCAAGACGGCGTATTATATCGCTACAGCATGCATCCTGACGGACCTGAGCTGCTACTGGTCATACCCCAACATATTCGTCAGACTGTCCTCGCGCAGTTACATGACATCCCAATGGCTGGTCACTTGGAGGTCTCAAGCACTTATGACCGTGTTCGACGTCACGTCTTTTGGCCTGGTATGTACCGATCCGTCCACCGTTACGTCGCTCCTTGTAAATCCTCTCAGCACCGCAAAAAGCCAACAACCCTTCCAGCAGGACGCCTTCAGCCCATCCAGATGCTATCGGAACCATTTTATAGGGTAGGTCTTGACCTACTTGGACCTTTCCCTTTATTGTTTAGTGGGAACAAGTGGATAGCAGTCGCCACGGACTACACCACTCGGTATGCCATCACGCGGGCCCTTCCTACCAGTTGTGCAACAGACGTCGCCGACTTTCTCCTAGAAGACGTCATGCTACATCACGGCGCCCCTCGACAACTACTTACCGATCGGGGTCGCTACTTCCTATCCCAGGCTATACAAGACATATTGTATTCTTGCGCTACAAGACACAAGTTCACAACAGCCTATCACCCTCAAACCAACGGGCTCACCGAACGGCTAAATTGAACTATCACAGAAATGCTCGCCATGTACGTTTCCCCCGACCATCGTGAATGGGACGCGGTCCTGCCATTTGTGACATTTGCCTATAATACGTCCCGACATGATACTGCAGGTTTCTCGCCTTTTTTTTCTCGTGTATGGAAGAGAACTCACGCTACCTTTTGACACGCTCCTTCGTACCGTTACCCACACATCGGACTACGCCCGCGATGTTATCTCTACAGCTCTACAGGCATGCGAAATTGCTCGCCTGCGTCTTAGTGATTCGAAAGACCGCCAACGACTGCTCTACAATGCCCGCCACCGCGATGTCAACTTCCAGCGTGGTGACACGGTCCTTCTCAGCACGCCATCACGGCGAGTTGGCCTGTGCGAAAAGCTGACTTCGCCATACTCGGGTCCGTGCCGTGTCGTGCGCCAAGTTACCGACGTGACCTATGAAATTGAACCACTTCACAGCACCATCGCGCACTCGTGTTCTGACGTTGTCCACGTCTCTCGGCTGAAGCGATACCACTCCGACCAACCGAGCACCGAGACGGTGCCTTCGCCGCCGGGCGTGATGCTACGTGGCGCCACAGATAACTCGAAACTCGACAGGGAAGAAGACGATGTCTGAGCTCTCGTGCAGACTGGGTTCCATCTTGTATGCCTGCCTGTTTTAACGATAGTAAACATATTTCTCAGACGCCTTTTCCCCGTAATAATAATAATAATAATAATAATAATAATAATAATAATAATATTAATAATAATAATAATAATAATAATAATAATAATAATAATAGTTTTAATAATAACAATAAGTTTATTTGCCATCTTTGTGAGATACAGATGCGGCATTGTAGAAAAAAATTGGCCGCGTATTTGCGTGCTTCGCTGCAAATGTCGTCTAAAGACGATAGAAGAGGCGCTGCGTGAGATATGGACGCCATCTGGCAATACGTCGGGAAACACGAGTGCTGTATTGCGGGCTGGTAGTCCCGGCGCAGCGGCAGGCGAAGACCGGCGGTGACCAACGCGACCGGTGGGGACGCCGGCCAGCCCGAACACGCTGTTTGGCGCGATGCGCCGAAGGAGAAGAAACGTCCGCACTCAACGAGTACTCTCCACAAACTCTCTTACTTACACATCGCCTGGGTAAAACAGGAATGCCAGAGCGGCGCCCCCTGTCATTCGTACAATGCAATACTGAACCGAAACCGAAGCACAACATGAGCTTGTGCAGAGGGCACGGAGGAAGACAAGTTTCAGCGCAGTCGCATTTTCAGCGCACCTTAAGAAACTAGGGTTGTAACATTGTAGGGCGAGTAGGGCCAGAAGGACCGTCACGACGAAAACCTGCCTCCTCAGTCGTATTCGCCTGGAACGTTGGTGTGGCTTCGCGTTCCCTCCTCCGCTCCTGGCCTTTCCACAAAGCTACTGCCTAAGTACGAAGGCCCCTACCGCGTCCTACGTCAAGCATCCCCAGTTAACTATATGATTGAGCCTGTTCAATCATCTACGGACCGCCGTCGTCGCGGCCGCGAGACTGTTCACGTCGATCGACTGAAGCCTCATTATGACCCACCAGTTGTACATGTTCCTTAGGTCGCCAGGATGGCTCCTTTTCCGCGGGGGAGTGATTTGTAACATGGTAGGGCGCAGACAAGAACGCCTGCGAAAGAAGAAGACGAAGACGGTTGTTGTTGGCGCTCGCACTTGCTCGGATAAGTTTCCCAAGTGTACTCAATCATAAAACAATAATAGAATTTGATGATATATTTCCAAAAAATGCTAAACTATTGCCTATTAGATATTTAAACGGCTTGTTGAGCGACCACCTTAAGAGTCTACGGATAAGTTCAGTCATAGCCACAGATGCCTCCGTTGCAGATGAGAAGGCAGGAGTGGGCATTTATTCAACAGCTTTAAACTGGTCCTTTCCTCTTCGACTGCCCGATTTTACGCCAATATTCCAGGCAGAATTAATGGCAATTATTCTGGCATTACGCAAACTCCCAGCATCTATTTCTTCAGTGGTTATATTGACCGACTCTTTGTCAGTTTGCACTGCTTTGACAGTACCAAAGTCATCGAGCTGCCTGTCAGAATTATATACATATATGCCCAATCATGTACGTATTGTCCGTTTGGTTTGGGTACCAGGTCATACTGGAATAACTCTAAATGAAGCAGCGGACACATTGGCGGCGGCATCAATTCAGGGCCCGGTCCTGAAGGTTCTAAGACCCTCCTCCCAAAATACTATCGCACGATTTCGATATTTTTGTATTCGAGAGGAACACACACGATCTTCTGTTCTAAACGGGGCAGACTTTCAGCACCTTAGGTTTCCATGGCATAGTTCATGGTGTGGCACAAGACAATTAGAAGTTACGTTAACTAGATTGCGATGCAGAATTCCCTCTTTAAATTTTTACTTACACAGGCCTGGTTTTGTTCCTTCCCCTCAATGTTGTTATTGTTCGCAAGCAGAAACCATAGAGCATTTTTTCACAGAATGTCGCCGATATCAACATCTAAGGCAAAGATTTCTTGAACCTCCTTTCCGAAAACTTGGGCTTGAGCTTTCCGTAACGGCATTACTCTCCCTGGGGGCGTCGGCACTGGGTCACTGCAACAGGGACATATGTGAGGCAGTAATTAACTATATAAACGAATCAAAAAGACTGCCATGCTAATATTTCTAGTACACACCGGTGATTTATTTATTTCAATTATCGTTCATAATTTATTTAATGCTTTTATTTAACTAACTCTTTCTCTTCCATTTTTTTTTCTAACTCTTTAGCATTCAATTGGGAAACCGCGAACACAAATAACATTTTCGCTTACTTAAAATTATCTCTTTAGAATTATCCTTTTTTTTTCTTCTTCCCCCCCCCCTTTTTTTTTTCACTCACACATCCTACTGCCGCACGATTCGTGGCCGATCCCCCGTGGTGGGTTGTGCCATTCCCCTAGGATCAACCAACCAACCAACCAATCGGCTTGGACCGCTGATCGTTTCAGCTGTGGCAATCTTTTAATAAACGCGTTACTGTCTCAACGTTAAACGCATACCATCAAGGTCTTTAAAATTGCGTATCTATGTATTTTCTGTTAAAGGAACACACCACCTAATACTTACCTAGTGATGTTGCGCCTCAGATATGCGTAATATTTGCTTTTTGATCAACAATGTACACAAGTATGAACCTAGTCAGCCGTTCACGATGGCTGGCCCTTGGGTAAGTGGTTCAACTTTCGCCGAGTGGCTGAATCGAGGGACGTGCCGACAAACAGAAAGACAGACAGAAGGAGAGACAGAAAGACAGACCAAAATTTCTGCGTTTAAGTTCCCCAAGAAAGACTATCGTCTTTAAAAGCTGTCCCCGGACAGCTTGTCTAGCCTACAACCAAGTGGCAGACGTGCCTTGTGTACTTGGACGACGTCGTTGTGTTTGCCTCAAACTTCGACGAACAGCTCCGGCGCCTTGAAACTGTACTTCAAGCAATCAAGACCTCGGTACTCACCCTAAAGCCAGAAAGTGCCGCTTTGCGTACGACGAACTCTTGTTCTTGGGCCATGTCATTAGCAAGTCTGGAGTTCGCCCGAACCCGCGGAAAATAGCTGCCATTGCTGCCTTCCTGCCGCCCACCGACAAGAAGGCCGTACGCCGATTTCTGGGCGTGTGCGCCTATTACAGACGTTTTGTCAAGGAATAATGGCGTAGTGGTTTTGCTTCCCTTTTGCTTGAGCCACTGACGCAACTTACGAAGACCGACGTCAAATCCAGGTAGGAAACGGCGCAAGTTCAAGAATTTCAAGAATTGAAACAACGCCTGCAGACGCCTCCGAAACTTGAGAACTTCGACGAAGACGCCGATACGGAAATCCACACCGACGCATGCAGCGTCCCTGTGCAAAGGAATGGCGGACTGGAAAGGGTAATCAGTTATGCTAGCCGGTCGCTATCTAAGGCAGAAGTCAACCATTCTATAACGGAAAGGAGTGTTTTGCCATCACCTGGGCTGCATCCAAGTTTCGCCCCTACCTGTACGGCAGGCCCTTCAAAGTTGTGAGCGACCACCACGCCTTGTGTTTGCTGGCTAACTTGAAGTACCCTTGAGGTCGCCTCGCACGGTGGAGCTGAGACTTCAAGAATTCAACATTACAGTCGTTTACAAGTCCGGAAGAAAACACTCTGATGCCGACTGCCTGTCACGTGCCCCTGTGGACCCGCCGCCGGAAGACGACCAGGATGATGACTACTTCTTGGGAACCATAAGTGCCGATGACTTCGCTGAACGACAGCGATCCGACCCGGAACTCAGAGGCCTTATGGAATACCTCGAGGCGAAGGCCGCCATCGTTCCGAAACTATTCAAGCGAGCACTGGCGTCGTTTTTCTTACGCAACGACCTTCTTTAAAAGAGGGACTTCTCACCACTTCGAGCCAAGTACCTTCTCGTGGTGCCTTCCGAATTGCGACCAGAAGTCATCCAGGCCCTACACGACCACCCGACGGCTGGACACCTCGGGTGTTTCCCGCACGCTTGCGAGAATACAAGAAACGTACCACTGGCCTCGCCTCACTGCCGACGTCACCCACTACATAAAGACTTGCCGAGACTGTCAGTGACGGAAGACGCCGCCGAGAAGGCCAGCCAGACTTCTTAAGCCGATATAGCCACCTCGGCAACCATTCCAGCAGATCGGGATGGACTTACTGGGGCCGTTCCCGACGTCGACTGTCAGAAACAAGTGGATCGTCGTAGCTACCGACTACCGCACCAGCTACGCCGAAACAAGGGCCCTGCCCAAAGGCAGCGCCACTGAGGTAGCCAAGTTTTTCGTTGAGAACATTGCCGTGCGCCATGGTGCCCCAGAGGTTCTCATCACCGACAGAGGTACGGCCTTTACTGCGAACCTTACTCTGGCGATCTTCTTGAAATACAACGAAACAAGCCACCGCCGGACCACAGCCTACCAGCCACTGACCAATAACCTCACCGAGCGTCTAAATAAGACCATCGCCGACATGCTGGCCATGTATGTACGTCGACGTCGAACACAAGATGTGGGATGCCATCCTTCTGTACGTGATCTTCGCATACAACACGGCCGCGCTAGAAACGACGCAGATGACGCCATACAAGTGTGTATACGGAAGGAACACGGCAACGACGCTCGATGCCATGCTACCCAACGTCATCGACGAAGAAAACCTCCACGTGATTGTATACCTTCAGCGCGTCGAAGAAACCCGACAAATCGCCCGCCTACTCATCAAGAATCAGCAGGTGACCGACAGCCGCCGTTACAATCTACGATGACTCTTCGTGGAATACCAGCCCGGCGACCGTGTTTGGGTCTGGACGCCGATACGCCGACGTGGGCTCAGTGAAAAACTTCGGCGATACTTCAGGCCATGCAAGGTGCTTCGACGTATCGGCGCTCTTAACTATGAGGTCATCCCCGACGGCATTACGAACTCCCAGCGACGCCGCGCACGACCTGAGGTCGTTCATATCGCGCGCCTTAAGCCGTTTTTTGCGCGTTAGCGAACCTGGGGACTCTACTTTGTTATTTTAATTTATTTGTGTATGCACTTCTTTTTTTTCTCTCTATGTTCTGTCACAAGCATTGGGACGATGCTTCTTCATAGGGGGGCAACGCCACGGCCGCTTTTGTTTTATTTTGATCTACTCGGGTTTGACCAGCAAGGACGATTAGCAGCGCTCCATGCTCACCGCACCGCAGGGTTCGAGAAGCTTCGCGACTGAAGTACATCACTTTGTTAAGATTGTGCGCAGGATGCGAATAGTCTAGGTTATTCCAGGAGCTTGCGCGACCACCAGTGATAAGACTGGAAGGTTCGATGCGTGATGCATAAAAGACGGCGCGTCTCAGCCTTGAGCAGTTTATTGACGGCCGACGCCTTGTTCGCCGCTATCAGTGTGCAGCGTGTATTGCTGTAGTTTGAGTTTTCATTTCCCGGCCACAACTTCGGTCAAATAAAGAGTTTCATCTTGAACACGCCGACTGCTGTCTTCGTCGACGTCACGACCCCGTGACAATATTGAAAAAGTGTTGCAGGCCCCTTTTGAAGATTGAGCTCAAATTCGCACGCCCGTGGAAGCACTGTCACCGGAATTGTCGAAAGTGACGTCGGATACTCTGCGGCGAACGTAGCAAGATTCGTTTCGCTGGAGCACGGCATATGGCCATTCGCTGCAGTACACCTAAGGCCCGCGTTTCGTTTCCTCGCATGGCAGCCACCTTTTCTGCTTTTGAGCGCGTGCAAAAAAGCGCAAAAAAAAAACAGAGACGCTGGAAGCTTTCCGTTCATCACTCTAACGCATTTGCATGTTTTGCATTTCTTTGAGATATGTTGTAACTACACCGCCGTACTTCACATTTATTTATTGTGCAACTTTTACAAATGCCGTGAACATGCGTTTGCTCTACTTTTCCTGCTCTTCCAATATATCATTTCTTTCGAGCGGCAGCTGCGATTTCAAACTCAAAAGGTGCGTGGGCTGTCCCACGCAACGGTTTATGGTCGAGATAAGCATACGGCAAAGAATTTCATGGGTGCGCGTGAGAACGCAGCCACGATCGAAACGCGGTGACACCGGACCTGCCAAGTGAGTGTATTCGACCCGCTGGACAGGCAGAAGTGAAACAGAAATTTACTAGTGAAATCAACCCGCGTTCCATCTATCGTTAGCTGTAGCAAACATACCGTGTCCAACGCTTGGCGGCGCTGGTGCCAGTCGAAGATGGTAGAGGCCACGCGTCGGAGCGTTAGAGTTAAGCGTTCTGACGTGCTGTACGCTGCTCTTGATAACGTTAATATTGCGCAAATGACTGAAATGCTAAGACATTGATGTTTGGTTTGCAAAAAGAGGTAACAACACAGTTCCATTGTTTGCACTTATCTTCACTAGGCACTCATAGGTCTGGCCAATTCAGTATGTACTGTCGGTATGGAAAGAAATGCGAACGGAACGCGTGGATTTCCGCTCATTCAGCGTAGCCTAGCGTCAATCCGCAAGTCGCAGAGTGCATGTCCAACTCTGACATGCTTTGGCTGCCGGTGGGCGAATCTTTGCTTTCATTCGGCACAACCGTAGCGCTAGAATCTTTTTCTCGACTGGCACTATCGCACCGCGTGCGCGTTCGCATGTCAGCCATGACTTGCAGGTGATAAGCTTTCCTTGTGGCATGGCACTTCGCCTATTTTCACCGCACGCGCCGCGTAATATAAACAACGGATAGCCTGAGTCAGCGATGATCCAGCTCGCACTAAAACGTTTGTTGTTTTATGCGTGCAATCATTGCAACGTGGCGCGTTTTGCTTGCTGAGAATAATGACAAGAAAAGCTTATCTTCCACCCGTGTCTGACACCTGGATCACACACACGGTGCGACAGCGCCAGCCGGAACCAGACCCTAGCGCTATGTGCGGTGTCGCTGACAGACAACAAAGATTCGGCCACCGACAGCCAAAGCATATCGGAGTGCGACAAGCACTCTCCGATTAGTGGACCCACGCTATAAGCTGCGCTGACTGGGCGAAAAGCCACGCGTACCGCTGTTCGCATTTCTTGCCATAGCGACAGTACAACAAAAATATTTGTTGCTTCCTTCTTATTTGGAAGGTGTAAAAAATGAAAGTTAAGGCAGCATGCATTAGTGATGAAAAGCCTGAAGGAAGTGCGGTGCTGGGTGGCCTTTGTTTCTCTCTATTTTTCTCTTTCTTTGTTCTTACCTTCCTTTCATTTTCTCTCTTCTATTTATTATTTCTATGTCCTTTTTATCTCTGTATTTTTCAATTTCTCTTTCTCTCTATATATTTTTTCTGTTTGTAGCGCATTTTATCTTTATTTTTCGTCTTACCTTTCTTTTTCTTTCTCTCTCTCTCTCTCTATGTATCGCTTCCTCTTTCTTTCTATTTCTGTTTTTTTCTTTCTTTCTGTCTATTTCTCTGTTGCTCTTTCTTTCAATGCGGCAGTTTGGGCAAGTTGGTAATAACCTTTAAAAAAATCAAAGCGCACGGAAAACACGGACGATAAAAGGCACGCATTTATACGCGCCCAGCGCCAGTGTGTGTATATTGTCACGTAGTCGTGACGTCGACGAAGACAGCAGTCAGCAGGTCCGAGGTGAAACTGTTTATTTGGCCGAACTTGTGGCCGAGAAACTGATAGTCAAACTACAGCAATACACTGATAGCGGCGGACAGAACGTCGACCGTCGATCAACTGACATGCGATCAAGCGTGTCGGCTTTTATACAGGCGCTATCGAACTTTCCAGCAATATCGCTGGTGGCGGCGTTATCTCTAGACAAAGCTGGAACATTCGCGTGCGGGGCGCAATCTTAACAAACCGATCTACTACAATCGCGACGCTTCTAGAACACTACTTCGCGGACAGCGTCGAGCGTTGATAACCGTCCCTGCCGGTCAAACCCGAATACATCAAAACAAGACAAGAAGTGGGCGTGGCAATATGAGTGAATTTTTTCTTCCGTGTTTTCCGTGAGCTTTTAGTTTTCTCTTCCTTTCTATGCTATGCCTTACTCTCTCCCCTCTTACATACTCTCACTTTCCTTTCCTACCCCCTTGCTATGCTATATTACACAAGGTGTGGGTTCGAGCTAGTTGGTACTCCATGATCACTACTTCTTGCGCAAAATTTTCTAAGACGACGGACGAAGCAGACACGGACGGGCGCAGACTTCCAACTGAATTTATTATTAACATGTGCCCTAAATATATACAAATATGACTATGACAAAACAAAAACACCAATGCCACAGGTGTGCAGTGTGTCAGCGCGCATCAGCTACTCACTCCCCCAAAATGTAGTGACCCTTCCAAGAAAGCCATTTCCTTCTGTGTCAATGACACTGACGTCATGCTCACGCAGTTGCTGCCCTCCCTTTGCATTTTGGCTGCCTCCACAATCTCTCGCGTGCGCTGATCCGCGTCATGAAAAACAGCAGTACACTGTTTATACAACGGTTTGCATCCACACTCGTGGCAATGAATATTACACAAAGTTATATTTTGCTCTACTAGCGTGCCTGGATAGCCGAGTGGTTAGGATGTTCCCCTTCGGATCGTGGTTACGCGCCTTCAAATGTCGCCTCGTCGAGAAATTTTTTTTCGCCAAGAACTTTTTTCCCTTCTCTTTCTTTCTCGCTTTTTGTACTCGCTCTCTCGCCCATTCGATTTATTGCATCCCACGCGGGACAAATCGGCTTAGAGGAAGAGCGCACGCCGGGCGCACTTGTTTGGGGAGCGAAGCAGAAGCGGACGAAAAGTGCGCGCGTCGGCCGAGTTATTGCGTTGTACGCGCTAAAAAGGCAGAGGTCATTCATGATAATGATAGTTTATGCGAATGCGTAACGGCAGAACGAAAAGCACAGCAGCTACACTGTAAAGAGACATACTCTACACTCTGACGAGCTCGTTTGCATTGGCCCACTTTTAAATTGCCAGCGGCTTGGCACGTGGTCTAGTGTGTGACTACCTCCCCTCCCTATCTTCCCACGTCTTCCCTAGCGAGCTTCGTTCCCCCCTGTCCTCAATAAAGTAATTCGTCATCATCGTCACACACCCGCCCGCACGTTCGGACTTTACGCTTCCCGTCATTAACTTCCGCCAGTTGGACCAAATCTTTAAACCTGCTAATCCCACTTCTTACTACTGAGAATCGGAAGGACAGAATTCCAAACGTGGATTTTGGTGAAATATCAGATAAGTCGACAGCCTATTTAGGAAGACGCCTTGCAGGATGTGAATTAGAGTTTCAGTACGAAACTCGAAGCTGTAATTTATTAACCATGCAAGTTGCAATGAATGCTAGCAGCATAGAATGAAATGTGTTAGCGTGGAGGGGGTGGGTGCAGTAAGATATCCTTTGGTCGAGTGCCTTCTCAAGCCTCTACGGGTTTATGCATAAGCATCCATCGGGGCAACGATATCCTAAGCACCTCGTTTGTAAGTATTGAAGGGAATTTCAGCGGTAGTTTGTAGCTGGCAGCGCATTATTGGTATGGCGCTGCAAAGAACCACACGTAAGCGTTTAGATTTGTGTAGCGATTAAGTTTAGATGGGGAGCGTGATTGAATCACGGCACGTTCAGAACAACATTGTTCGCTGCGGTATATTCTCTGAGAAAAGGAATACAAAGAGTACAGTTTCAGGAAAACTCACTCGGGCCAGTTATCACGACTTTGCGGTTGTCTCAGAAACGCAGAGTGAACATTTATACGAATTTATTGTAAGCACGGCAAAAGACCGCAATAATAACCACAAAAACACTGTCACGTGTATGCAGCTTATGGTAACGCTATATTGAATAGCGTGGGCTGTTCACCTCACAGCAATTAAAGCTCATCCTCGATCATGAAACTGCGTGAACATTTAACAGGTGCGTTAGTAGAGATTTGGAGGAATCTGATGATTAATACATCTGATAAAAGTATTTATTCCCATTGTTATTATTGAGAGGTACTCCTCATCACATGTTTCTCTTGTTTTTGTACGGTTGTCTTGATTTTCTGCCTATGCAGCATTTATTTCTGCGATCATACAGTTGCGTTTAAAGTGCGGACAATTGCACAGTGACTCTTGTATGAGTATCTTGAACTATTCTGTACAGCGTGGACGTTTCGTGATTGTGAACAATTATGGCGCGTGAATTTCCTACTGCGTGGATAATTAAATGCAGTGCTGGGATTAGGTACGTGAATGTCCAGTAATGTGTCAATTTTACTGGTGTGTGATTTATTACACCTTCACGATGAACACTAACATGCAAGAGGAAAGAAGTAGCAGTCCTCAGGACGGCGACGTCAAATGTCCCTTATAATCTACAAGACATTGGCTGAATTTTAATTAAGTGGTACACCAAACATTGACATTCGATCAACTATGTAGTCACTTTGCAAGATTTTCAACAAATAGCTTCAAATGGTTAAGAACTGAACGTACAAAATTTCAAACCATTAAAACTGCCGAATTTTCCGAGCATCACTCCTGTCCTATCTCGGCAGTGTAGAGAAGCCTTGGGACATGGTAATGGGTTACCCTCTCCAGCGCCTTCTAGTGGGTCGTCCTCTTTGATTGCTTGAAGAAGAACGCCGCTCGCGCAGGGAGTTCGTGCCTTGCCGTGACTGTCGCCATTACTCATTGTCGTTGAGTGCTGTCTATTAAACACCTTAACAATTTGGTGGAGAGTGCTCTGCTCCCATTCAATGCCCCTGGAGCTCCGATCCCGTACCCTGCCATCTACCATGCCTCAAGACGCCGCCCAGCAAACGCCTCCTCTCGCAACGAGCACATGTCCCGGTGTCCCCCGTATACGCGATCCACCTATCTTCACTGGCGCCTATAGCACCGACGTGGAAGACTGGCTCGCAATTTACGAGCGCGTCAGCATCCCCAACAAATGGGACGAGGAAGGCAAGTTAAGCAACTTGGTATTCTACCTCGCGGGCGTAGCAAGCTTGTGGTACAACAACCACGCGTCCGATTTTGCGACTTGGTCCGACTTCAAGACCGCCGTCATCAGCGTTTTTGGCCGCCCAGCAGTTCGTAAGCTGCAAGCCGAACAGCGCTTACGTGAACGATCTCAGCAGGCCGGCGAATCTTTCACAAGTTATACCGAAGACGTCCTCGACTTGTGTAAGAAGGCCAACGGAACCATGTCTGAGTCCGACAAGATCCGGAACGTAATGAAAGGCATTGACGTCGATGCCTTCACCATGCTGCTCGCCAAAAACCCTGGCACAGTGGCCGAGGTCATAACGCTATGCCAGAGCTACGAGGAGCTCCGCCGGCAGCGTTCGATGACCCGTCGCTCCCCATCACGCGACGCAGAGCTTGCTGGCTTGGCGGCAATATCTGACCAGGCCGCGTTGCTGGCAGAAGTCAAGTCGTTCGTGCGCGAGGAAATTGCACGCCAGGTCTCTCTCCTCGCCTTTGCCCACCCGCCGCACGTTCAACAGTCGTCGACCACCCTTCTTCCTCCTCTCCGCCGAGCAATTGAACAGGAAATTGCGGAGGTCATGCCTGAGTACCACCCGCAACCTCCGGCTCCTGCGCCCCAGAGTTACGCTCAAGTTGTCGCCAGGACGCCCCAAGTAATTCCTGCGGCTGCCCTAATGAGTTACGCCGAAGCCGCCGCTAGACCTCCGTTCTTTGAGGCGCGTGTGCCGGCTACATATGCTGACGCCATCCCTCGGCCCCGAGTGCAGCCCGCCATGCAGTCATTTCAGCAGCCGACCAGTCAATCGCGTCCTGCGACATGGGCGGGACCTACCCCGACGAACCGATGGCGCACCCCCGACAACCGGCCCATCTGCTTTGCTTGCGGTTACGCCGGTCACGTGGCACGTTATTGTCAACGCGTGCAGCCGCCTCGAGTCGCGTCACCTGTCACCAGCCAGTCCAGCCGTGCATTCTACGACCCACCTCCATCTATGTCGCCGACGTCACGCCCACCTCCAGCTACTCGCCGCTCTCCGTCTCCACGACGTCGATCACTGTCACCCTTGCGGCCACGTTCGGTCGCACGAGAGCAGGAAAACTAGTCGTCGCAGTCCAGGAGGCAAGGGCTGCGACGCTATCGAACTGTGAAAGCCCTCAGCGAAGTCCATCGAATGTAGTCGACGTGCTTGTGGACGGTGTTCGCGCATCGGCCCTTATCGATACTGGAGCCGCTGTATCCGTTATGGACGCAAAACTTTGCCGCTTACTTCGAAAAGTGATGACGCCACTTTCTGGGATGTCCCTCCGTACCGCGAACTCCCAGAGTATTCATCCTACAGCAGTATGCACTGCTCGCGTCGTCATTCAGGACGTTCTGTACGACGTCGAGTTCATCATAATTGCGGAATGCTCTCACGACGTCATCCTGGTATGGGATTTCCTCTCCCGCCACGACGCCGTAATTCGTTGCGCACAAGCCGAAATCGAACTCACACCATTCTCACATTTGACGCCGACAGACAGTCCATCGGCAGTGAGCAAGATCCTCGTCAAAGACGATACGAAAGTGCCTCCAAACTCGTCAACGGCTGTGTCGGTCTACTGCGCCGGTCTCTCCGACACCATTGCACTCCTTTCGCCGTCTGCCCGCGTCTGCACTAGGAAAGGGTTGCTGGTACCTTTCGCGACCGTGCGAGTCACTCAGGGCAGCACCGCTATTTTTTTGTTAAGGTGTTTAATAGACAGCACTCAACGACAATGAGTAATGGCGACAGTCACGGCAAGGCACGAACTCCCTGCGCGACCGGCGTTCTTCTTCAAGCAATCAAAGAGGACGACCTACTAGAAGGCGCTGGAGAGGGTAACCCATTACCATGTCCCAAGGCTTCTCTACAGCAGGAATAAATTCATCGTAACTCTGAGGCTTTACCTGTCAACGCCTCCTAAATTCTGTGGGACGTTACGCATGTAATTTGTAAGAACTCCATTACTTTTTTTGTAACCTCACATTACTGCTGATTCCGGCAGGGGTGGCATTTACCGTCGAACTCACATGACGTACCAGTCGGCTATCATAAAGCCCTGACATACTGATATCTAGAGGCCGGATTTTTAGGCAATAGAAAAGCGCGTTTTAGGTGCCATAAATAGGCATGAAAAACAAAGTTTAGGCCTCCCAAATCGTAAATATAAGCACAAGAAATTTTTACATAGATATATCATTTCCAACGAAGATGTGTGCGACCTATATCTATACGATAGGAAAACACAGGATGTTCGTGTTTATGAAAACGCAAAGGCGCCAACAGTTGAACATAGCCGTGAGGTCGCCGAACACCTTCTCTTCATTTATTATGTAGCACGGCGAGTCGAGTGTCCACTGTTGAATTAACACACTCCTCGGTGTTTTTCCTTTCTGCATGGCTGAGAAGGGCAGAGCAGGAGTAGATAGCCAGACCGCTAAAAGACCATAAGGGAGGAATGCCTCTTATTGACCGGGTCGAATCGCGTAGAGCAATTTCTCCTCTGGCGGTGGACACCTTAGAAAAGAAATTACAAACACAACACAAGCCGCATTTTTTCTTCTTTTGCCCTTCACTCACCTTTTTCTTGACGGCTCTCCGCGGTTTCGCACTTGGCAACCGCTCGCGCCACGTCAGCGCGGCGGCGTATGCTGGCCGGCGCGCCCCACTTCACTGCAGTTAGCGGTTGTTTTCCGGGATAAGGTCGAACGGTCTACGTTAAACCCCATAAATTTTCGAAAAATGTTGCCCGTAGCATGAATAACGGTCTCAAACTGCACCCGAAAGCGAAACATCAGGCGAAACATCAAGCGAAACATCAGGCGAAACGTCAGGCGAAACGTCAGGCAAAACAGTGTTCAGATAGGCGCCGATTTTGAAAATAGGCATTTATAGACATTTATATGTCTTTAAGCTAAAACGCCAAAATAGGCGTTTATAGACCATCTAAAAACTCTCTAAAAGCCCTTCTTAATATCTAAATTATGCTGATATATCAAATTGAGGCGATATGAGCACAAAGAACAAATAGGCAATTGTCTAAAATACGGTTCTACTGATGTTTAATGAAATGCGCTATTGCTGGACTTAAATTAGAAGGGTGGGACGCAGCACAGGGCATGTTTATGGTTGCGGCGTGTTCTTTCGCTTCATATTACCCTTTTCGTTTCACGTGCTGCGAAATCGCGAGTTTGCTCAGCCACTTGTTGGGACGGCGCTAAACTAACAAAGGGAAGTGGAGAAGGGTAAAAGAAAGGCAGGGAGGTTAACAATGGCTGAGTCCGCTAGGCTACGCTGTAGCGGAGAAGGGGCAGTAATGTTTTAGAGGAGGAGAGAAAAGGTACTGCTGCTGCAGATGTAACAACAGTTCCGCGCTTGACTTCAGGGACGGCGAATCAGTCCAGCATCCTTAATAAGAAATCCCAGCAGCGCTTTCGTTGCCTTTCAGAACAGCGACGCACAGTCCCACGGTCCCAATATCTTGTCAGCGGTGAAACCATTTCTGTCCAAGTTATGTACAGCTATACGAAAAAGAAAGAGCTGCCTTCTAAAGATAAAGCTACAACAGAAATGAAACTCGGAACATGCACACATACCCACAGAGAGTGCTACATATAAGGAAAAGCCAAGAAGGTTAACGAGAATGGAAACACTTTGCTACTCTGCACTACGGGGAAAGAGAAAGAAAGATGGCGTCCCCTCTGGTTATCTCATGGAGGTTCCAAATCTGCCCCTACATTTATTCCGTCGGACCTTTGCCGTCATCGTTTAATGTTCAGTTATGGCCATGCAGGTTTTTGACGGCAATCGCGGCCGAGGAGCCGGGACGATGCGAGAACGATTTACTTCCTATCTTTACCATTGCAAGGTCGGGGATGGATGGAAGGCTGTAATGAAAAGCGTATGTCATCGCTTCATTTTCATTTTTGTCTCCGCTGCAAAGCTTGTTGCCTCACGGACTCGACCAACGCTGGAGAGGGATGAAGGCGCTGCGGTGAAACTTGCCCCCTTATGGAGGCCCTTTCGCACGTCTATAGCACATTGCGGCGGCTGGAAACACAACAGCATGAGACACGTACTTTATGAATTTCTCAAGCGTCATTCATACGTGTCGTGCCCTATGGTTTCTACAAAGGGAAGTTACCGAACCTCACCATCTTCCGCACTTTATGTTAAAGCGTGTCTCAAGCGGTATCGTGTCTACGTGATCAATAGGAGGTAGAGAGCTAACCCTTTTGCGCGTACATACGTATAGACCTTATAAATCACTTCTTGCGATAGAAGGACATCAACGAAAGCACATGAGGGTAGAACAGAGGATGATCGGACGTCGTGTGGAAAATCCGGCGATCTTTCTCTCGGTTCAGCGATTTCTCGTCGACACCTTTTTACTGCCCCGTGCTTTCTGAGAAGAATAAATGAGGCGCTTAGTCGAGTGGGTATAAAGCCTCACCTAATATGAATTGCTAATGCGAATCTCGCTCGCGCGCAACGGTAGGTGGTCGATAGCGCGACCGGCATCACGCGCGTTTCCCTTGGGTGCTAGCGGTTTCTACGAGGGGTAAGTGGGAACATCCAAAGAGGATTGAATGATGCTCCTCGGGGCTTTATTCAAAAGGCGTACTAGGAGAGAGTGAAGCCCTCCGCAGAGATTCCTGTTTAAACGCTGTCTTCATAAAAATTATTAACACCTTGTTTTTGGAGTGCAGGCGCCATAGCTTAAGTTGTGTAATATCTGTGGGCGCTGAGGGTCATGGGGGGCTAGGGTGAAGCAACCGTAGGATAGAACGAAATCTAGGTTTATCGCTGTCTACTGCACGCGTACATAAACTTTTCCGCGTATTCTTGTACGTATATAGGATGTACCGTAGAAAGCCAAACTTCTCCTTTAGATTAGAGGTGTTTCCAACAGCCTACGCTTCATCATGTAGCGGTTTGATCAGAGGACGTGAATGTGGTCCCGCTCAGGTACAGAGGATAAATAGTGGCACCACCAGGATTAGTTGAAAACAGGCAATTCTCTGCACACGTTTTCTCTCGCCTTTCTTCTTTGGAGCAGCTGCACGGAAGGGCGTTGGCGGCGGAAGACGAGGACATCAGTCACCTTCCACAACTGCGAATGCCCCGATGAAGGTAAAGCACGAACTATTAATCGTTTTATATAAACAGCCACCTGTACGATGGAATTAAGGATAAGGGCTAGTTAACGGCTCTGCTATCCAAAATCACGCCAGACAAGCAACGTGCCCTGCCTAATATATTCCTATAAACAGCTATCCTTCAGGACGTGGATGTCCGTTAAGTTGGGGGAAAGCTTTCCAGAAGCATTCTGCTACTGGCTTACGTTGACAAAGATTGCGAATGTTTCGGCCTACTTTGTTCGCACGTCTGGTGAAGAGAGTTAAAATGGTCACATGCATAATTCCTACTCAAAGTATGCAGTGAAATACAGACAAGACCTCACGGGGCGACCATTGAAGGTCAATTTCCGCTGAACAAAGGTAACGCTGATAACCCTTGGGGTTTTACGCACTAAAAGCACCATATGATTAAGAGGCACGCCGTAGTTGAGGGCTGCGTAAATATAGACCACCTGATGTTATTTAATGTGCAATAAATGTAAGGCACACGGACCTCCAGCCATTCAACTCCACCAAAATCCGACCGCCGCGGCCGAAATCGAACTCGTGGCTTTCATTTCTGGAGCCGAGCGCCGTAACCAGTGTACGACCGCATTGGCTGAAACTGTAAGGCTAAATATTGTCACCGTTTAGAGAGAATTACACAAGGGCACCACAAGTGAACTGACGAAATCGGGTAAAGGAAAATAGTATTTTAATACTGTGCATGCATCAGCTTGTCCGTTTAATTAAGTACTTATGATTTATTAATAGAAATTAAAAGAAACGAAAGAGGAAATAGTATAACAGGACATGTTTACTATCGTTAAGCGCACAGGGGCGAGATGACAGGACGTCTCTGTCTCCTTAACGCTAGTAATCACGTCCTGTTATGCACGATACCAAATAGCCACACTTTCAGTCTTAGTTGAATGTTTCAAGAAATAACTGTCGCGGTATTCTATAAACAGACCAAAACACTATGCAGAGAAATTGTGTTTACGCGTTTCAACATACCGCGGCAAGGAGAAAGAATGCTACTCTAGTGCAGTGCTTGTCCACCATGATTGCACCAGATAATTCAGTAGTGGTCTGAAAAAACGTCATTTTTGGGGCGAAGAAAAATGCGTCAGCGTTCCGGTTACAATTGCAACTGTGGGCTTCTTCGTTTTTGCGTTTATTCCAGCTTTACCTCAACTAGTCTTCCTCTCCTCACTCCAATTTTCATTTTGCCCACCGCAAGACGAAGACGTCCGTCGGCGAGCAGGTAGCGGGACGATGAATCTCCAGCAGTTCCACTTACTTCCGGTTCTCGTACGGAACTCGTTCATCATGCCTTTAAACGTTGAAACTGCGCTCAAGATTTTGCTCGAGACGGTGGTGCCCAATGGAGCGTTTCTCATTGAAGGATTTAGGCGTCCTTCTCGACGTCGTATGTTTTCAAACCAACGCTCAGTCGTTCCCTTTGGCCACTTTTTCGTGCACCCCTTTATCTTACTTTGTGCTAAACGTTTTAAGAAAGTGCTTGAAACGTGCGCGCCTCATTGGCGATAAAGCAGGTCACGCTGAAAAAAGCTCTCACTTCTCATATTTCATCGAGCTCATTTCAAGCTTTGGTTCACTGCGCCTTAGATTGCAGCTCTGCGTGACGTTCTGGACGTGGAACCCATCGCTCACTCTCTTTGCAAATCAAGAGCGATAGCACTCGACGTGTCTATAAGCACGCCAGTGTTATGGTCTTGCGCGTGAATATACGCACCGCACCGGAATGTAGTGTTCTTTAAGCAAAGAAGAAAAGAAAAATATGGTAACCGTATATAGGATGTCATAGAGAAATGAGAAGTTGGTCGCTTAATACGTTTTGCGAAGCACGTAGTCCGAGAGGTTATTTATTCGGAGAGCGGGATTCCCCTTCGCACCCTTTTTTTTTAATTTCCAGCGCTGTTCAAAACTGACGAGAATAACGCGCGATACGGAAGGCGGTGTTTACTATTTTACCGACTGCGAAGTATGTTATCTTACAAAGAGTTCAGTTTCCAACTTTCGCACTGAGCTGCTACCACGCTTCAGGTTTTATTTACCTAACCTAATATCTAGGGTTTCACTTATGAATATCACGATATGATTATGAGGCACGCCGTAGTTAAGTGCTGCGGATATTCTGACGTGGTGCCCTTTATCGTGCACTGACATCGCACAGTACACGGGCCACTAGCATTTCACCTCCATCGAAATGCGACCGTTGGGATTTAACCCCCAATGTTCGGGTCAACAGCCGAGCATCGTAACCACTGCACCGACGAGGTGGACAAGGTTTTATTGGCTATGCTCATACCTAGAGATGAAACATTTCTGATTCAGAGAATGCGGGTTTGTTGGTACATACTGAACTTACGAAAAGAGCACTAGGACGGGACAAAGAAAGAAGCGACAGCGCTTGTTCTGTCGATTTTCTTTTCTGTGTCCTGTCCTAACGCTGTTTTCAGAATTTCAAGCATTTCTTTGTCACGACGCTGCATGACAAGAAAAAAAATAATTGGCGCTAGTGTATTCTTTATGAAAATTAAAGATAATATTAGTGCGTATGCTTGGGCTAGTAGCACAGACCATCGGGTTAAGGCGTATTTTGTTCTGGCCAGCATAGTGGACAGTCGACCTTTAGATTGAAACACATCTTCAAGCCAGATTAACGGCTCATCAATACAACCGTCCTGAGATAATAAAACTGTGCCCCCAAAATGAAGTTTTCTATAAGATACATCTCTGTGTGTCGTGAGGCTGCGCCACCTAGCCAAAAAAAAACTAGAAAAAATACGTCTTTCCTGTCGGCAATTTCAGGGTATTTTCAAGCATGCGACATACATTTTGAAAACACTAGACTACTATTTGTGGCAAACTGAGTACGATTTTCAGTGTGTTGACTTCGTTCACGTAGGTTTGGCATGCACTTTCCTCAACCGCTATTTTGTTTGCGGAGGATTCTGTGCATAGGTCATTGACTTTGACAGTGTCTCTGCAAATTCGTTTTTATTTGATGGCTCTACGAACCCTGGCACGATATTTACAATCCTATATGCTGTTGTACACTTGGCCGTCTACGATGCGTATTTAAAGACATTCTATACCTTACCGCCACTTTACGGCTGTTTTCATTTCTGTGTACCTCGTACAACACAGCGGTGCTTGTGACGTACGACGTACGTTCATGTGACGTACGTTCGTGCACAAAATAGCCTCGTCGTACGAGGATGCATTCGTGCCACCTTATGCGCGGCACGTCAAGTGGTATTTTACCTTTTCGGTAAAGCTCACGTCTCTTTCAGTTACCATATCCGTAGCGACATCGCGTGGTTATCTGTAAAGAATATGCCTACATGTTGTCATACTTGACGTTTCCATGTAGCGTTTCATTTTGTAGGCAATATTAATTCAGACCTCAAACAATATGCACTCTAAGAAAAAAAAAAATGTGTGACTCTTTTCGCAGAGTTCTGACTTGCCGCATATACGACTCTTGTTGAAGCGATATGTGACTCTCTTGGTGGGTCAGACTCCTTTAAGAAGAGTGAAAGGACGCTCACCCAAAGACTCACATTACCACTGTCAGGCGACTCTTGCCGGTAACACTCCTACGTGGGTCAAATGATACACACCGAAGCGTCAAGCGACTCTATAACTATATTGAGTTACTCAATTGACTCATGTTCTTCTTTTGCGCGGCTACTGTTCAAAATAGGGAAGTATTCATTTTTAAGCAAGTCTAATAATACTTGTAGTTTAACCCAGCGACTGCAGCAAAAAATAGTTCAATTTTAGCAATACTTTGATAAATTTGTAGTTTTTCCAGCAGAGTAATATGGGAAGCAGGAAAAGATGGTCTGCGATTTCTAATTAAGCAGTTGAGGTATTCCTCGTTTACATTCTTGTATGAGTATAGCCAACTAAAATGTGTGACTGTGATGTGCATTGTCATATGCCGCAAGAAAACTGTAGAAATCGGCATCAGGTTTCCATATTTATTCTTTATGATTGTGAATAAATCAAAAAGTGGTGATGGCTGGAGGCATCATACTTGTGACTTGCTATGTTGTCGCTCCTATTAAGCGTGATCAGCCATGAAAACTTGTATCTGAAAAACAGAACGTGATATTAGGATGAGAAAATAGCATTGCAGTAAGAGTTTGCAAAACCTGCACAATAAGGGATTTAAACCGACATAATGAAGGCTCACAACGAAACAACAAATGCAAGCAGGCATCGCAAGGAGCCAGTTTTTTTTTTTTTTTTTGCCGTTGTCGTGGAAAACACAACATGCAAATAGCAGCTTTCGTAACACATCACTTGGCAAAAATTTGCAGCCAAATATGATGCGAGCCTCTTTTAAACAACAAACGAAATTTGTTTAGGCTTCTTTGCGTGGGTGCCACTCACCTCTTTTACAACGTCGTCTTGTCCAACCAGAGGCAATGTAGGACCGAGTGCCTCGTTCACAGGGCGAACGGCGCTGATGACTTTCCCATCACGAGTGGTGAGGCGGCAGACCATAGTGGCACCTTCGTTTCTCCGTGTGTGGTGTGTGGCTGTCAACTAGAGTGATGAGGCGATAGAAGCGACCCAGTATTGTGGGAACAACCCACACGCCGACTGATTATTTCGATTTAAAGCCACCCTTTGTGCAATACACAATTACTGTACACACACCTGACACGAGTGTTTCGTTTTAAATAATGTCACAATAAAAACAAATTTTGACGTAAAAGACGGTGGGAACCTCGTTTCGCAATAGGCACTGGCTATGCACGAATGAAAGCCCTTCTTTTCTGAGAAATCGCTTCAAGATGTGCTCCTGGAATAAGCGCGGATTTGCGCCGTCATATTCCGACGCCCAAGCGCATCCTCCGGCAGTCAGGGGCACGCCGTGAGCGGTTACTGACCGCGTGTTTTAGAAACGTTACCCAACCTTAAATTCTTAGATGAACACATGCGAGTACGAGCGGCGGAGCTACAGCCAGCGCGCGCGGACGCCGTCTACATAGAGATGAGACATGTCATATGCAAGAATTACCGCACATAGCTCCCTTGGTCACGTACACGCACTCGGTTCTGTTATAACGAAATCGAGTGCGTTGCACATGTAGGCAGGTGAGTGCAGATCTACCCACGAAAACTGCAAACAGTATCCACGCACAAGTTCCCCTAATAAAGAGCTGCCTGTTTCCCAGTCTTCGTGCAGTGACGAATTGTATAGCGCGAACGGAGTACTTGGACAGACAGAAAGAACGAGGACGGGCGCTAACTTCCAACTGATTTTATTAAGTAGAATCGAACATTTATATGTGGCACAAAATGCAAAAGATGAACATGTGACAAAGGATGCGCTAAGCGAAAAAACGTTAAGGCAGACGCTGCGCAATCAAAACAAACAAAAGCATGAAAAACCGGTCAGTGCGTGCGTGTGCCAGTGCTTCCTAGGAAACTTAATTCCTTGTCAGACAGGGCTACGGATGGCTTACTAACACACATGTCATGCTCGCTTGCCATCTGCGCAGCCTCATCAATCATTCTGGTGCGATCATTCCTGTGTTTATACACAGTGACTGTGCGCTCAAAAAGGGGTGAACATTTACAAGACGTACTTTTTGAGCGCACAGTCACTGTGTATAAACACAAGAACGTGTCGTCACGCCGGCTTCTGGAATCACTGATCATTCAGTCGACGCCAGCTACAATGAACAGGACACCAGGAACTATGCCTGCCGTGTACGCATGCTCGTTGCGTCACGTTCTGCCTACATAATCGACAACGACTTCGAGTCCTGCTCAGTGAACAAGGAACCCGTATGCGGTTCCGAAACGTCAGATCATCTCATCCGACTTGGTCAGTGACCGTGAATCATCTCATCCAATGCCTGACCAGACGAACTTTCGTCGAACTCTTGACTACGTTACTTACCGGAGCACTTATGGACAAGACGCCGTTACGAAGATACGTCGATTTGTTTTGCTCAGTTCAAAAATAGCTGCTTTCAAGACACATCTGGATTTCAACCTCACGTGTAAACGGGAGGACTTGATGCCAAGGAGTCTGCGATTGAGAAGATCAGTCGCTACATCATGGGGCCACCAGATTGTTCGTCAGGCTGAGCGGAAGCTGCTACAAGCACGTGTTCTCGAGTGCCGTGAAAAGGTGCGGAAGCTGGAGATGCAAACGTTTTTTACGCGCCGGCAGCTTGAGCATATGATGCCAGATAACTTTCCAGAGGTGCAGCTGCATGCAAACTTTGCCGCAACTACGAGGGAAGGCTTTCATAGAGCTTCACAAGACAGGAAACTGCAAGCACTCCGACCGGATGTGTCACAAGACGCACAAGACGTCATCAACCTGTCCTCTTACACTCCATCCGAGAAGGAAGCTGAGGTATTATCTCGTGGATTGAATTTCAACACGGATGCGCAACCAAGGCCAATGGATGTGATCTGTGCGGTAGAACGTGCGGTCAGCCAACTTCCCTCAAGCGTACGTGAAGAAGCCCGCACCCGTGCTATTGGCGTGCTTTCGGGATTGCGGAAGTGCGGCACAAAGACGTTCTCGTCGGTAGCCGAGAAGCAAGCTATTCGGAGCCTACGGAGTAACAGAAGCATCGCCATTCTACCCTCCGACGAAGGAAATGCTACGGTCTTGCTGGACAAGAACGACTACCACGAGAAAATGCTGGCCCTCCTTGGTGACCGTCATACGTATGCTGCTATAGCCTACGACCCCACAAGCCGACTACAGACTAAGCTGCAAAAACTACTGGCCAGTTTGTTCAGGTTGGTTCCTCCGCACTACGCCGGTCTCTACCACCGTCTGCTCTGCACAAACGGTTGAGCCCCTGCAATGTATGTCCTGCCAAAAGTCCACAAGCCTGGCGTTCCACTTCGACCTATTGTCGACTTCACCAGATCACCGCTCTGCCGACTATCGGGCTACCTTCACCAAGTGTTGAGTCCTCTAGCCGGTAAGACGTCGACACACATCGGAAATTCGTCTGCTCTTGTTGCTAAGTTAAAGGATGTCACACTGAGTGAAGACGACGCCATGGTCTCGTTCGACGTCACGTCACTTTTTACAAGTGTCCCGGTGGCAGGGCTGGGCAAAGATACTTTGAAATTGTATCGCGATACGATACAAGATTCTCAGGCAAGAAGTATTTGAGATACAGATACAAGATGCTGCCAGAAGAATTGTATCCGATACGATACTTGGCAATTGTATCTTAAGATACTTCGATACATTCGCAAATTTGTTTTTATAAGTCCATATAATGTAGCAGCAAACGCCTATGCACAAAAATGTCTCCTTGAAAATTTCTTAACTGTGACCCATTTCGTTTCATTTATTTATTTACATCGTACTGTAGGCCATGTGGCCAAGCAGGAGGGGCAAGGTACAACATAAGAAGCACACGTACAAGGCACGATTGAAAATCTCAAACGAAGGAAGGCAAGCAAACAAACGGCTCTAAAATGAAAATGTTGTTTACGAAATAGTGAAAATGTAATTATGAATTTATTCAGGTGAGTCCAGATGATGAAGAGGTATCAGGTTCCGTTCCTCAGTAGTCTGGAAAAAAAATAAATAAATAAAAAGAACATGAGTGAAATTTCTGTTAGTATCACAAAAATTTGCCCTTCTTCCACAAATTACATTAGTTTTTTCCTTCCGACATAAATTATTGGCGTTTGTTTTAGCTCCTTAACAGGACAGCTGTTTATACACTTTATACACTTCGCTGACGGTGCTTCTTGCTTGTAATTTTTGCAATTGATCGGAGTCGCTGCTCTACTTGCCGACCAGCTAACGGGTTGCCATCTAATCACAAGAACTTCAATAAGAAGCCTTCGCACGATGGTGCAAATACCGGTGTAGACTTTTGCTTTGTCCGTAAAAGACCATTGGCGCAATACCGGATCACTGGACAGGTGCAGAACAGCCAGAACGCTGGTAGCAATTTTTTTTTCTTGACTCATTGTGTATACCACGGGTCTCAAGCACGCGGCCCGGCCCGCACATATGACCGTCTTCGTCCCATTTGTTTTTATTTTGTAAATAAGTATTTACATGAGCTACACTGACATGACTGGTCTCAATCATTCTTTTCGTGAGGACATGTGGTCACTATGTGTTGAAACATAACCGTGGAACAAAACTCCGTTCGATCCCGGCCGCGGCGGTCACATTTCGATGGAGGCGAAATGCTAGAGGACCGTGTAACTGTGCGATGTCAGTGCACGTTAAAGCACACCAGACGGTTCACATTTCCGGAGCACTCCACTATTACTTCCCTCGTAATCATATAGTGGTTCTGGGACGTTAAACCCCAGATATTATTATTATTATTAACAAAAACTCTATACTTCAGAATCCGCCTACCGATTTCAGTCATTCTGTAGAACGGTATCGATGTTTCTCGAATCCTGACTCCAAAGTCCTTTCAGAAATGACCTATATATGAGATATGGGAAAGGCTTTCTTTCAAATGGCAACGTTGCTGTCATCTTGTTCAAGCCACTTCTCCCCCCCCCCCCTTCAACCTTCACTTTACTGCCCTGGCTCTTGCGGGACTGCATTTCGTAAACGCGACCCGCTGGCTATACAGCGAGCTTGAGACCCCTGGTATATACGTAGAGGATGTAAAACTGCAATGAATTTTCATATTGTACTTATCTGCTGGCGTAAAGGATTCTTGGATTCTTTGTTGACATACTCACTGAAGTACAATCTTTTAACAATTTTTCTTCAACGAGAAAACATGTGCAATCCAGAAAAGTCTCAGAAGTATTGTTTAGTTGCACAAAGCGTCGCAGGATACCGCCACTCTTCGCGCTATTGCCACTTATAGTTCTGATTACGTGGCGATTAGTAATACTAAAAAATTCTGGAAGGCCTAAAACAGGAAAACAAATATAGGTAAAATAGAGAGGCGGTTCCGTATCAAACATTCACACTGAATGAGTACAGAAAGGCGATACAGACGGTGCCCTTAAAAGCTATGACAATTAAGCATGAAGTGTCGTCAACTCACCTGTTAAGGTGAGGCAATAGAAAATTCAGTGCCTATGGAAAATTGCCTGAAACGGGTCGTTAGGACGCTCATCAGAAAAACAGAGCATTCGGTATAACAGCGTTTCTCGAACCCCCTTCCTAACATCTTTAAGATGGCTCCTAATAATTTCCTCTTTTATAACGCAAACTCAATTTCGCTATTTTACTAAGCGGTAAGTAGAATGTTTTGTACTGTATACTCAAGGCGCGCCCACATGTTTATCTATGTTTTCAAAATCGCCTTGGCGATTTGAAAACATAGATAATCATGTAAGCAGTAGTGAATCATAATCATGTGAATAATCATGTGAATGTGTAAGCAGTTATAGAAATAATGCAGACAGTCAAAAGAATAAAGCAGAGATCTTATTTTTATAGCCCGTTACAAAAGATATACTGCAGTAACCAGACCGTAAAAACAGTACAGAGACCTAGCTAATGTATGGGATGTAAAATGACAGCTAATAAAGCACTTCTACTAACATTCAAATTACGATTTCATAAATCCTTTGAATAAAGACAGCAGGAAGAAAAAATACGGTAGGCCAAGATATCTTCTGTTAGGTAAACGCTCGCTCTATTATATTTAGCATCAGTATCAGTGGTGCTAAAGTTGTTAGAATCTTATTTTCATGTAAGTTAATTCATTGCATGTAAGTCAAACATACATCCCCGAGGTCCTTCAAATCGCTGATATATAAAAGCCACGAGACGCAAAGCAACCCCATCCTTGCAGGCGTCAGATTTCGTTACAAAGCAAGACGCAAGAGAATCTTCAATAAGGACACTATAGCAACATCAGAATTTGCGCGATAGACGCCGCACGCATTGGAGTACGCGGCGTAGGACAGTGGTTAAGAGCAAGTGTCATGGCATTGGCGCAAATAAAAAGAAAAAAAAAGATTGAGAAAACAGAAAGTACGTGAGATGGGCGTAGACGTCCGCGCGCTTGTTTCTGTCGATACTGCGCGAGCGCTGCCACGTGACTCTGCTCCACCAATAAGGGACACGCAGACCTCATATTCTGTCCTCACTGAAGGGCACTGGCAGAAAGAAAATTTCATCACTGCCTTTAGTTTTATTCAGATGGCATAGTGGTGCCAGTACCAGCTTGAGGAGCTGGGTTTGGCCAGCGATTATTGTTTCGCACAGTTGTATTGCGATAGCAGTATCTTGTATCTTAAGATACACGATACATTATAGAATGTATCGGAAATACAGATACAGATACTTGTTTTGCGAGACGTATCGCGATACAGATACAAGATACCCAAAGAGTATCTAAGATAGTATCTAAGATACATGTATCTTCGATACTGCCCAGCACTGCCCGGTGGACTTGGCTGTAGCCACGTGCGAAGAAGCCCTAACAGCAGACAGTGGTCTTCCTGGTCCCACCCCCTTCGACATCCCCGAACTTAGCGAGCTGCTGCAGTTTTGTCTCAGCAACACGTATTTTTCATACGATGGCAAGATTTACCAGCAAACACATGGTACGGCAATGGGAGCGTCAATATCAGTCACCACGGCCAATCTAGTAATGGAAGCCTTGGAAGAAAAGGTCCTGGCAACGTTCACTCCGGCCCCCAAATTGTTTTACCGGTACGTCGATGACTGCTTCTGCATTTTGAAAAAGCAAGACATCCAACGCTTCTTGGACTGCCTGAACGCCCAGAACGTGAACATACAGTTCACGGTTGAACACGAGTATGACAATGTGCTGCCTTTTTTGGACGTTCAAGTGCGCCGGGTTGAGAGCGCCCTCGCCTTCTCAGTATACAGGAAGCCCACACACACAGGTCGTTATCTCAGTTTTAATTCACATCACCCCATCGGCCATAAGACGTCCGTAGTGTCATCCTTGGTGACACGCGCCGTACGGGTCTGCTCAGACGATGATGCGTTGAAGAAAGAGCTACGTACGATCCATCGGGAGCTATACCGCAACGGTTATCCTGATCGATTCATCTCGAAAACTGAGAAGCGGATACTTCAATCCAGCTCACAGAGCAACGTGACTACCTGTGCACGTGCGGCCATACCTTACGTCGAAGGTATCAGCGAGGCACTTTCGCGCGTATTTTCAAAATACGATTTGCGCATTGCTCACGTCCCGACCAGCAAGCTCCGGAACCAGCTCGTCAATGTGAAAGACAGGTTGCCAAGTGAATCGTTTCCAGGTGTTGTGTATAAGATACCGTGCGCTGATTGCCGTGAAGTGTATATTGGCGAAACAGGAAAGTTTTCTCGACGCATCAAAGAGCACCGACGTGACGTGACTAAAAACAATCACATGACAAACGCCATCGCTGAGCATGCGCATGCACATGATCATACCATTGACTGGGATAACGCCGCCATCATCGCCAAGGAAAAGAACGTGTCGTCACGCCGGCTTCTAGAATCACTGATCATTCAGTCGACGCCAGCTACAATGAACAGGACACCAGGAACTATGCCTGCCGTGTACGCATGCTCGTTGCGTCACGTTCTGCCTACATAATCGACAACGACTTCGAGTCCTGCTCAGTGAACAAGGAACCCGTATGCGGTTCCGAAACGTCAGGTCATCTCATCCGACTTGGTCAGTGACCGTGAATCATCTCATCCAATGCCTGACCAGACGAACTTTCGTCGAACTCTTGACTACAGCGGTAAGCTTGTCAGGATCGGGTCGGACTCCTCTGGCGCTCACTACATGGCCGAGGAACTTGAGCTCTTCATAAGCAAAGTGACACTTTTCTGGTTTGAGTGTGAGATCCGCCGATCGAATAGCCTCCAGGACACTCCGCAGGCGGTGGAGATGTTGCTCGAACGTTTCAGAAAAGACGACTACATCATCGAGGTACACGAGACAAGTCTGCCACTTCAGTCCAGAGAGTACAGTGTCCATCATTCGCTGGAAAGTTGTCGGTGCTGAACACAAACGGAAAGGAAGTACTCGAAATTCATAGAGGCCGTCGGGGGTCACAAATGCCGTTTTCTCGCGGTCCCTCTCGTCCACCTCGATCTGCCAATACCCGCTTTTTAAATCCAGGGAGGAAAAATACTGGGCATGGCGTAGCCTATCTAATGAGTCGTCGATACGTGACAGCCGGTACACGTATTTTTTAGTCACGTTGTTCAACTTCCGGTAGTCGACGCAAAAACGTAGCGTTCCATCTTTCTTTTTGACTAGGACGACCGGAGATGACCACGCGCTGTTGGAAGGTTCGATGATGCCGTCGTCAAGCATTTCTCGGACTTGCGTTCGAATCGCTTTGCGTTCTTTTGTTGACACGCGGTAACGTTGCTGCTGTATCGGGCGTGCGTCGTCGTAAGTAATTATCCTGTGCCTAGTGATGGAAGTCTGGCGTACCTTAGAAGAACTGGCGAAGCATGACTGGAATTCAAGCAAGAAGCTCCGCAGTGCTGTCGGATTATCGGACGACAGGTCAGAATTTATATCGATATTGGCCAGTGACGTATCTGCGGGTTCGACTGCCTCAGATGTGAAGCAGTTCCGAACGTTTGCTATTTCGTCTGCAAACGCTAACGAAGTGCCGCGCAAAAGGTGTCGATGTTCGTTATTGAAATTCGTAACAAGCAGTTCAGATCGGCCATTACGAAGCCATATGATACTCCAAGCCGCACAAACACCTTTTGTCAGCAGGTGTTCGAGGTTACTTTCTGCGAGCGCTTCACCATTTCGTAATCCACAGCATGCGACGTCGAGTATGACACTGGATCGTGGCGGGAGCGTTACACTGTCGGCAGAAACACGAAGAACGTCGGCACACCGTTGATCGTCCTGCCCGTCGATTGCTCGGTCGACTGAGAAAGTGATGCGACACTCTTGGAGTTCAATAATATCCCCATACTCCTGCAGGAAGTCGACACCAAGAATGACATCGCGGGAACATTCACGTAGCACAAGGCAAGTTGCTACGAAGGTAGAACCGAAATCCGAACTCTACTCGTGCAGGTTCCCAGCGGAGTGACGACGTGGCCACCAGCCGTTCGGATCTGTGAGCCATGCCAGGGCGTGATTACCCTCTTCAAAAGTGTGGCCATTTTCCCGCTTAATATCGAATAGTCAGCCCCGGTATCCACTAAAGCATTAACCGCATAACCGTCAATCAGCACCGGTATATCGAGAGAACGCCGGCCATCCCGTTCAATCGTATCTGCACCCTTTCTTGTTTGCGTCGATCGGAGGTCTTCAGCACGTCGACTGCCAGCGACCTCGCCTCCAAAGGTCGCTTTAGTTAGTTTTCCCGGCGGGGATTGGGGGTCCGAGCGCCAGCATATCGCTGGGGCGGAGATGAAAATCGCCTCGGCGACGGTGAGCGCGACTGCCGCCCGGCAGGCGGTACGCGCTGCTGAGCCAGGTAGTCCTCAATGTCCCGGGGTCGCTGGCCATACCGGGGAGGCGGCGAATATGCGGAAAAGCCCCGCAGTCCGAGGCGCCGGTATGGGCACTGGCGGTACAAATGATCTGCTTCACCGCAGTGCAAGCACAGAGGCCGGTGATCTGAAGTGCGCCAAACATCGGATTTCCGAGGGGACGGGCGTCAATCGTCCATGTAATGTACTGGTTGTTCCGAACGATGTGCAACAGGACCGGCGTAAACGAAAGGTGGCGATGTACGTGTATCTTCGCAGTACTGTAGCTGCTGCGCCGACTGGAGGGAAACCGTGGGAGGTGCATGTACGAATAGCGGGGGAGAGGGAGCAGGGCGCTTCAAGGCTTCCGCGTAGGTCGCACGGCGGTATTCAGTCGGCACTGCCGTGGTGTTATCGAGAGTCACAGGATCCCGGAGGGCCTGGTGTAACTCGTCCTTTATGATGCTTGCAATGGAGCTCACCGTAGGTAGGGGTGGTGCGGCAACCTTTTGCAGCTCCTCGCGTACTACAGAGCGAATGAGTTCTCGCAGATACTCGGTGTTTCTCCCGATAACCGTGAAAAGCTGAGCATCGGACGTACTATTGACTTGCCGCTCGTACAGGGTGGACCGATGCTGAAGCATCTTTTCCATTGTGACGGCATCGGATAAGAACTCGGCGACCGTCTTCGAAGGGCTCCGTACAAGACCAGCGAAAAGCTGCTCCTTGACTCCTCGCATCAGATGCGGCAACTTCTTCTCCTCCGCCATTCTTGGATCAGCTCGTCTGAACAGGCGCGTCATATCTTCGACATAGGTCGTCACAGTTTCGTTGGGCATCTGGATGCGGGCCTGTATCGCTCGTTCCGCTCGCTCGTGGCGATCAGCACTGGTGTAAGTGTCTAGCAGCCGACGGCAGAATTCGCGCCACGACGTCAGCTGTTCCTCGCGGTTCTGGTACCACGTACGTGCTCCGTCCTCCAAGTAGAAGTACACACGTCGTAGTTTCGCTGCGTCGTCCCATTCGTTCAAGGCAGCCACGCGCTCGAAGTCGACCAACCAGTCTTCGACGTCTTCGAGCACGGTGCCATGGAATGGCGTCGGAAGTTGCGGGCTCTGAAGTGTGTAGCGATTCACCATCGTGCTTTCCGTACCGCTTGGGGTGGTTTGAACGGAAGTGCTGGTCTTACCGCTCGAAGTGGTACGCACCGTAACGTCCGCTTCGGCTTCGGGAGGCAATCCCCTGATCCTGCGGCTGGCCCGATGAACGGCAGTGTTGACTGGCACTGGGCTTGTGGTGCGACTTCCAGGAGGGGTCTGCAACATTCGTGAGGGCTACCCAGCACCTCCACCACTTGTCACGTCGCTTAAGACGTCCAGGCAGGGTTTATTTAACGTGGAGTAACAGGGCTCTTGCCAAACGCGTCGGTTGAGCTTGTTTGCCAAAAGGGACAGCGCGCGCACTTCTTCCTTTCGTGGCCTGTGCCTCTGCCTTTGCGTATAACCCACTACTACAGGTGGCAATATGACAGAAAAAACACGTGCATTCTCGATGAAAAAAAAAAAGGAAAACATAAAGATGTCTCCTCGGTGGACACAATTGGTAAGTACATTCCTTTCGTACATTGTCAAGCCCCACCCTTCTGGCTCGCCCCCCCCCCCCCCCCTTCATTTGTTCGTGAAGCATAGTGAAGTGGTGAGGCTTGCCAAGAAGGGATAAGCGCTTAAAAAGAGGGTCTGTGCGCTATAACCTTCAAGAGTTTAATATAAACAAATTGTCACTGCGTAATATATGCACGCAGTACACGCGAAATGCAAAAAAAAAAACTGCACGTTAGAGAAAAATAAGGATTCCAAATATGACATCGTGAGGTATGATGCAACGCCATTAAAAAAACTTTTTTTCATTCAATAATAGTTCTAGCGCCGTTACGATCACGATCCATGCAATAGACTTGTCACAGCGAGCGGATCATTTCACGGTTTATGGACAACGATTACCTCGCACGGCTTTTCTCATTGCAAGGCGTTCGTGCATCGAGCGCGATACTTACGCGACGGGCACGTCAACCTAGCACATCATTCTGGGCTGGTGGGACTGAATTCTGTTAGGACGACGAAACTGCGCTAATGGCACACGTCACATAATCACACACGCACCAGATGACCACAATTACCATCTTATAGTGCACACACCACTGCATACTCTACACACCCGGTTTGTTTCCTTTCGCATTGTGTTGCGCTAACAGGGAATGTTGGTCGCTTTCTTTCTCTCTCGCTTCGTCCGCACATACGTCGCTTATATAGGCGCACAGCACGGCGCATATCACAGTAGATCACCAAGATTCCCACGTTGCGAGCTCGAAGTAACACACACACACACAAACGCATATCTGGCAACGCTAATGCCATGGCTTTTGCTGGCGGTAAATCGTACACAGAAGTGCACATTCCGACTTCACTTTCACCTCACTGCACACGAATGAACGCGACGACAATTGCCGATGTGGTGACCTTCAGGCGATATGCTTGGTGTATCCGAGCGATGGAGAGAACACACGCCGTGTTGCAACTTGACGCGACCGAAACGACGGAACGCGCAAAAGCGTTGTGAAACACTCCGAGCTGCTGCCGCTTCGGTGCACTTTAAACGCGCACCCAGTCGCAAGCTTCTACTGCATCGGATGACGACCGGCGAGGATGATGCTGGGTACGTGCGGATAACAGTAGGAAATAGCTTCTTCTGGATGAAACTAACACCGCAGGAAATTTGAATTGACAGATCTCGGTCTCGGTGCAGCGGTACCTCGCCTCTCGTCGCGAACGGCGCCATGTTGCATTTTTTCATTGGTTCGTCTTAACCGTTACGTCATGGTAAAAGCGCTCGTAGTTGGACGCGCATAATACAAATGGACAGCGGTACAGTTTACTTTTTATTCTTAGCTTGTCACCGACTATAGTTCACTATACCCAATGCAAATTGCGTAACTGGTGGGCCGTTTAAAGCTTCCCACCCATTACAAAGGGCTGAGCCACAACTCTTCATCGTCATCAGTCGTAGCGTCAACAAAGTTCACATAATGAGTTACAGACGTGTAGCTGGTGCCTCGCTGTCACGAATTTCGGGTAGCCCGGTGCGATGGACTCAGTCAAAGACTCGGTTATTGGCAAAGAACATTTATCACACAAAGCAACGGCACCCCAAAAATATACAAATATACAAAAATGACAAACAACAATAAGCATATTTAAACAATCTCTTCAATCTAAGCAGTAAATCTTTCTCACAGTCCTCTCCTGCTAACATTGGTTCACAAGTCTATCATCACGACCGCTACTTCGTTGCGCCGCTCTTACTTGGTGCTTTCGACCTCGTTGTGCATAAGTACAGTCAGCGTCGATCTCCTCCGCGATCCGCCTTCGACTATCTTGTGTGACGAGTTAGCCGTCGCCTGTCAACAGAGGTCGTCGTCCACCGAGGCTTGCCTGCTAGACCCGTCAGGCCTAAAGTCGTCGTCGATTCCTTCGCCCCGCATGGCGTTCCATCGCTGACGTGGCCCTCCGGGGACTGCCTTCGGTGGCTTGCTTCGGAAGCGGTCTTGCGCCGGGAACGTCCGTACTTGCGCGGCGCGGCCACTGCATCGCCGAGGTGCCTTGCTAGAACGTCGTCGATCTTGCCGGCCTCAGCTCGGGACGCCCGCGTGACCGTCCGCAGACCCGAACGCCCGTCGCTGCCGTCGCCAGTGCATCTGCTGGCGATGCGACCTTCCTCTGCCGAGCCCACGAAGACAATGCCCGCTCATTGCTCTTTGTCCTCCTTCATGGCTCGGTTCGCGTGCCTCGAGCTCTGTGGAATATTCCATGCACGCGCTCGTGCCGCTTCGAATGTCTTGAGCACTTCGTCGTCATCTTTTTGCCTCCGAGGTGCTCTTACTCGTGACAATCGCTTCTCCGCAGATTGACGAATAATGGCTTAGCAGGTGTTTCTCAAGTTCACAAAAATTCTGATTTATGGCATAGTGGGTACCTTGCTAGTGTACTTGTATTAGTAGCCCCAAGAGAGCTTACAACGGGCTCTAGAAAAGCCGCTCTTCCAGCATTCGCTGTGACTGTGCTGAGGTTTCAGCGCAGGCCTGGCTTTTTTTTGCAAGTCTTTGCCTTTCTATCTCTTTGTCTTTGATTGTCTTTCTTTTTATGCCGTCGTTTTTTTTCTCTATGTAGTCCGTCTTTCGGCTTCTATCTTTTGCTCTGCTTTGTTTCGTTTCTTTCTGTGCATTTCTTGTTTCTATTTCTTTCTATCCATTTCTCTCTGTACTCGTTCTTCCCTCTTGCTTTTCCTCCTCCTAATTCTCACATAGCGCCCCCTCACCCTCACTTCTTTTCCTTCCTACCCCCTTCCTGTACCATACTATACAAGGCTCTGCTCTGCTCTGCCAGCGTGCCTGGCTAGCCGAGTGGTTACGTCGCTCGCATTCGGACTGTGGATACGCGAGCTCGAATCTCGCCTCGGCAAAAACGCGTTTTGCGCCAAGAAATTCTCCCTTTCTTTCTATATTTCTTTCTTTCTTTCTTTCTCTCTCTCTCTGTGCTCGTTCTCTCGCCCATCAAGTTATTGCATCCCTCGCTGATGAAGACGATGATGACGATGAAGAAGAGGACGAAGATGCCGAGTGCCAGTTGATGACGGTGATAATTTTAAATCTACGACGCACGGCCAACGTCGTACTCAAGAGCTGTGCTGCAATAAGAAAAAATCACACCCGTAGGATTTCGTACGGTTGGTGAACCAGCAAAGATTAAACATGTGGCCCCGGTGTTTATCACTAGGTTAATCCCGACGGTTCATTAAACTCTTTGTAAATAATTGGTTGTGTCTGTCCAGAAACCTTAAATAGTGTGTGCCGCCTGTGTGTTCCCTTCTTCATTATTAGTGAGTAGTGAGGGAAGGGATTTTCCCGATTTCTTTGTCACATACGTTTTTGCCCGCGGACGACTTGTTCATTTTTTAGTATATTATTGTTGAGTATGCGGCTTGCCCCATTTTTGTGGCACATACGCGCTAGGAGTTTTGGGCACATACGAAGGCCGAATATTGCTTTCGCCTACCCATTTAAAGGGACCGACAACTGATTTTATTGCGATAGCAACTATATGGACACTCTCGGCTAGTTTTTGCTGTCGCCGTCTGTCGACGCCGTCATGTCCAGGATATGTATATGTATGTATATTTAAATAAAAGCCACAAAGAAAAATAAATCAGAAGAAAAACAGCATATCCACGGAGTGAATGATGATGAGTGGGCGAAGCTGCGGAGGTTCATCGGTAAACCGTGAATCTTCCGTGAATTCTGCCCAGTACATCATCACGGACGTGAGATCGGGCGCGTTTATACTAAAGGTTCGATGAGAGTTATGACGACTTGCAGCTCACTTTAATTTTACATGTACGCTGTGAATTTTCATTGTTTAGAAAACCATCGCTTTAGAAAACATCTGGCGTCTTTCGTTAAGCAGCTGGCGTCTTTTCGTTTTGCTTTAGAAACATCTGGCGTCTTTTCGTTTTGCTTTTAGAAAACATCTGGCGTCTTCCGTTGGTTTATTTCATCAACGAACGGCGTTTTGAACAAAATTTTTATTGTTTAATCACGCACAGGAGAAATCTCACCAGGCACTACCTTGGAGGTAAACAATGGCTGCTAATGGGAATGAGAGACAGAAGAAGTCGGCTTTTAGCTAACACTTACACTTCTACTTCTACTAACGTTTCCTACTGGAACATGCCAATGGCTGCTAATGGGGAATGAGAGACAGAAGAATTCAGCTTTTAGTTAACGCGCACGCTGCGAATTTTTTATTGTTCAACAACGCACAGGAGAAGTCTCCCACCGGCACCACCTTGGAGGTCAAGATCTGGTACTAGCGTTACGACTGGTTACGCACTACGACGGGGACGAACGGGTGCCGCTTTAAGGAGCTTCACCCCTAAAAAACTCTAAGAGCGTTGGCAAGCCGGTGGCATGATGCGAGCTTCGCGTCCGGGCCTTCAGGTGTCGCCCCCATCGAAACGACGACAGCGCACCGCCGGCAGCGGTAATCTAAGCGCCATCTAAGCCTTTTTTTCGCCGATTTTATTTGTAAGACTTCAGATCAATATGCATGAAAAACCGTTTCTCATTTAATTTTAGGCTGCCAGAAGCGTGTATAGCGCGAAGGCTAAAAAGATTTGAAAGTGACGCACTTTTGGTGGCAGCGCAAACCAGGAGAGAAACAGTAACGCCGCACTGGTAGCACTGGTGGCCGTGCAAGGGACGCGAATATGTTCATATCAGTTATAGACAGTTTGCTGAATACCGTGAATGAAGTGGTGCGACATCTTGAGCAGCAGAAGTCCAGAGACTTTAGCGGTATACCTTTCTTATACCAGCGAAGGCTTCGTGCAGTTCGGTGTATTTATCATCCAACGCTGGGCAGCTTCTGTGCTCCGGACATTTGTGGTGGGGCTATGCGTAGTACGTACCTTCTTTGCATATAAATGCTTATGCATGCATGTTATTCACTGGTATACAAGCTAAAACGTTACTTACGTGTCGTTCGTTTTGTGTAAACATCGATGCAGTCGCAATAAAATAATTTATTGCAGCAAGTTTGTGTGATCAGCGTTGTCATTTGGCTCGACCTGTATGCGGCAGCACTACCCTATACTAAAGTATGTAAGACACTTGTGAGTACCTAATGAGTAATTGACCACAGTGTACGTTATGGAAACGAGAGAAATTCAGGGAGGGCGAAGAGGGGGCTGCCGGAGCGAGCGGGGGACAGCGGCGACGCAGAAGCAGACGACGACGGCATCGTCTGCTATGCGGAACGCCCGCCGCCATATCAAAGCGCCCTTGTGCGTTTGAAACCTATTTCATTTTATACACAGCTAAAAAAATCTACAAACAATATTGGTAGTTCTTAAAACTAAATTGCATGTGAAAGATGATAAAAGCTTTTTTCTGTTGAGAGCAAGATAACATTTTTAATTGTTTTTGCAACTACCGTTAGAATCCAGACGGCGCTACCATCGTGTCCAAACTTCGTCCCCATTGGCTCTATGGACATGTCACTCCCTTGGCGTTGGGTTGTAGCGCGCTGCTCTAACGCGAAGAAGTAACAACGGCACAATTTGATCGCGCTCGTCCTCTGTGTTCCTGTGCATTCCTTTGGAGTGTCCGTCCTTGTATCTGAGCAGTGCGCTGTAAGTGTCGCTGTCGAGCTGTGACCGTTGTTAGTTCGCGGTCGTCGTGTGTGTGTTCTTTCGCGCCTTTGTGCTCGAGCGGCGCGTTGCAAGTACTGAGCTGCTTGGCGTTCTTCGTGTGACATTCTAATTTGTTGCTATCGCATTCATTGCTTCGCCGTTGCGGCGAAACTGTGACTTTTTCTCGACCCATTTTTTTACGGCGCGACAGAAAGCTCACCCTTCCCAGTGTTTGTAGCTGCAGTAGTTAATCCCAAAAGCACGTAGTATTACTGCGAAAGCTGTTATGAGACCTTTCAGCGGCCGTTTTTGGCGCCGTAATTGTCCGCCGCCGCCGCCGGTGTCCGTAACCAATATCGCTCAAAATAAAAAAAAACGAAATAAGAAAAAAATTATGAAACAAGGTTCGAACCTGGGCCCTCTGTGTGGGAGCCCAGTATTCAACCTCTGAGCCATGCCGGTGCCTGACACTGTTTTTCAAAAAAGACCCTATACAGGCTTCATGTCGGGAAGGATCCACGTTAACATATGCAATATAGCGCGGTAGAAGAGTAAAATAAGCACCAAGCGTCGCACAACGCGGATTCTGCAACCGGGCGCCACACAATGCGAACTGCGAAACGAGGAGGTTGTTGAATGCTCTCAACCCATTAGAAAGGGCTCTGACATAATTCTTCATCGTCATCAGGCACAGCATCAACAAAGCGTGCATAATGCCTTACATGCGTGTATCAGGTACCACGGCTCTCCGTAGAATGACGAAAAATGGCATAGTGCCTGCTTCCCTACTTCTCAAAAATTACAATGATTTATAGCGTAGTGGGTTCCTCGCAAGTGCACTTGTATTGTTTGCCAAGGAAGCCCATAAACGCGTGATCCATCTCCTCGGGGTCTCAGTAAATTTCATCGACCCCCCTTCTCTCCCTCCCACGTCACCGTATGTTATACAGCATGGCGGGAGAGGGAAATAGCGACCGGGTGTCACCCAATGCAAATTGTTTTAACCGGTGGGCCGTTTAGACCTTCCAACCCATTACAAGGGCTGAACCAGAATTCTTCATCGTCATCAGTCGTCGCGTCAACAAAGTGCACATAATGCCTTACAGACGTGTAGCTGGTGCCTCGATTCTCCACAGAATGACAAATAATGGCTTAGTAGGCGCTTCTCAACTTCACAAAAATTGTGATTGTGATTTATGGCAAAGTGGGTACCTTGCTAGTGTACTTGTATTAGTAGCCCCAGGTAAGCTTACAACGGGCTCTAGAAACGCCGCTCTTCCAGCTTTCGCTGTGACTGTGCTGCGGTTTCAGCGCAGGCCTGGCGTATTTTAGGGGCGTAGCTCCTCTTAGTCTAACCTTGTCACGCGTCCGTTGTCCGGCGTATCTGGAGACGCTGCTGGGATGCCGATGAGTGCAGACGCATGCACATCGAGCTCGGTATGTTCTCGTATTTTCTGTACGGTGCAACCCCTTGAATCGTCCAGAATTTGCCACCAGCGTGCAGGGGAGGTGCTCCGGTGTCGGTGGACTCCAGTTTCACTGAAATCGGACCATTTTTCTTGCTTTTACGGCCACTTCTTCGTTGGCCCATGTGGAGCCTTCGCTGCCTCTAGCGTCCAGTAGAGGAGCGGCGGCGGCGACGCCGGGAGACGCTCGCCCGAAGAGGACAACCACGGCGTTGCCGCGGTTGCTGACGGCAATGGACTCGACTGGGGAGTCGCAAACAGCGTTCGTACGACAATCCGAACCGGGTTTGGGTGAAGAAGTCATGGACTTTGCCGCGCAAAACCGGGATGAAGCAGCACTACCTGGGAACTGCAACGCGGCGTCGGCGCACGCCGACGCAGATTTTTCCGCCCCAACGGAGACTGACCACACAGAGGAGGGATGGCAAATATCCCAATCGCTCAGAGCGAAGAAGAAACAGGCGAATGAGCGGAAATTTCAACAAGCAGGGGACTTCTCCGCCGACAGCAGACCTACGACGGACAACCAGCCAAAGCGCCGGGGTCGACCTACAAGATGGAGGCCCCCAGCACTACCCAAGGACGATCTGAAAGTAGTCTTCCGACCTCACCAGGGACTGCCTCTGAAGAATGTGACCACCCAAGCGATCTCCGACGCTATAGTGGAGGCTTGTCAAGGAAAAGTCAGGTGGGATCAATTTATTCTCCGCATCCGACCGGGGTCCAACATTGCACTAGCGTCGACTCCAGACACGACCGTCGCGATGGCGATGAGAGGCGTCACGTCTTTAAATATCAACGGAAGACCACACCCGGTCAACGTCTACGTTACGGCAGGTGAAGGAACAAGAAAAGGTGTTATTCACAGTATAGAGCCGCACACCCCGTCGGAGACCATCAAAGCGAGCATCCGTTTTCGCACCCAGAGCGTAACGCTGGTCCACGCTCGGATGTTGGGAGACTCTCAGAGTGCCGTCTTGACTTTCTTCGGGGACATTCTACCGAGATATGTTTACTACAGAGGAGGTGAGAAGGAGTGTATTCTTTTTCGTAACACCGTCCAATTCTGCCGAGCGTGTGGGGAGGTTGGCCACCGCACCGACGTGTGTCCGCAGCCAGACTCACCCGCGTGCCGTACCTGCGGCATGCGCAACGCAGAAGTAAACCATGACTTCACTCCGACATGCGCAATTTGCACGGGAAACCATATCACTGGAGACCGCAGTTGTCTGAAACGCCTCAAGCCTATTCGCAAGCAATCAGCGAAACCACCCAAGAAACCACACAAGCCAGCCCCTCGCTGGTTCCAGTCGGAGGAAGAGGAATCAGAATGGGAGTACGGACGAGGCGGGGCCCCAAAGAGCCGTTCCAGGACCCGCACGCCGTCGAAAAACCGTGCCACGGAGACAGGACAACCAGGACAGCGGCATCCAAAGTCGACGTCGACGCCGAAAGCAATCTGCCAGGACAATATGAACGCGCAAGCCCTTCCGAGAAGCAAGCCACCGGGGGCATGCCCTGCCCATAGCAACCCACAGGCGGACGCGGTAAGCTATGCGCAAGCCGCATCTCCCACTACCAAACATAAACCTGTTACACCACCGATCACAGAACACCCAGAATACAAGAGAGTAGTAGCTGAGAACAGACAACTTAGAACAGAACTACAGGAGGTTAAGTCTAGAATGGCGCGCCTAGAGTCACTACTAAACCAGTCGAGTAGCACGCAAAGCCCGCCTAACCCACCTGTTGTCTCGCAGCCCGTCGCGCAGCCCGTGGCTACGCAACAACCACAAACACCACCGATAGCGTTCCTAGTTCAACAAATTCAACTTGCTTTTGCTAAACTAGGCCAGATGGAACGCACCATAAGCGACATGAGTCAGGCGCAGAATCCTCGCAAGAGATCTTGTCAGAGCCCGGGTTCCCCCACCAGGCAACCTAAAGAAATTGTAATAACAGATTCCGAGAATACCAATCATGGCTAGACACCGTAACAATAAAAAGACCAAGCAAATCGAAATATGGCAGTGGAACTGCTGCTCATTGAGAACAAAACTTGAAAATTTCAAACAATTTATTGGAGCATCTCTAATCCCTCCTGATATAATCTGCCTTCAGGAAGTAGGCAAATTTCAGATAAATCTTAGAGGGTACATGACACATATTAACCCAAAGTACCCACAAGTGGCGACATTTACCAAGAAAGATATAGCATTGAGTATCAGCTACGTGAGTAATGAGGCAATGCAACACCAGATAATAACAGTGTGGCCCAAAAAACGTGGAGGACCAAAAACAGTGGGGGTCAATATATATAGCCCACCTAAGGAGAGACGAGCCGACTTTGAGAACATTATAGCGCATGCGATGGGTTTATTGAAAGAGAAAGATAGGTTAGTTATCATGGGGGATTTTAATGCGCCACACAGAAATTGGGGATATAAGCAGGACAGCCCTAAGGGCAAACTCCTTGTAGACCTTGTTGAACGGTATGATCTCTGCCAACTTACACAACCAGACTTACCGACACGGGTCGGAAATAGCTTAACAAAAGACACGTCACCGGACTTAACATTTACAAATTCTGAAGGAAACGTCTCATGGGCACACCTCGGAGAAAACTTGGGAAGCGACCACTACATTCTCGGAATAACTATTAATGCCGCCACGACAAGAATTGGGAAAGGGACAATATCTGACTGGAACAAATTTAGGGAGAACATAGGAGTCCAAGGGGAAATAATAGATTTAGGTGACTGGGTAAAAGGAGGCACGCAGGAAAGTGACAAAGGAAATAGAAACAAGCGTGGAAATCCCAGCAGTCGACAAGCACCTGCTACATTTGTGGGACGCGCGGAGAAGCCTCACAAAGAGATGGAGGAAGCAAAAGCTTAATCGCAAATTGAAGATAAGGATAGCTCAGTTGTCACAGGAAGCCAATGACTACGCACGTCAACTAAATAACAGTAACTGGAGGCAATTTAGTGACTCACTTAGAGGGACGTTAGGAACCAAAAAGACGTGGCACATCCTGAGGAGTATGATCGATCCAGGGGCAACAAAAACAATGACGAACAGGGCTTTAAGAATTCTGGAGAATGAATTTGAAGGTAACGATGACGTACTCATCTACGAAGTCAAGAAATTATATGTCGGACAGGACACATGCGAAGTGGTGCATGACAAATATGCAGGAAAAGAACAACCAGAGTTAGACGCTCCCATAACATTTGAAGAGGTTTATGCGGCGGCCCAGTCTTTCAGAAAGAATACCGCCCCAGGACGAGACAAAATAACAAACTCTATACTTAGAAATTTGAGTGACGTAGCCCTCCGACGAATCACGGATTTCTTTAATGAAAAGGTATGGGTAGATGGAGGAGACCTTCCAGTAGAATGGAAGGACTCAAACATCATGTTAATACCTAAACCAGGAAAACCAAGAGATATTAAGAACCTCCGACCAATTTCTCTTACCTCATGCTTGGGTAAGCTTTTTGAAAAAACAATATTGACTAGATTGACAGACTATGTAGAGAGAGAGGGTCTGCTACCGGTGAATATGTTCGGTTTCCGGCCACATGTATCAGCCCAGGATGTTTTCCTGCTGTTACAAAATGACGTCATGAACCCAAACAGAGGATCGAGCGACGAATCTGTACTAGCGTTAGATATCAAGAAAGCATTCGATACGATATCACACAAGGTGATAATGGAGGGCCTCGAATCGATTAACTGCGGCCAACGAATATATGAGTATGTTCGGTCATTTCTAACAAGCAGGAAAGCTACCATATCTTTAGGCTCGGTTACATCTGAAACCTTCGACTACCCAAATAGAGGCACCCCCCAGGGAGCCATGCTATCCCCAGTACTATTTAATATTGGCCTGAGAAAGCTAGCATGTGAGCTGGAAAATGTAAAAGGTCTAGGAGCGGCTCTTTACGCTGACGATGTCACCTTATGGACAAAGGGGGGGTCTTATGCAGACAAAGAAAACGCCCTCCAGGAGGCAGTAGATAAAATACAAGCTTTCGTGACAGCTGCAGGAATGATATGCTCGCCGGAAAAGACTGAAATGGTTAGAATTAGGGCACGATATGCAAAGAAAAAGGACTTAATACCGATAAAAATACTGGTAGACGGGAGACAAATCAGGGAGGCAGAAGTAATACGCGTGCTTGGAATGTGGATACAAGGGAATTCGGGCACGACACACACACTGCAAAGGCTGCGGGGAACCACGGCGAATGTGGCCCGGATGATCAGGCGGAGAGCAAATAGCAAAACGAGACTAGAGGAGAAAGAAACCATTGCACTCGTTCATGCATTTGTTATCAGCCGAGTTACGTACGCGCTGCCGTACCAGACAATGACAAACCAGGAGACAAAGCAAATAAACACAATCATAAGGAAAGCATCCAAAGCAGCATTGGGAATTCCGGAAAATGCCAAAACCGAGAGGGTAGAGAAATTGGGCATATACAATACTTTTGAGGAGTATGCTAATGCGGTGCTTTTATCTCAAAAGGAAAGGCTCAATTCAAGCTATCATGGGAGAAGAATTCTGGAAAAGATGGGATACACATTGCGGCCGCTATATTGTGACGAGAAAACGGTGCTAATAGATGCGGAAAAACGCACACATTTAACTGTGGCACCTATTCCCAGAAATATGCATCCGACGTACCACGCAGGTAGGAGGAAAGCAAGAGCAGACTCCTTACGCAAAGCATTTCAAAATAGCCCAGAAGCCGCCTTTGCAGACGTAAGTAAAGCGAGCAGAGGGACACATGTAGTGGCAATTGTAGCACAAAATCACACCACAATGTCGTCGGTAAAAACGTGTTACACACGAGTGGCAGAGGCGGCGGCAATAGCCATAGCCATATCCAACGCAGAAATCAGGGGAGAATCAGTGGTTGTGCTCTCCGATTCACAGGTGGCATGCCGAATGTTTCTCCGAGGAACGCTACCTAAAATAGCGTACAAATTTTTAAATAAACCCATAACAGGAGATCATCACGTTATATGGTGTCCTGCTCACGAAGGATTGGAGGGGAACGTCATGGCAGACCGTATAGCTCGAGGCATCACCAACCGAGCGACGGCAGGCCATGACGTTGAACCTCTTCCCAATTCGCGTTATATATATCCTTCTCCAACAAAGGAAGCAAAGAAGGGAATACGGGCTTCCACATGAAGACGTGGATAGCCAACAAAGCAGGGATTGGAGACGCATACAAACCAATAGCTTTCCCAATTTGTACCATCTAAGTAGAATGTATCCCTCAAGATTTAAAGATACCTGTCCGTGGTGTTCACAAGCACCAACACTCAGCCACATAACATGGGAGTGCACCCAGAGGCCCAAACACATCGACAGCCCACACATCACTAAGCAACCACACATGTTTCACAGGCAGTGGGAGGCATGGCTTGCGCACGAGGACAAGCAGAGCCAAATAGCTTTGCTTGACCAGGTACAGCGAGCCGCTCGTGCCAGCGGAGCCCTGGACTAAGGGCCCGACCAAACTGCCTGCATTTTATTTTATTTTTTTTCTGAATAAAGTTTCTTCCTCCTCCTCCTCCTCCGGCGTATCTCCCGGCAGCCGGCAGTAAACGGCAGTATCTGTCCGGTGGTGGTGGTGGTGGTGTGCGGCGTGACCACCCTTACTGCGCATGCGGATACCCTCTCCACACACCTCCTCTCCCCTCCCCCTCACCATTTCCCATGCCCTCTACCCCTCTCCCCTTTCCCTCTCCACTCACCCTCTCACCTTCCCCTCTCCCATACCCCTCTGCACTTCCCCTCTCCCATACCCCTCTCCACTTCCCCTCTCCCCTCCCCCTTTCTACTCTTCCTCTGAAACGCGGGCTAGACATGCCGAAATTCTCTTCTGCGCAACGCCGCGATGAGCTCGAGCGCATGCGCGTCCCCTCCCCTTCTCTCTCCTCTCCTACGCTGCCCCCCTACTCGCCCGCCTGTTGACCGCGTTCTCCGCTCGCCCTGTGAGAATTAACGGCCAGGCTAGATGGAAGATACGACGCGCGTAGCGTACCTCTTCGCGTTCCACGACGCGAGGTCGGTAGCATGCCCAACGAACGCCAACGGAACGCGATCGTGGAGGTGCTCCGGCTTCGCATCGCCTCATGGTCCTGCTCACGCAGGAGTTCCTGTAACTATGCTTAACCACCATTATTTAGAGCTTTTCAACTATTTTTGAAAATAGCAAGCTGTTACAATGATATGATGTGGCATTATACACCTTCTTTGTATTTGTACCGCCTTGTATGCGCATGCGTCCAAGGCTGCCTGCACCTGTGTCATGGGTGGCTTGTCCCGGCGTCGTTACTCTCTCGATGCACGAGCCAAGCCAAGTCAGCAAAAATGTCACTACGCAGATGCGCGGCCGCACCGAGTAACAGCGTGCGTAAGTTCTGAGACGAAATGTAGGTAGCAAAACTATGTTGCTCCAAAATCTTAGCGACCTGAAAACTGCATGCACGGTTGCATGAGCACGCTGAAAAGTTGCTCAAGACGCGCTCACGAGCATGGGATAATTACGTCGCGCGAAGGCAGCGCCACTTTATTGCATACTACTAACGCAGGCCGATATGTACGTATTTATGGAGTAATACCTTTTAATATAAAGAAACAAACGATATTTCAATACTAACAAAGATATCGTTGACCACGTACAGCAATTAACGGTCACGTGGCCCCGTAGAACGGATCGTTCATGTTTCATCATTTTTCGCGACTTTCAATTAAAAATTAAAATATAAATCCACTTCGCACGAAAAATACAGGGTTGGTTTGAGTCAGTGCGACGGACAATCCTTCCACCAGTATAGTCATCTCATTTCATGTTCTGGGCAGTTGCCGGTGTCCTTAAAGCTTTGCTCTAAAAGCGCCAACCCTGCGCCGAGCGCGCAGCACACACACAGCGGAAGCCGTAGGGGCAGCCGTATAGGAGCCCTTTGTAAACACTCTTAGGGCGCTGTAGTTAAAGCACAGCTGCACCGTAATTCATCCAACGGCACCGTAATTCATCCTCATTGTGCAATGTAGCGAGATACCCACTATGCGTCTGTAAGGAAATTTGGGCACCTCTGCACAGGTGCACACAATGTTGATGCTGCGGCTGGTGATGAGACGAATTATCGCGAGCCCTTTGTAATGGGAGGCCATCTTTGGGCTATGCAGCCGTTACGCAGTTCAGGTGTTGGTGACTTGGTGTGATTGCATGTTTCTACCACGCCATACTGCATCTGTCTACCTCACTTCTCGCTATGTACAATGCCTGTAGAGGGTATTTTTTATAAACTTTTAAGCAATGGGATGACTGTGTTGCAGCGCATTCGACTGCCCCGCAGAACGCATTGGTTTGATGCTGGCACAAACAGTTTTTGTTATTATTATTATGATTAGTATTATTTTTATTTTTATTACATGTGCGTGAGAGTTACGGCGGCCACCAACGGCGGCTGCATCACCAGCGTTTTATTGCGATAGCAATTACATGGACAGTCTCGGCTGGTTTTTGCCGTCCCCGTAGCCGCCGTCATGCTACGTATATATATATATATATATATATATATATATATACACACATATATATATATAGAAGTCCCAAAGAAAAATAATTCCGAAGAAAGCTTCCGAAGCACAGAATCGAACCAGCGACTTCTCGACCCGCAGCGCGTGACTCTAACCACTATGCCACAAAGCGCAGATAGTCCAGGTGGCTAACGGCGAGGGTTATTACACACCCTTTACCGCAGTACTCGGAGAGGGCAGGCGCTTATAAGCGTTTCTTCATTACCAGTGAGATGGCGCTAGAAGCGCAACGGGTGCACTTAAAGGCGTCGGCCAGCTCGCCCCGCTCCTGCGAACACCGTCTCTCTTCGCCCTACAGGGCGTGGTCGCATTCGTGCGCTTATCCACGGAAAGAAGAGGGCAGGCGAGGGGGGGGGGGCGGTTGTTAGTCATGCGTTTTCCCCGCAATGTCGGCGCTGAAGTCACAGAGCGTACGAAGGTCGCTTCGCTTGCTGCAGCGGTCGCGTTTGCAAAACGAGCGCGCTGTTCAAACAGAAATGAGTAACAACTGCGACAGTTAGTTCGCGCTCGTCCTGTGTGTACCTGTTCGTTCGTTTCGTGCGTGCTGCTTTATGTTTGAGCAGTGCGCTTCAAGTGTCGAACTGTTCGCGCTCGTCCTTTGTGTGTTCTTTTCGTGCGTCCTTTGCATTTAAGCGACGCTTGTCGCTTGCCACTCGCCCCGCGCAGCCTTCGCAAGCCAAATCCCTTCCCTGCCCTCTTCACTTGACACATACGCATGAACACGTCATGCGCATGCACGGTCACGTGCGCATGACGTGCCCGAGCCAGCCCGAGCACGCGAGCGGCGTTGCACGGCCGCTACCTTTTTTTTTATGTAGCGGCCGTGGGCGTTTTGTCGGCGTTCTCTGTGGTGTACTGCCTGTTTCTGCGGCACGGGCATGAAATTTGAGACATTTGTACGGGCACGAGAGTGGCGGTATCATGAGCCAGTGCCGCATTAACGTTTACTTGGACGTGGTAGAATAAATGAGCATAATGACAGCTCGAACGCGCCTGAACATTACTTTCGTTTCCAGGGCTGGCGTCTGCTCGATGCGCTAACCGCGGCGACACGAACGCATGGGAAAGGGAAGCACATTAGCCCCGCATCTCGCTGCAATTCATGAAAAAAAAATGAAAAAGACGCACACATTCCCTTTGTGTGTCTGATTATTTCTCTCAAGTTTTATTAATCTATTCAAGTAACAAAGTACACAAACTACACATGTGTCAAATATTTATCGCAGTGTCACGTGCTACTGTTGGCGACGTCAGAGCACAGTCGTCTACGTAGATGAGCGACGTGACAGCACTACCGCCTACGTAGAGCCATTTTCTCATGTACGTCATCCCCTCATTCTCTAAAGCGCGCGCCCGCGAGAGGAAGGGCAAGCAGCGTTCACCTTGAAATTTGACCGTTTTCCGCGGCGCATAGCTAGCATAGCGTTGCAAATTTTGGCAGACGTGATCGTGAACGCCCGGTGTATGCATTGCGCTCGTTAGCTCAAAATTGTCAAACCTGGTGAGGGGCCCTTTAAAGCGCGGACGAAATTAGACAAGGTCCTAACAACGGCGCGTTGCCGGAACTAATTGAGGAGGCCGCGCATTACTTCTCTCTACCGCGTCCAGAGAGCAACACCACCCCGCGAACCAAGGGCACTGCGAGAGGAAAGTGTTAAATATAAAAGGTGCGTTCGTGAAGCCTGATGAATACATACCAACTCGCCCAGTTTTCTGCTTTGTTGAGGAAAGTAGCGCATGTGCCGCGAGAGCAGAAGCGAGAACGCAGGGGAATCGCAAGCAGGTGCTGGGAGAGAAGTGGAGAGAGTAACGCGCAGCTGTTGGAGAGAGGGAAGAGGGAGAGTTGCGCATGCGTAGTGTGAGTGCAGACGCCAAGGCCAACGCCGCGGGACATACCCCCTAACAAGAGATGCTTCACATCTAAAAAAGGATCAAAAGACGCCGCGCACGCCGGTGCGCCTCCTCACCTCCACAAAACGGCCGCCGACAACCAGCAGTCTCGCATCAAACGCCCGGCAAAGTCTGGAAAGATCACGAAAGAAAAGATAATGTAACGCCGAGTGACGCCACCGCGAGTAGAACCGGCGAGAAGGATCTAGCCGTTTTCCTAGCTTTGGCTGTGCTGCACGCCTAAGAAGACACTTGAAGCTTCTGCAACCCGGGAGCGAGGAGATATAAGCGTGCAGTGATGGGGAGTCAGAGGCCTGCCTGGAGACGGTGAAGAAGTTATTTTGAGTGTGGTTCTGTCGGCCAAAGAAGACGTGTTTTATGGTATTCTGCGGTCAGTCGATCGTCGCTCTGAAGGAATCGGGTAATGACGCCGTGTGAGCAGTGAAAGTTGCGTGAGTGTTTCCTGGATGAGAAACATTTGGGACCGACGACGGAAGGGAACAACGACGATCAGCGCTGCAATTTGCGTGAGGGTTTCTTGGAAGAGAAGTATTCAAGTTACGTTGCAAGAACCGTGCACTGGATACGTTTGGTGAATATTCGAGACTTTAAGTGTTCTTGAATAGTTTGTAATGCATGAGATTGCATTTCTAGCGCATTATCTGTTTGTTTTCTTGCAGTTGCTTTAAACACCAATTAAGTTATATTGTGAGTTCTAATTTATACCAACCGAGTGTGCATGTTAGTGTGAGAACATATTTTGTTTGTGCTATCAACTCTTGGCTCTGACTCCGACTTTGTACCACAAGCGGCGTTCGCTGGCGCACTGAAAGGACTTACTCTAAATTTTCCGCGCTTTCGTGGTGCGCTTCGTGTAGAGGTCGCTGCCAGTGTGCTTTGAAGCGTGTGGCCACAAGGAGGCGCTACAGTCAACCGAGCATATATAAGGGGAGTTGGGGAGAGGGAGTTTTTTTGGTTTCCGCTCCGCAGCAACTTGAGTCGTGAGAAAGCCGTGTCTTGACTGGGACACCAAGGTGCTTGACTGGGACTCCAGGCAAGCGCTCAAAGATTCTTGACAATAACTGCCGGAAATACTCTGGTGCCGTGGCAATACCAAAAGGGACTCTCTTATAACAATACCGACCGAACGGCGTGATAAAAGTCGTGAGTTCCTGGCTGTCGGCCCTAAGCTTCACCTGATGGAAGCTAGACCGTGCATCCAACTTGGAGAATACCCGTGCTCCACCCAACTGGCCACGAATCTGTTCCACCGTTGGCAATATAAAGCGCTCCCTTTCAATTATTTCCTTCAGCTTCCTCAGATTGACGGAGATCCTGTAGCCGCCGGATGACTTCGGCACGACTACGAGTCCGAAGCAGCACTCCATTGGCGTCTCTACCTTCCTTATGACGTCCTGCGACTCCAATTCATCCAGCTGTTTCTTGACAACGATGTTTAGCGGAATTGGAATCCGCCTTGGGGCACTCATGGAAAATGGACGAGCGCCGGGCTTGAGGCGTATGCGGTATTCGGCTTGCCGAAATTTTTCCAGTCCTTGGAAAATTTTCGCTTTAGGGGAATAAACACACCCGGCAGAATCTACGAACTGAACGACCCCAAGGGCTTCAATTGCAGGTAGCCCAAGTAGGTGTGTACGTTGACGGTCAACCACATACAAGGTCTGCACTGTGACCCTGTCACGCCACTGTAAAGTTGCTTTGAAGGTACCGATAACACGAAGACTCTGTTCGCCAGGGCCTAAGGCCTCCCCTTCAACGGCATCCAGCACCCGTGGTCGGCCTGGGAAAGACAGCGAGACTACAGATACTTCTGCGCCAGAGTCTGTCTTAAACTCGGCCGGGTGCCCGTTCACAAGTACTTTCGTGTACCTTGCCCGGCGTGAATCCACGTTGTAAAGTTCGATGGAACCTAGCATGGAACCTATGTATGGGTCACTGACACGCACTCCAACGGCGAGGTGCTCTCACAGGCCCACCGTCCGCGGTCCTACCTTGTTCAGACTCCCTGAGGCGTCCTGCAGCGTAACCGTCGACACCTTGTGCCTCATTCGACAGAAACGAGTCCAGCTCCGCTAGCAGCATCTCCACCGGCCCCTCCCGGGAACTTGCAACTTGCGGTGCCTCAAGAACCCGTGCAACCGGAAGTAACGCCTCATGAAACTGTGACACGGACTCGCAGTGGCCGTATAGTGAGGCCACCCCGACGTTTGGACTTGTGAGGAGCTGCCCCATAAAATGTGAAAAGGAGGGATGTAGAGGTCACTGCCAGTGTGCTTTGATGCGTGTGGCCACAAGGAGGCGCTACAGTCTACCGGGCATATATATGCGGAGAGTTGGGTAGAGGGAATAAAGTTTTTTTTGGTTGCCGCTTGCCAGCAGTCCGCCTCGTTCCTCGGCACCTGTGCTGAACACTTCGGGAGGTCGATATATCAGCCCTTGGAACCTGCTCGGCGATTGCCTCCCTATTAACGAGACGAGCGACATTCACTGTATTTTTTTTATTGCGATAGCAATTATATGGACACCCTCAGCTGATTTCTGCCGTCACCGTCACCGCTGCCGTCGTCTTCATGCCCCGAATATGTATATGTATGTATATATAAATACAACCAACAAAGAAAAGTAAACGAGAAGAAAAAAATTTTTGAAGTGCGCCATCGGGATTCGAACCTGCACCCCTCGCTCCTCAGCAAGCCGCTATAAACCACGCGGCCCAGCACCACCGGTTGTGTAGAGTAATAACGGTGAGCTGTTTATATACACCATTTATTGTTGGTGGTATGCTGATGTCAGAGGTGTTTCCGCGTGTGCAGTATCGCCCGAGAGATTGGCCGCAGGGCGCGCTTTAAAGCAATGATAGACTTTGGTTCTGTTCTAAAACGGCCCTTGCGACGCGGACTAGAAAGTGGCCCATTTCTGTCACCGCTTAGCGCTATTCACAGGTAAGAGGTTGACTCAACATGCAAAAATTGCGATAAAATTGCCATAGCAAGCCAAATTCGCATCCTCTGGGAATGCGAGGGCCTTCCCACACCCAGAGAGCCTCTGCCAGCTCCCTCCGAAACGACATGGGAGACCTTAATACGGTCCCCCGAAGAAAAACTGCAGAAAGCAGTCATTGCATGGACAGAAGAGGTCGCCGCCGACAAGCGGCCAGCTCCAAACCTGTGAAGTTTCTTTTATTATAGTTGCGTCCTCCTCCTCCTCCTGTACCATGACGCGATGTGAAACGCCGGGTAAATACTTTAGGTATAGTGAACTAGAACATATCTAGTTCACTATATCTTTAGGTAAAGAATGCGTCGAACGCCTCCGCGCGGCGGGAAGCGCAGCAGGGCCACTCCACGCGCCGCAGTTGTCAAGAAAACAAAAATATGTAAGAGCGTTGGGTTGTAGCACGCCGATAAAACACGAATAAGTAACTGGGACAGTTGTTAGTTCGCGCTCGTCCTGTGTATACCTGTGCGTTCTTTTCGAGCGCCCTTCGTTCTGCTTGAGCAGCGCAGCGCACTGCAAGTGTGGTCATCCTGTGCGTGTTCTTTTGGTGCGTCGTTCGCGGTTGATTGGCGTGGAGCAAGTATCGAGCTGCTTGGTGTTCTTGTGACTTTGTAATTTGTTGCTATCGCACCCATTGCTTCGCCTTTGCGGCGAAACTGTGACTTTTTTTTTCTCGGGGCCCCAATCAAGTGATGTGCGTTCAGAGTTGCCTGAGGCAACGGGCGTGGACAAACTGCGCTTCCTCCCGTCTTCTCCTACTCTAACGCCTACGCCGTGGTTAACGCAAGTCTGATGCCGAATGTACGTTCCCACAGGTCCAAATAACTTTTTTTTTTGCAATGCGTAGTTGCAGACGAACGACCATCCACGGATTGGCACAACGGCCCCGATCATCCCAAATGGAATGAAGGTAAAGAGACTGCGAAATCGACCAGAGGAACGTCGAAAACGGATTCAGACGGAGGAAAAAATGCAAAGCCTTTCTGAGTTTAGCCCTGATTTACGAAGACGGAACAAGACGAAGGAGGACATACACAGGCGTCCCTTCGTCTTGTGCAATCTTCATAAGACTGCGCTAAACTCTTAGGATGTGATGTACCAAAAAGGCAAGAAGAAAGCCTTTGCAAAATTTTCGTTTCTTTAGAGATGAAACGAAGAATAACAAATTGAAAGGAAAGAGAGGCAACCAAAGATGCCTTTCGAAAGACCTTATCATATCTGCAGTGTTCGTCCGGCTCAGGAAGTGCCCGCCTCCTTCGTCGTCGACCTTACATATTGCAGCACTTCAGCTTTCGTCAATTTTATGTCCATAATGGAATTTTCTAGCGAAGAGCCCCGGCCCCCGCACTACCCCACCCCACCCCGCCGCCACCACTTTTCTTGCTGAAAACTCACTTCTTCAACTACGAAACTACTGAATTTATGATCTTTGATTCGGTCTTAAGTATCCGTAATTGATACAAGTACACTAGATATAATGTAGTTATTACATAAAGAAAGCTTCGCTTCTTTGTGTGTACATTGTGCTCTTCAGTTGTTGTCCTCCTGATGTCTTTTTTTGTTGATAGAGTCTGTCATTATTACTTTCCAATGTAATTGTTGATATTCCATTGTTGATATTCCATTCCATTTTTGATGTCGAGTGTGCTTTTACAACTCAACATGGTCATTGATTTTCAATTTACGTTGTTTGTGAGTACAGTATACAATATGGCTGCAATAATAGTCAGAACTGAGTGAACTTATTTTGCAGTGAAAATTGTGATGTGGACTGTAAGGGGCAGTAAAATCAATCACGGGCACCAGAATTTAACACATTTCTGGGGAGCATTCGGTAAAGTTGCTGCGACCACAGAATTCATTTACTCTGAATTCTACGTGGAAAGTGACTATTTGCTTCATTATTTGTTGTTAGTGATTGATAGAGATTTAATTCATTAGTCCCTAAGCAAACAGGCCTACTTGTGGATATTTCCTGAGATAAATATAAAATGGAGGGGGATGTCACAGCTGCTGGTGATGGCCACCATCTCCACACTAAGCTAATCGAAGAAATTAAATTTCTTAATTTAAAATACATTCTTGTGTAAGGTGTGTAAAGGTAGCCATCCAGTAGATCTCGTTTACTGAAGGCCGTAGATGCCAATGACACACAAATAAGTGACACTCACATATGATATGTCCTAGTAGTAGACATTTCAAATGTCATCGCCGTCAAAAAAAAAAGCGTTCGCTTGCGGTTTTAAATGCGAAGCATTTCTTAGCGGACCTCAGGCACTTTGGGCGTTTCTATCTACGTATCTATCTATCTATCTATCTAGCCGCCTACGTCCGGGCGCTCTCCTGGTCGTCTCCATAACTTGTAATATACCAAAATTGGCGCAGCAGGGGATCAATGTATGAAGAACACGATTCACTGGTCATGACATGAATAACGCAAAATAGCTGTCGCATACGTCATGAAACCCTTTCTCTCAGTCACGTGTGGCACATACCCGCATACCAGAGTTCATGTTATGCGGGTATGTGCCACAGGTGATACAAAGTCTCACCCAACACAGTAACCGCGAACACACACACTGACATGCAAGGAAAGTGATAATATTAATAATTGTTGAGGTTCCTAAAACCACGATATGATTATGTGAGACGCCGTAGCGAGGGGCTTAGGAAATTTGGACCACCTGGTATTCTTTAACATGCACCGAGATCGCACAGTACACGGGCATCTAGCATTTTGCCTCCATCGAAATGCGACCGCCGCGACCGGGATCGAACCCGCGACCTTCGGGTCAGCAGCCGAGCACCGTAACCGCTACACCACCGCGGCGGACGCAAGGATAGTGAGGAAGCTGAAGACAGAAGATCCCTGGAAGACGCTCAACTACCATGCACTCGTTCACGTGACCCGCAACGTGGACCACGTCGTATACGCAAAAACCGGGGTCAATGCTTCCTATAATAAACCTGCCGAGAGAACCAGGCCTTTCAACATTACCGGTGACTTCTACATCAATTTATCAAGAACCAACAACGCCTGGTCTTTATACGGCGTGAAACACGGCTTGAATATGGACAGCGCATCAAGAAACCTCGCTGCCACGTTCAGGACAGGAGGCATCATAGATCATTTCATCGTAAGAGGCATCCAGGATTTCCATCAGCTGTGCTATACCTCGCACTTCACTACACTTAGGCCCCTCGTAACCGCGATCACGAACGGATCCGATTAAGAAGTCCGGTCTAGCTGCTGGTGCTCACTGATCACGGTGATGATGACCTTGTTCAACCTAACCTTGTGCTGTTAGGATTCGCGCTATCCAGTATTGAAGAATATAAGCACTACATGTCAGCTTACCGCGTCTGGTGTTGGTAACACCGATGTTGCTGTTGGCATCGTTACGCAACTGTAAACGACTGGTTATATAATATATATGCGACTCTTCAACATACGAGTGTGCGTATACCACTTCCACATTTCTCAAGCGTCATTCCGTAACGTTTCGCTCAATGTAAAAAATTACACCACAGTCACCATCCCGCGCATGCTTCGCATAACATCGATTCCCACGGTACGTGGGATCTGCCGATTTTTTTTTTTTCAGTGGGGCCAACATGCCCTACAGCATTGCTTCGCGCTGCTGAAATGTTCATGGTTATGACGCTGTTAGTTTCGCATGTAATAGAGTTCAACCTGGATTAGCTAAATGGAGCTCCTTGTTCGAGACGCTATGCACTCAAGTGTGCACTTTGCCTGTGCCAATCGAGCAACACTTCCTGCACATCACCACCGTCGTCGTCCTGGGAGCAAGTAGAGGCGAAAACTTTCCCAGGCTTAATTAGGAGCGAAAATTGCTTTGTGAGGGCAATTCTGAGACGCTTGCGATTCAGGATAGCGCTACGTTGTGAGAGCTCTATATTCAAGGATGTTGCTGCGACCACAGGATTCTCTTACCCTGAATTTTACGGTGAAATTCATTGGTAATTTGGTCCTTAAGAAAACAAGCGTACTTGTGGATATTTGCTCAAGGTGGTCTTGCTCAGCATGATGTCCCGTGCGCAACCTTTGAAACGTGAAAAAAAAAATTGACGGCACAAGAGACAGATAAATGCCAACGGAGCCTTACCTCTATTTAAATGTTTACACGAATTTCTATGCTCACTGACTGAGAAATATTTGTGGCAATCTCTCTGTCATGTAAGGCGAATTTCTATAAGAAAAAATGCATAAAGCCAAATAAATTTACCTTGCGGCGCTGGGGCTCGCAGCTATGGACGCACGCTCACCAGTCGAGTGTGTTACTCACTAGAGTGCACACCCACGCTTGCAGAATGACAGTATATCTGAACAATACGAATGCGTAGCCCGGACGATGCAAAAGAAATGCGAAAGGTGAAAACTTTTCGTGAAGGCTTTGGTGAACTAAGTTGCGCCGATGAAATAAAAGCAGTCTTTCTAGGAAAAGACGCAATGCCGACAGAGAAGATTGCACGCATCAGGAAAACTGGGACTTGAGAAAACTTGATGCCCAACACGCGTTTCGGTGGTCGCGGGACGCGGCTTCAGTGGGGCTGTTCCAGGTGATGAACGCTAGAAGGAAGGTGAATGACGCCGTGCCGGTGCCGTTCAAAATTAACATTCCTGGGAAGGCGTAAAATTCCTATTTTGTTTCAGTTTTACAAAAGAGAAAAAAGTCTCGGACTGTAGGAAGGCCGCAACCGCAGATTTATGGTGGGTACAGCGGAGGTAGGGCTCATACTAAGCCGGAGCTCAAGCGACCCGTGGTTCTTTTAAAGTGCAAGAGCATCAGCTCCGCTGTTCCATCTTTTCGCGTTATATAACCTGCGCCAGCGCAAAAGCGTAAAAGTGGATTTTGTAGCAAGTGCGATCGTCACGGGTTTGCAAGAAGCCAGACAGCCAACGAATTGGGCTTGGCCTTCCTGTTGGCGTGTCCCGTGCTCGGGTCCAATCTTCCGGCGAGCGAGTCATCTGGACGAGCTCACTCGCTGCCCGGCCACCGATCACGCCGTTACATCGACTCTTATTTGCACAACCGGTGTGGCCCGTGCCGTATACGCAGGATGCTTAAGTGGGGACGTATTTTTTTCTGGATAGCGGGTCTGAAAAAAACCAAAAATGCAAGAGAATTTAGATGCACGAACCCTATACTCGAAAACAGAGTGAAGCGTCATTAGGCTTATGGCCTTTCAGTCCTTGTAAAAATTAGAATGTTCTTGAAAAGGCTTTTTGACCCAGCGCGAGTTCTGGAAATACACTATCTATATTTAAGATAATATACTTCAACAGGTAAGAACTCTTTGTGGCGGTTTTTGTTTTTGAGAGACAAACGTTTCCTGCTCTCCCGACTAATGTAACTTGCGAACAACTAAACAGGTATAATGGAAGCAATTCCCGAATCGAAACCCAGTTTTTTTAGGACAACGCACGCTGAACATCTCAACCCGCTTATATCTCTGTTCTACGAATAAAGAAGCACGTCCTTATGAAAAATGAGTTTTATTAAAAGGACTAACAAGTGTTCATTAGTTTAAAAAAATGCGCTTTAATGTTTTCATTGCGGTGATACTGTTGTCTCCTTCGATTCAGAACGCGACGCGAATACATCAGTGTGTTAGGTTTTGTTTTATGGCCATTTGTTCTCGCCGTATTTTTCGCTGATATATGGGTTCAGTCTCAAATAAACCACTTGGGCTCTAGCGATTTCGGCTGTAAAAAATACTCGGCTAAACGATACCTGCAGATAATTGCTACCGAAGATAGAGAACGTCGCGCACTGGTTTACGGTGGCTGAACCAGAACAAGTCAGACGTTTCTGCCTCATAGGTTTCTTATGAAAGCGTTTAAACGCCGAATTGTTCCCGAATACCGCTACCCTTCTGTCATCATCCATGACGGTCGATAATACGTGAAATAAGCGAATATTTTATGCCTTACGAATATTTATTGCCAACCTGGTAACAAAATATGCACACTGTTAAGCACTATTGCAACTGGCAACATCCGCTTCTTGTTTATTTTTGTACGCTTTTATCTGGAGGAAAAAAATGTTCTCTCAACGTATCTGCATTTACTGCGTTAGGCCATGGTTTTAATGGCCCGATCATTCCTTTTTCTTCTTCTTTTGTTTTGCCTGAATAAATTCTTAGGCCTTGAAATTTGTTTTGCGCATATAAAGTACATTTGTGAAACCATGAATTTCGCTTGGACCACGTAATGTGAAAACCTCACCATATGCATTGCGCATGAATAGCGTCGTCATGCATAAACTTGTTAGAATATTCGTCACGAGAGAAAGTGCGGTGACCAGTGTCCATGTCGCGTTTTGGTTTTAAACAACAGCCCTAACAACAATAGGACGTCTTATCGGATAATATTTATCGAAGTATGGAGTATGACATAACGCTTTCTTTCTTTCTGAGAGGCTCAGTAGCGTGCGCTAAATGACTAAACGAATAAAGCCTAACCCTACTCGAATGTATTGGAGAAAGTTTCCATCAACCTCTGCAGCACGACTACATAATTATTCCGCCCATTGTGATTGTTGTTTGGTGATCGATAGCCCATAGTGCATTGGTATCGCCGGAATCAAACGGTCGAGATTCCCAAGACATGAGTGTTGTCGTATCTTTTTGTAAGTGGGACAAAAAGCATTTGAGCAACTTCTTATATGGTCAGTCCGTTAGAAACGCCCATTCTCTTTGCGCAGGTGGCTTATCGGATACGGCGACATAATCGACTAAATTTATATCTTTGTTCAAGTGATTCGACTTCACATCGATTTCGATAGAATCCTATGAGTGCTATGCCACGTTGTTGTTTCACCCGTCAATATGAGTTTTTTCAGCCCGAATTCATTTTATATCTTTTATGAGATTTTCCTCTCAATTGTAAATGTAAGAAACTCAATGTGCCAGTTATAACACACGGAGAAAGTTCTTATGCATGAGCAAACACCCGAAAGAATGAAATATACTGCTGCAGCTTCTCAGAGTCTCTTGACAAGATACATCCATTACAATAGCCCGCCACGCTTGCGTTCGCATGAACGCGCCCGCGCTTCGATTCCAGCGGGGATTGCGTGCTGTGCGGAATGAGAAAAAGCGTTTCTTCAAACACGCGTGGCCGCATTCTCTAAACTGCGTTTGCATCACTCGCCTCGATAAGGTCGGCTTCTCCTCCAAAAGCTCTTGTTTCCTGCGTTTCCCCGCCGTCATTTTAAGGAACTAATGGCTCGTCTCGATCTAGATTTCTCGAAGCGTTGCTGCTAGGCTGATCCCGAAACGCACGAAGCCTTGCATCATCTGGCTGCAAAAGAGCAGCCGGGCGAACAGCAGCGATATAGGGTTGGCGCGTTCTTTTGCTTCTTAACGCACAACGAAGCGCACACACGTTGCGTAGTACATCGTTTCGCGTAGTGAAGCACTTCCGTTCTGGCCTCTTCCAAGACCATCTTGCTTGCTCCTTCTTCCGTACCTCTATACGCGTAAGTGCGCGCTTCCTTACCTCCCCCCGGCCGCCGCAGACGCGCTTACGGGGCAAAATAGATCGCCAACTCGGGACTTGAGCGACACGGTTGCAATTTGATCGTATTCTATCGGCTACGAATAACGAGCGCAGCGAATTGCCCAGCTGTATGTAGCATAGAGGTAAATTCAGCACAAAGCCATCTGAGCATACGTATTGGTGTTGCATAAAGATCAAGATATTGAGAACGAAAGGGTGGAACAGAGGATTCGATGTGATAGGGACGAGCAAATGAGCGGGAAATATTTTCGAGCATGTTGCAGTTGTACCGGCACACTTAAGGTGCTGCAGAAAGACGCGTGGTAGGTCAGACTGGTGAACGAACCAGTAGCGAAACCCGTTGGCAGCAAGCTCTCACGACTGCTCAACTGAGCGGCAACAATCTATCCGGAAAAGAGGCAACTGCCCCGAGGCATGGGGAAGTGGTAAGAACTGTACAGACGGATGTAAAAGAGATTACGGCAGCAATGTTGCTGTGTTCCCCTTCAAGTTAAATGAGTACTGACAGATTTTGAGCCACACCCAGAGCGACATTTTTCGTTTTCATGAGATGCGCTATCAACGCTCGCCACACAACGGAGCCAGACAACACGTGCAAAGTTAAATGCGAAGCATCTCTTAGCGAACCTCTGGCACTTTGAGCGTTTCTATCTAGGTATCTATCTATCTATCCATCTATCTATCTAGCCGCCTATGTCTGGGTGCTCTCGATCGCCTCCTTAACTTGGTGTAGGCCAAAATTTACATGGGAGGGTAAGAGGATTTGACGAACATGATTGCCGGGTCATGACATGAAAAACGTTAAAATCCTGTGGCGTACGTCATCAACCCCTTTCCACTAGACACGTGTAGCACACACCCGTTTACCACGGGCCGCGGTGTACGGGTATGCGCCACAGGTGATTGACAGTTTATATCCCAGGAACGGCGAGAACAGGCATTGGCAACCTAAATGCTAGAGCGTTAAGGAAAACCAACATCGGCAGCGTTGACTCAACGAATGGAAAAAATGAAAATTACGATCCCAGCAGGAATCGAACCCAAGCATTCTGCGTGGAAATCAGGTATTCTACCACTGAGCCACGCCAGGTCTATAAATTGGTTAGGAAAAACAGCCTACGCAGGCGTAATATTGGTGCAACGTCAATTGTGGTTGTGGTGCTGGCTATGTGATCTTACAAGAAAGCAATGAACACTACATGATACTCCTACGATCTGTACTCTACGATACAGGCGTCATATCAGATTAACGTCTGTGGTTCCAGTGTTGGCTCCGCTTTTATAGCAGTCTAATAAACATTACGTTTGTATTCCTATGATTCAGCAAGCTATATTGGAGCATTGCTCGACCCCGGAGGAATACATTAACGAAAGTTACATATGATATCCACATCACCGCATCGTAAAGTGCACTTCGTCCACCAGAACGATGCAGCGTCCTCTTCATTTCTTACGAGGCTGGGCGATGGCCTCATGCTGACCGAGGATGATGCCAGATTGATTGACAGCCGCTTTGTAGACTAGGCTACGTAGGCCACATACGCCCAGGTAGTCTACGAATACGACAAACACCATCCACTGATGTTGGTCTACGTAGCATTATCCAGGCCTACCAGCCTCGACGGCCTACACCTCACCAACGCGAAGGGTGGCTTCAGGTTCCGACATGTCGCCGGCTCTGTCGATGAAATGACCGAGGCATCCACTTCTAAAAGCTCTACTATACCACATACTTCACTACACACGGACCCCTCATCACCACAATCACGACCGGATCCTATAACAAGTCATGACAAGCTGCTGGTGCTCACTGATCACGTTGATGATGCCCTTGTTCAAGAACTGTCAAGAACTTCTTGCACACATGCACGCGGGTTCATGAAACGTGCGTGCGTTCTCGGGACACGTATCAGCACTACATATCAGCTTACCGCTTCTGGTGTTGGTAATACCCACGTTGCCATTGGCAGCGTTACCCAACCGTAAACAACTGGTTATATTACACATATGCGGCTCTTCAACATATATATGTGTGCGTACAAAATTTATACAAATCTTTAGCGTCATTTTGTAACGTGTCGCTCAGTAAAAAAAGTTACGCCACAGTCACCTACCCGCCGCATGCTTCGCATAACATCGACTCCCACGGTACGTGGGATCTGCCGAATTTTTTTACTTTGATTTTAAAATTTTCTTCACCCGGCATCTGCAAGCCAACTCCGCCGCAATAGACATTATCACAACGAGTCAACACAGTTCACTGGCTTTGCGAAGTCTGCGTCCCTCATGCAGCCTAGATCGCAGAAATCACTGTCGGAGTCGCTGGTCAACAGTTCACTCATCGTCGTTTACGTGAACCACATGCGACTGCCAGCAAATGACAGAGTTGTTACTAGTATGTCGCGAGTTGCAGTCCTTCCGTGACGTCAGACTTGCGTTGGCAAAACCGGAAGAGTTTTTTAAAGGTAGCGGTGTTCAAGGTATATTCGATGCATTCCCAAGCACATACGATACTGTATTTAGGGTTCTCGACACCCGTGATTTTATTTAGAGCAACAAGCTGAAAATACTGATATTTCGTGTCACTAGTCTTTTAACACGCTGGTTGCCGTGCGACGGCGAGAGGTCTTTTGTGTTCACGCAAACGGCAGTGACCCTGTGGTTGTGCGGTTCGTAAGGTGGCACCCCGACCACGGCCCTTGTTCCCGCCTAACTTTTCTTCTCCTCACCTCTGGCTATGTTCACTTGAGCAATAACGGGAAGAAAAAAGAGAGACAAGCTGGGCGTGTGCTTGCCACGAAGCGATGATGGCTGCAGCGGGTAATCCTACAAGCTGCGATAATCTTAGAAGCTGCGATCAGGTGGGCAAGATGTACGCACCTTAACAAGGCATCCGGGGCGTGACAGGAAGTTGAGTCCTATTGATTTTTCTGTTCTCAAGCTTTTGATACGTTAGAAACAAGGAGTGAAGAGAAATAATAAGGCCGGGACTCATAGGCGTGGGCGGGGTTCTCAAGGTTCGTCTCGGCGCCCTCCCTCCCTATTCAGACAATGTATGGGGCAGACTTTGCGGCCCCTCTTCTTAGGTGACTAGGGCTCTGGGGGTGCCACCCTGCCCCCCCCCCCCCCCTCTGCGCACGCCTATGCTGGGACTTATGTTGCCTGGCAAAAACTTTAAGTATACAGCAGATTTTCAGAGCTATACAAGAAAGTTATAAACGGTCGATATGCTATTACTGAACGTGATTTTTTGATGAATCAAGGAAGTATCTAGATGGCTGTTAACTGCCACTTACTGAGGGTTTAAAGAAAATAGTAGACGTCGTTCTCTATTTGAGCGTATACAATGAGCGATCCCAAGCAACGCCATATATAAGTTAACGATTATGTTTTGTTCCTTAAAGCAATAGTAAGGTATTCTGAAGCCATCCCTTTACCTTCAGGCGCTACACTAGAGTGCTGGAATTTGTTTCTTAGGACTGTGGTTTAAGTTTCCGAGGTTACCGGCTTGTTCGCAGCTTTTAGAAAGTTCTCACAACCGGTGCTCCCTTAAGAAGGCGTCAAAGGTTTCACGAAGGGGCAGCAACATCCGGAAATATCTTTGGACGTTCCCACCATTGCACGCACTACTCCAATCACAGGCTTCCAAACCCTCCCTCAAAGTTTAAGACGATCACTTATTCCTCATTGCTGAAGCCCAGCTTATTCCGTCTAGGCTTCTAAGTTATGAAACTATATTCAGTTAACAAAATATCGGTTTAAGGAAGTTGGCAGTCCACATTTCAGCGGACTTTTGCACGAATGAACACGGACAGGCGCTATTTTGTCCTGCGCCCAAAAGTTTTGCGCTTAACGGTGCTGAAGTACGTGCTCCTTTACTTTCACTTTGCGGCTCCTTACGCCGATGACGCGCTTCGAAGCGCACAATCATCTGAGAAAAGCCAGCGCGGTGTAACTCGTCTCAATCGCCGCTGTGCCGTCAACCATACACGCGCACCGATAAGAAATGGCGTTGCTGAAGCATTCGCGATTGCCTTCCTAGCGACATCGCACCTCTTCTGCGCCGTGGATCCTTCGGAGAACGAAAAGAGCCCCGCTCCCTTGGGCGTAGCCGTCACGTGCGTGTACGCCAGCTCATACACGGCTTCCCCTTAATGGGCCCATCCGCGACGGTGACGGCGCTGCATAGCCAGAAATCCCCATGAAGGGGTTTCGCTCCCCCTTCCGCTTGACGTGTCACAGCTTGCCTGTCGCTCCCTTTTACCTTTACCACCCGTCACTTCATTCATCGATAATATTGTGTACTCGATGGTACGATGATATCGTGGTTCGGGGAAGTGAAGTCGCAGCAAGTACTATATTGATGATTTCCCCGCGTGATGAAGGGCTTCATTGTTGGATCTCCTTAAGCTTTAGATAGATAGATAGATAGATAGATAGATAGATAGATAGATAGATAGATAGATAGATAGATAGATAGATAGATAGATAGATAGATAGATAGATAGATAGATAGATAGATAGATAGATAGATAGATAGATAGATAGATAGATAGATAGATAGATAGATAATCAATCTTTCTAATGATAATCTCGCGGATCTTAGCTTGGCCTGGTACGTTGCTTGCTATACATGTGTCGGGTGATGACTGCAGTATGTACAATGAACACATATACAAATCGTGCAGAGTTCCAGTCACACACACACGTATATATTGCCACGTGACGTATGAAGTTGGTCACTGCAGGTGCGCTCTCTTTATCATTTGTTCCATATGCCCTATTCGCTGCACACGTAGAACTATGCGCCCAGTGCGTCAAAGTTTAACGGTGCTATCTCTTTCTCTTTCTGTATCCCTTCACTTGAGGTGCTGATACGAAACGTCACATGTTCCACGCCTTGTTTTGAAAGAGTGCAGCACCGCGCAGTCCTATTCTTTTTTTCTGCAACCAACAGCTGCGCCTGTCGAAGTTACCGCCGATAAATAGGGGCACATGGTCGCCCAATAATGTGGTTGCCTCCCAGACCACCTTTTGGTTTCCTCTGCACTAGTCGCAAGACTACGGGAGAATGTATGAAAATGTTATTTGTAGTTTTAGATGCGAAGTATCTTAAGGCGGAGGTCAATCCGGTGGTGGTGGTGGTGGTGTGCGGCGTGACCGCCCTTACTGCGCATGCGCATACCCTCTCCACTCACCCTCTCCCCTTCCCCTTTTCACTCTTCCTATGAAACGTGGGCTGGACATGCCGAAATTCTCTCCTGCGCAACGCCGCGATGAGCTCGACCGCATGCGCGTCCCCTCCCCTTCTCTCTCCTCTCCTACGCTGCCCCCCTCTCGCCCGCCTGTCGACCGCGTTCCCCGCTCGCCCTGTGAGAATTAACGGCCAGGCTAGATGGAAGATACGACGCGCGTAGCGTCCCTCTTCGCGTTCCACGATGCGAGGTCAGTAGCATGCCCAATGAACGCCAACGGAACGCGATCGTGCAAGTGCTCCGGCTTCGCATCGCCTCATGGTCCCCTTTAGCGGGAGATGGTGTAATTTTTTTTCGTTAAAGTCAAGCTGAGGCAATTCTTAAAAGAGGATGACTTCGAAGAGTATCTTGGTTTTGGGACGTTAAACCCCAGATATTGTTATTGTTGTTATTGACTTCGAAGAGTGTAATGACAGTTTGATCCCGGCTGAATCGTTAACCGGTGTGAGAGTTCTCAATGGTGCAGGAAAGTAGCTTTTTTTTCTCTTTTGTAATGACAGTTTGATCCCGGCTGAATCCTTAACCGGTTTGAGAGTTCTCAATGGTGCAGGAAAGTAGCTTTTTTTTCTCTTTTGTAATGACAGTTTGATCCCGGCTGAATCGTTAACCGGTGTGAGAGTTCTCAATGGTGCAGGAAAGTAGCTTTTTTTTCTCTTTTGTAATGACAGTTTGATCCCGGCTGAATCCTTAACCGGTGTGAGAGTTCTCAATGGTGCAGGAAAGTAGCTTTTTTTTCTCTTTTGTAATGACAGTTTGATCCCGGCTGAATCGTTAACCGGTGTGAGAGTTCTCAATGGTGCAGGAAAGTAGCTTTTTTTTCTCTTTTGTAATGCCAGTTTGATCCCGGCTGAATCCTTAACTGGTGTGAGAGTTCTCAATGGTGCAGGAAAGTAGCTTTTTTTTTCCTCTTTTGTAATGACAGTTTGATCCCGGCTGAATCCTTAACCGGTGTGAGAGTTCTCAATGGTGCAGGAAAGTAGCTTTTTTTTTCTCTTTTGTAATGACAGTTTGATCCCGGCTGAATCGTCAACCGGTGTGAGAGTTCTCAACGGTGCAGGAAAGTAGCTTTTTTTCTCTTTTGTAATAACAGTTTGATCCCGGCTGAATCCTTAACCGGTGTGAGAGTTCTCAATGGTGCAGGAAAGTAGCTTTTTTTCTCTTTTGCCAAAGAAACATTGTCTGCAGCCGCAGTGCTGCTTGAGAGGCTGAACAATTGTGGTGACGTCATCGTCGGTAGTTACGCGTCATCTGCTGCAGCAACACTGTTGAAGCGTGGCCTCTGCGACTAGCTGCGTTAAAGGTACCGGCCGAAGCTTGTCACAGAGGCCAAGGTCGAAGACACTAGAGGCGCTCGTTCACATTGCGCTCGGATGTTTGGCGTTATGGCCGTTAATAAAGCGAAAGCCGTAGATGCCTCATCAAACACTAAAATTGAGCAGCGTCCCGCGTCCGTGTCCCACGTCGGCGACGTCAACATGAGTGATGCAAATTATCATCACGTGATGACGCCACCATATGATGTAATCATGACATCAGGGAGTGTCAAAATTTGTGACGCTACTGCGACGTCACACAACATGACGTCACATGGTGACGTCATCCCATGACGCCACTGGTTGGTCGAAGGTAGGCCGATCCCGGAGGTAGTGCAAGACACGGTGAGATGCAGAAAGCTTACAATGCCTCCGATCCTGGAGGCATTTCAAAACGACGTTAGTTGCAGAAAGCTTTCGGAGGTTGGCGTGGGAGGTTCAGTACATCGGCTTAGAAGAAGAAGAAGAAGGCTTGCGCATTCCAGCCGACTGAGGCGGATGCATAAGGGGTCCAGTGAGTTTTTTGTAATCGATCGGTGGAACATTCAGCTTCCACAAACGCACCTGAGCCTCCGGTACATAAACAGCGCTGTCGCAGTTCGCATCCGTGAGTGGTGGAAACCCTCTGTCGAAGTGCAGCAAATCCTCCTTGAGCGCACGGCGGCTACGCCAGGAAACCGAAGATGACGTATTTCCGGTTAGTTCGTTTCCACGCACAAACCTTCGGCGCGCTCGCGTGGGCGGAGAAAGAGAAGATTTTCTTTAAAGTATTTCTTAAACAATTTCTTTAAAGATCTTTAAAGTATGCGTCCTTTCGGCTTCAGAGCGCCCTGCAAGTTTCGAGCTGCTTGCCCTTCGCGTGACATTACAATTTGTTGCTATAGCATTCATTTCTTCGCCCTTGTGGCGATACAATCCACAATAAACGCTCGACTACCCCTGTGAAGACATGTTTCACTTTCATGTTATACCAATTCCTAAGAAAGGGGGATCAGCCGTGTTATTCTTCTCAGACAACGTACTAACCCTTGCCCCCCATTCCACCCTCCGATAACTTTCTCCACCTCACCTGGCTTTGCACTGCCTCCGGTATCGGCCTAGCTTTGGCCGAGCGACGGTGACATGTGATGACCTCATCAGGTTACATCACGTTGCGAGACGCATATTTGCGTCATGGTGACGTCATATTGTGCTGTCATCACGTGATGACTTTTTTGCCTGAAACGGGTTTTATGCCGGGGTCCACCAAGTACATCCGTTACGGATATGACGTTGATAAAATGGACGCCAACGGGTGAGAAAGAAAAAAAACGAAGATCCGCTGACGAGAATCGAGACCACGATGTTGCGGCCGTGACAGTAAACGCCCGACGCTAAACCAACTAAGCTACCTTGGCAGCTGTTGGAGACTTCACGAACGCGCCTTATATCTTTGGCACTTTGGCGGTGTAGGTAATCGGGGCGGAGCGGGGCGATGCCGTCGTCTGTGTGTCACCGATCTCGGAGGCGTGTGCGTTGGAGATAGATTGAGAAGGCGCAGGTAGGCACAGCAAACATAATTTAATTGCACACAAGAAAAACTATAAGAAAAACACTCAAAACAACTAACAATGAAAATCTTACAAACACTAGAGCAATATGCCAAAATAAACAAACATAATTCTCAGTACTTCTACACCTCCGACTCGTGTCGCTACTATAGAGTCTGTCTGGCCACTTAGGCCTCGCCAATGGAACACTCTTACTCGTTTCCGTTAAATGCCGTAAGTCCCGCCTCCGTGGGGTTGTATCCGCAGTCTATGTATCCGACGGTCCTCTTCAATAGTCGCTCCGATACGTGGCGGTTAGCCACGCTGCCGTAAGCCTCTTCCCGGTCACTGACGTGGGCAGGCGTCGCTGCCGCTTAGGCCTAAGTACGAGCTCGGCCCCTGCTGTACTTGATGACGTGGCGTCCCGGGGATTGTTGCTGGCTGAAGCTTGAAGGGGGACTGCTGCTGGTGCGTCCGGAATTGCCGCAAGGTGCTGCAGCACCTCCAAGGAGCCTCGCCCGAGCGTCATCGAGGTCAACGGCCACGCCACGGAGTGCCAGCGTCACGGCCTCCGGAATCGAACACCCGCTGCCTTCCCGTTGACAGAACGTAGCTGCCAATGCGACCTTCTTCTCCAGTAGCCACGCGAACAATGCCAGCTCATCGAACTGCTACCTTCCTTTACAGCTCGTGTCACGCGCATCGCGCCGTGTGCTACCCTGCACGCGCTCGTGCCTGTTCCGCGTGCTTATCCTCCTACTTCGTCGTCTTCGTCGTCCATACGTCCTCTCCTTACTCATGACATAGGCCCATTTTTCTAAAAAAAAAACTCTACTCTTCTTTCTTTTGTTGTAATGCCCGTCTTCTTGTCAACTCACAGGCCTTTCAACTTGACACTTCACCACATACTTGTCACACACACCCACTTCGCTGGTCACTTCACAACACTGCTATATAAGTCAATCGTCCCTATCGCACTATATATACACCACACACATCAATACATCCCCATGTATGTTGCACAATTTCATCCTCTTAGTGCTATCAAGCTGTGCTTTTCCTTGTTTTACCCTCTACACCTATTTTGGCCGCTCAACAACTTGTACTCATAAAATCGGCCCCCACATTTTCTCTCCCTTTAATATATTCTACACTAAATGAGTCTTCTTGCAGTGCAAGACTCCATCGCATTACTCTTCCATTTGTCAACTTCGCCTTATTTATGAAATTTATCTGTTGATGATCCGTCTGCACTTTGAAATTGTTTCCGAACAAATCGATGTGAAACCTTTTGACAGCCCATACTAACGCCAAGCCCTCCTTTTCCTCGGTCGAATAATTTCTTTCTGCCTACTCTCCCTTTTGGTACTGTGTGCTGACACACATCACATGACTTCACATACCTTATAACTTCTGACTGAATCCCAGGCCAAAATAATTCTTCTGTAATTCTAGTCAGCGTGTTCTTAACTCCCTGATGCCCTGCCATGGCACTGTCATGTCCCAAGATATGTATTGCTTTCCTGTAAGCTTTGGGTACCATCAGCTGTTGTACTTCCTTTCCTGAATTAAACTGGCATCTCCTATACAATAGTACATCGTGTATTTGGAACTCAAGTACATTCCTGCTTCGCTGTTTCTTGAATGGTTCCCCTACCTTATGAAAACAACCCTTCAACGATTCATCCTTTTTCTGCTTTTCTCGGAACTCCGTAGGGGTTACATCTATACTCTACATGGTCGCCACCTTCAATCTTGTGGCCTCTGCTTCTCTCTTTGCCGCCGCTCTCGTAATTGCTGCCAATGCCACTTCTGCTATTGGCGGCTGCACTTCTCTTACTCTGTCGTGGCATGATTCCTTCTTACCACTCTCCTTTGGTTCCGCTACTCTACCATTGGTTGCATTCTGTTCATCTACTACGTCCCTGTTGTTTTCCCAGTTCGTATCAGGCTCATCTACTTTCCCGACTCCCGGCACATTACCCAAAATCAGGTCATACATGGGCTTCTCCAAGCACTTTGCTGTCACCCAACCTGTGTAATATGGACTTGCAACTTTTATCCGAGCTTCTGGAAGCCTTCTCACCGAACTATCCAACAAAATGACTGTTGCCTACTCCCCTGTTAGATTCGATTCGTCTACTAAGCTCCTTTTCACCAAAACAATATTTGTGATTGAATATACGAACAGCGCAACTGACAAGGACAAAGGAAGGTAACAACACACAGCGCTGACTTTCAACAATGATTTAATAGCGGAGCGAAGTACATATATAGTGAAAAAATGGGCATGCGTAGAAGGTGCAGTTAACAACCACTGCGATACAATGCCAGCAAAACTCTTGTCACTTTACGGATCGTGCTGGAAACCAGTGCATATCTTAAAAATGATCTAGATACGCTATCTTTTTCTGCAATAGCGCAACTGATGGGGAACTTACACATGTACCGTCAGATTTACTTATGTGATAGGCCTCAATTATCTCACGCGTGGCCTGCGAGTGGTGCTTGCCTATTACCTCGTATATTCAATTATGACCTACCAACTTGCCCAAGTTTCCACGCTTCAATATTTGTGCCTGTATCTCTCAAAACTTTCACGCTTTGTCCATGCACCTCTCCGTCTACGACCGGTAACCATTCTTCTTGCGAGTACAGCCTAATTTCGTTCTTTCCTGACTCTTCTTTCTGTGCCTGTTGCCTTTCTTCCATGCTATCCCTCTGTGAGTCCACTATACAAGCTATTTTGTCTGTACTCCAAGTTCCTTCGTGCTACCACCGTGAGAGTCCATTATACAGGCTACTTTGTCTGTAGTCCCTGACCTACACTCATTCGCCCGGTGTCCCCTTCTATTGCACAACTGACACACTACTACTTGTGGCTGTGAACGACCATCTCCAGCTCGACAATTCATAGCTCGGTGCCCAATGCGGTTACACAGGAAACACCTGAGTGGTCGCTGTGACGTGTTCGGTACCCCCTGAGGTCTACCCTTTGTCTCATCTGTGCTTGCTTTGTCACAGCCTTCATTTGCCTTCCCTAGGTTTCTAAATTCCTGGGCATCCAAATACTGATCGGCATGCTCTGCTACATCATCAAGTGAGGCTACCTTTCGTTCTTTCAGGAAAACACTTAACTTGTTACTGCAGCAATTCACGAATTGCTCCACGACCATGCAATCTTGTACGCCTTCATAAGTTTTTTCTACATTCGTCATCTCCATCCATCTTTCAAAATAATTTGACGAGCGGCACACAAACTGCTTCGCTGTCTCTGCATTCTCTGGCTTGCACCCACGTAACCGCTCACGGAAGCCTTTTGCCGTCAACCTAAATCTTTGCAACAGTGTTTTCATGATTTTATCATAATCCATGGAGTCATCAGCGGGCATTCGGCCAAAAACACTTAAGGCTTCTCTTACCAGACAAAGGCTGAGTGCTGTTGCCCACTCCCTTCTGTCCCAACCTTGACCCCTGGCGATCCGTTCAAATCTGTGTAAATAGGCATCCAAGTCATCACGTCTTTCATCGAACGGAGCCATTAACTTCCTCGGACATATGCGGGTAGTTTTGGGTGACTGCGAGCCAGAGGATGCTGACATGACACTCTGGTCATCCTGCGGAACACCATTAAGTTGCGCTAGTCTCAACTTTATTTCCAGAAGCTCTTTTTTCGCGTTCAAATTCGCGCTCCTGTTTCTCTCGTTCATACTCGCGTTCCCTCTTCTTCAGTGCTATCTGCTTATCCTGTTCTATTTGGGCATTTTCAAAAAACTTCAAAGTCTCCTCTTCAGTCATTCCTAGATCTTTAGCTAGCGCCGTCAAGCGCTCCCAATCCATCTCCGCACCAACTTATTACCAACTGAGAATCGGTGACTGGGCCGGACTGAATCCTGGAATCGTCTGATCCTGGCAGGCTCGCCAATTGTTGTGTCACCGATCTCGGAGGTGTGTGCGTTGGAGATAGATTGAGAAGGCGCAGGTAGGCACAGCAAACATAATTTAATTGCACACAAGAAAAACTATAAGAAAAACATTCAAAACAACTAACAATGAAAATCTTACAAACACTAGAGCAATATGCGAAAATAAACAAACACAATTCTCAGTACTTCTACACCTCCGACTCGCGTCGCTACTATAGAGTCTGTCTGGCCACTTAGGCCTCGCCAATGGAACACTCTTACTTGGTTCCGTTACACGTCGTAAGTCCCGCCTCCGTGGGGTTGGATCCGCAGTCTATGTATCCGACGGTCCTCTTCAATCGTCGCTCCGATACGTGGCGGTTAGCCACGCTGCCGTAAGCCCCTTCCCGGTCGCTGACGTGGCCAGGCGTCGCTGCCGCTTAGGCCTAAGTAGGAGCTCGGCCCCTGCTGTACTTGATGACATGGCGTCCCGGGGATTGTTGCTGGCTGAAGCTTGAAGGGGGACTGCTGCTGGTGCGTCCGGAATTGCCGCAAGGTGCTGCAGCACCTCCAAGGAGCCTCGCCCGAGCGTCGTCGAGGTCAACGGCCACGCCACGGAGTGCCAGCGTCACGGCCTGCGGAATTGATTGCCCGCTGCCTTCCCGTTGATAGAACGTAGCTGCCAATGCGACCTTCTTCTCCAGTAGCCACGCAAACAATGCCAGCTCATCGAACTGCTGCCTTCGTTTACAGCTCGTGTCACGCGCATCGCGCCGTGTGCTACCCTGCACGCGCTCGTGCCTGTTCCGCGTGCTTCTCCGCCTACTTCGTCGTCTTCGTCGTCCATACGTCCTCTCCTTACTCATGACACTGTGAGGGGTGAAAAGAAGTAATGCGTCACGATCGACACTTACTAGCGCTTACTCCGCAATTGCGCGCGATATCGAAGGTGATGGTTAAAGCGTCTCGATACCAGCGAGGGACACTGGCCGCGCTAGCGTCGCCGAGGCACCCTAGACGCAGTTACGCTCTTTGTATTTCGCTTCGTGTTAGCGTGCTCCGGTGCGCCGGCTCATCGGAGTAGTGCAGCTTCCACATGCACGAACGGGATTGCTCCGCCGCCGACTATTTCGATTGCGAGAGCGCCGACTAACAAGACTGCTGCAATACGCGTTGCAGAAAGGACATGATTTCGACGGGCGAATATCGTGCCTTGGAGGAGCGAGACAGAGGCCAGCGGGACGCGAGCGTTTCAGATCCTCTACGAACTAGGCGTTGATATGGGTGCATCCACGCCAAACGGTGCTGTAGCTGCCAAACACGAATAGACTTTGTACAAGCTCTCATGTATCACTACACGACAAGCACTGCACTACTTCTGTGAAGACACATTTCACTTTTGTATTATGCCCATTCCTATGACGGAGGGATCAGTCATATTTTTTGCATCACTCAAGTTGACGCCAACGGGGAAATTTCGGGTTTCAAGAGGGATCTAAGGCTTTCGCCTTAATATACGTGAACAATATACGAATGCGTTGCATAGGCAACGCAAAATAAATGTAAAACGGGAGCAATAAAACTTTGACTTGGGCGAGTTGGCACATGCTCGGATATATGCAGCGCGACTTGGACGAAGACAGGAGACACATAAAACACAGACGAGCGCCGACTTACAAGTGAGTTTATTTGCACTTCGACAGGCCTTTTTGTATGCACCAACCCAGCCTGTATCAACCATCACACAGAAGCAGATAAACGACGATAAAGGACTTAATGATGCTGTAAGCAAAAAAAAAAATTTTTCACATGCCTATAGCAAGACGAAAAGCCACCGTTTATGCGCACCTATATCATACAAGAGAACTAATTTTTTGATGACAAGACAGCGCAAAGAATTACACATTCCAGTAAACGCGCCAACAAAAACCAAGCCGAGCACACGCACAGCGTGAAATATCTTGTCCTGGTGACGAGTGAAGTAGGCATCTAAAAGAACAATGACCAACAACCACGGAAAAGCATGAGAGGATGAAACACTCAATGACAACCTAGAGATCAGAATTGGCGTCAGGTAGTGAAGCCAAGAGACTGCTTGCGCTCTTACCAAAAAAAAACGAGCAATACAAAACCAAAAGCAGACAAAATCAATACAGTTAACTGTCAACGGATCAAGATAATTCAAAACAACCCGGCGCCGGGGTGACAACCACGCACTGTGAAAAACGAATTATTTACCTCATTTGTGTCATGGATAACAAGTGTAAAGATGAACAAATGACCAACAAAAACACGGAAAAGCAGGTGAGGGCGAAAGGACACGTCACACAAAACCATCTAAAAATTCAACCTCAGCGTCCGTTAATGTGACTGAAGGCGTGCTTACACATTGATCGGCAGCTTTCCTAATAAAAAACGCTTCAACAATTCTCGTTCTGTCTTGTCTTTGGCTCTTTTCAGAAACTTTGTACTGTTGAAATTTGGTGTGCAGCCGCAACGCTTGCAGTGCTCAGCTAGGAAGCCACCAGCGTTATTGCGTACATTAAGGTTGTGCTCTTTTGCTCGCTCATTAAAACATCTGCCCGTTTCGCCTATGTACCGGCGGCCACAGCTGAGGGGAATGTCGTAAACGACATTTGCGACACATTCTGTGAACCTGTCTTTGTGCTTAGTCGTGCACTGGGGTAACCCTTGCCGGTTGATCATGCTGCACAATTTCGACAACTTACAAGGGGCTGAGAATACTATCTGAACATCGTGTTTTGATGCCACCCTCTTGATATTGTGTGATAATCTATGAATGTAGGGAATCACTTGTACCTGCTTCTTTTGATTCTCCCGTTCTTTTCCCTCGTCAGAACGCTTAATCTTTTGAAGCAACGACACGGACACCTCAGATACCAGGAACGACGGGTACCCTGCGCTCCTCAAACGTGTTACCTGATCTTTGAAGCTTTCAGACATGCACTGTTCACAAGATTTTTTTAGCGCGGACTGGAGACAATTCGTTACTATTCCTCTCTTGACGAGTTTCGAATGAGCGCTTTCGAAGGGAAGTAGGCCTTTCTTTGACCTCGGACTGAATTTTCAGCAGATTCTTTCAGAACTGAACAGCAGGCTTAAGTCCAGAAATTGAAGCCTGCTGTGTTGTGGCCGCTCCCACGTGAAGTTAAGACCTGCGCCATGTTTTGTAAAAATATTGTCACGTGGTCGTGACGTCGACGAAGACAGCAGACGGCGTTTGCAGATTGAAACTGTTTATTTGGCCGAACTTGTGGCCGGGAAAATGAGAACTAGAACTACAGCAATACACGCTGTACAATGATAGCGGCGAACAGGGCGTCGTCCGTCGATCAACTGACAAGCAGTCAAGCGCGTCGGCTTTTATACAGGCGCTATCGAACATTCCAGCGATATCGCTGGTGGCGGCGTTATCTCTCGACAAAGCTGGAACATTCTCGTGCGGCGCGCAATCTTAACAGATTGTTCCAAAACAATCGCGAAGCTTCCTACACATCACGGCGAGGCCTGCGCAGCGCGTTGCCCACAGTCTTTGTGGTTGAAGCTTACACTCATGAAATATAAGACTCGCGGCAATGCCCCCCTCTGAAAAAGCATCGTCCCGATGCTTAAAAACAGAACATGAATACATGCAATACTAAAGAAAACTAATAAAGAAAGCAAACATTAGAGTCCTCAGGTGCGCTACCGAGAGTAGTACGGTTTAAGGCGCACCACATGCACGACCTCGGGTCGAGCTCGGCGCCTCTGGGAGTTGGTGATGCCGTCGGGGACAACCTCGTAGTCGAGTACGCCGAGACGTCGAAGTACCCTATACGGTCCGAAGTATCGTCGAAGAAGCTTCTCGCTCAGTCCGCGTCGTCGTATTGGCGTCCAGACCCAGACACGGTCGCCGGGCTGGTACTCGACGAAGCGTCGTCGAAGATTGTAGCGGCGGCTGTCGGTGTGCTGCTGGGTCTTGATGCGCAGGCGGGCCAGCTGTCGAGCTTCTTCGGCACGTTGTAAGTAAGCGGCGGCGTCGACATTTTCTTCGTCGGTGACGTTGGGTAACATGGCGTCGAGCGTCGTCGCCGGGCTCCTTCCGTAGACCAACTTGTACGGCGTCATCTGCGTCGTTTCTTGGACGGCCGTGTTGTAAGCGAAGGTCACATACGGAAGGACGGCGTCCCACGTCTTGTGCTCAACGTCGACGTACATGGCGAGCATGTCGGCGATGGTCTTATTTAGACGCTCGGTGAGGCCATTGGTCTGCGGGTGGTAGGCGGTGGTGCGGCGGTGGCTCGTCTCGCTGTACTTGAAAATTGCCTGAGTTAGGTCCGCAGTAAAGGCGGTACCTCTGTCTGTGATGAGGACCTCTGGGGCACCATGACGCAAGACGATGTTCTCCACGAAGAACTTGGCTACCTCGGCGGCACTCCGTTTGGGCAAGGCCTTTGTCTCGGCGTAGCGGGTCAGGTAGTCAGTCGCTACGACGATCCACTTGTTGCCGGAAGTCGACGTCGGGAACGGCCCCATTAGGTCCATCCCGATTTGCTGGAACGGCCGGTGAGGTGGATCGATTGGCTGCAGAAGTCCCGCTGGCCTAGTCGGCGGTGTCTTCCGTCGCTGGCAATCTCGGCAAGTCCTAACGTAGTGGGCGACGTCGGCAGCAAGGCGTGGCCAGTAGTATTTTTCCTGTACTCTGGCGAGCGTTCGGGAAACACCGAGGTGTCCAGCCGTCGGGTCGTCGTGTAGGGCCTGGAGGACTTCTGGTCGCAATGATGAGGGAACGACGAGAAGGTAGTCGGTTCGAAGTGGCGAGAAGTTCTTCAGGAGAACGCCGTTCCGTAAGAAAAACGACGGCAGTCCTCGCTTGAATACCTTCGGAACCGCGGCGGTCTTGCACTCGAGGTACTCAATAACGCCCCCAGTTCCGCGTCGGCCCGTTGCCTTTCGGCGAAGTCGTCGGCACTTATAGTTCCGAGGAAGCAGTCATCGTCGTCGTCTTGCGGTGGCGTGTCGACGGGGGCACGAGACAGGCAGTCGGCGTCAGAGTGTTTTCGTCCGGACTTGTACACGACGGTAATATCGAATTCTTGAAGCCTCAGACTCCATCGTGCGAGACGACCTGAAGGGTCCTTCAAGTTAGCTAGCCAACATAAGGTGTGATGGTCACTGACAACTTTGAAGGGCCTGCCATAGAGGTAGGGGCGAAACTTTGACGTAGCCCAGAGAATGGCAAGGCATTCTTTTTCTGTTGTGGAATAGTTTGCTTCTGCCTTGGATAGTGACCGGCTAGCATAACTGATAACCCTTTCAAGCCCGTCAGTCTTTTGCACAAGGACGGCACCGAGTCCTACGCTGCTTGCGTCGGTTTGTATTTCCGTATCGGCGCAATCGTCGAAATGCGCAAGCATGGGTGACGTCTGCAGGCGTCGTTTAAGTTCTTGAGAGGCTTGCACTTGCGCCGTTTCCCACCTGAATTCCACGTTATTCTTCGTGAGAAGCGTCAGTGGTTCGGCGATCCGTGAAAAGTTTTTGACGAAGCGTCGGTAATAGGCACATAAGCCGAGAAATCGGCGCACGGCCTTCTTGTCGGTGGGTGGCGCAAAGTCGGCGATGGCAGCTGTTTTCCGCGGGTCTGGGCGCACTCCAGACTTGCTGATCACATGACCCAGAAACAAGAGCTCGTCATACGCGAATCTGCACTTTTCTGGCTTCAGGGTCACTCCAGAGGCCTTGATTGCTTGAAGTACTGCCTCAAGCCGCCGGAGATGCTCGTCGAAGGTCGAGGAAAACACGACGACGTCGTCCAAATACACAAGGCACGTCTGCCACTTCAATCCGGCCAGTACGGTGTCCATGACACGCTGGAACGTCGCAGGTGCCGAGCAAAGACCGAAAGGCATGACCTTGAACTCAAAGAGGCCGTCGGGTGTTATAAAGGCAGTCTTTTCTCGGTCTCTCTCGTCGACTTCGATTTGCCAGTAGCCGGTCTTGAGGTCCATCGACGAAAAGTGCGTCGCGTTGTGAAGTCGATCCAGGGTGTCGTCTATTCGTGGGAGGGGGTACACGTCCTTCTTCGTGATTTTGTTCAGGCGCCGGTAATCAACGCAGAAGCGCAGTGTCCCGTCCTTCTTCTTCACTAACACCACGGGTGGCGCCCACGGACTCTTGGAC